>NC_142340.1:29997500-30365000 GCF_054954075.1 Amborella trichopoda
TATATACAATATACAATATTGTATATATATAAAATATATACAATATTGTTTATATATATATAATATATTGTATATATATAATATTATATATACAATATATTGTATATACAATGTTATATATATACAATGTATATATTGTTTATATATACAATATATATTATATATACATTGTGTATATTGTATACAATGTATATATACAATATTGTATATATATTGTATGTACAATGTATGTATTGTATATATACAATATATATATTGTATATTGTATACAGTATACAATGTATTTATACAATATATATATACAATGTATATATTGTATATTGTATGCAGTATACAATGTATATATTGTATATATATAATATATATTATATATATATATATATATACAATATATATGTATATTGTATATATACAATGCATACATTGTACATAAAATATATATACAATGTATATATTGTATGTAGATATATATATATATATATATATATATATATATATATATATATATATATATATATATACAATGTAAATACAATACAATATATATATATACAATACAATATATATATACATAGATATATATATATATATATATATATATATATATATTTAGAATATATACAATGTATATATATATATATATATTTAGAATATATACAATGTATATATATATATATATATATATATATATATATATATATATATATACATACAATATATACAATGTATATACAATATATATATTTATATATATATATATATACATTGTATATATATATATACAATGTATATATATTGTATATATATTGTATATATTGTATATATAGTGTATTTGATATATATTGTATATCAAATACAGTGTATATATAGTGCATATACAATGATATACAATGTATATATAGTGCATATACAATGATATATAATGTATATCATTGATAAACATTGATATCAAATAACACAATGTATATCTATGGTGTTTGCACAAACAACATTATATACCATTGTATACCAATGGTATACCACAAACACATTGTACAGTGTATATCAATATTGTACTAACATTGATATACAGTGTATATCAATGTGTTGTATACAATATCAAACACATTGTATATACAATGTTTGATAGGATATATACCATTGATATACACTGTATGTACGATGTGATATACAATATTGTATCACAATGTGTTTGATATACATTGTATATGAAACACATATATATATATATGTTTGATATCATATGTATATGATATCACATTGTATACAGTATCATATATGTGTATAGAGTATATGTATATCATATACTGTATATCATATACAATGTGATATATAATGTATATAATGGTAATATATATTACATTGTATATGATATACAGTATATGATATACATATACTGCATATCATATGTGTCTCTGATATCATATATGTATACATATCAAACACATATTATATACATATACAAAATGTATATGTATATGTATACAACACATACAAAAAAGTATACTGTATAAATATTGCTTTATACTGCAATTTTGTGGTGGGACTTACAATGTATATGACATATATAAACACACATTCGTAACTCTAGTGGTGATACAAAAATGTCTTTGGGAGTGATTATTATGCCTGAGAAGGAAGTAGTCCTAACTCTTTGGGAGTGAAGAAGAAAGAAAGGAAAGAGAGAAGAGAGAGAAGGAAAGTGGATGAAGAAGATCAGAGAAGAAAAAAGAAAGCGAGATATAAACGAGAGGAGAGAGAAAGAGAGAAAGAGATGAAGAGAGAGAAAGAGATAGACAAGAAGAGACAGAGAGATGAGATGAAGAGAGAGGAGAGAGATGAGAGGAGAGAAAGAGAGAGATGAGAGAGAAATATGAGAGAAGGAGAGAGAAAGATGAGAGGAGATAGAAAGATGAGAGGAGAGAGAAAGATGAGAGGAGGAGAGAGAAAATTACCTTTACCAAAGGGTACCAGACCTTTCCTTCTCTTTCCTCTTTCTCTCTCTCTCTCCAAGACTACCCACAATTTGAACGTGAAAACTTTCAAATTTTATTGATGAGTATTGAAAAATCAAATAACAATTGTGGTTAACATGTACTTATAGAATTGGGCCCAAACATGAGTGTACGCTAAAAAACTACCTAAATTGACGATAATTATAATTTAATTGAATTAAAAAAAAATCTTAAATTTCATTCAAAAGGACTGGTTTGCAAAATTCCAATACAGTCCCTGTTGCTGCCTTAGAACTTGCGTGATCTTCCATGGATGATTCGGGGTTGCTCCGACATCTGTTTGGCTGAAAGATGATTGCTTACTTGTCGGGCTCAGCATGACCATCGATTTGATACCAACTTCGAGCCATGGCTCGTGTTTTCAGACTACGATCATGCGACTCAAAATTTGCATAGATCTTGAAAACTTTTAATCGATAGTGTGCTTGTTTCTTGATGTTTTTCTTTGATTTCTTCATTTAATCACCTGAACATGCTATCACGATCCTGTTGCAACAAACGCAAACTCGATTTTGTGTATGGATGAAGATTTCGTCGTATTAGGTTTTTGGTCGAAATCTAGAACTTTGACGGTTGAAATCTGTAGAAAATTTGATGCCTTTGTGTTCCAAATCCAAACGTTCATCGAATGCGGGGTTCTGGCCAGAGATAGCTTAGACCTTACGCACATAATGCAATTAGTTTGGTATCGATAACGTATGCCAGCGCCGTGATTTGGTCGCTCGAACAAGGCGTGTTGCTGTTGAATTTTCTGCAACTATCTTCACGAATCATCAACTTCCCTCTAGTTTTTCTCCTCGCTCGAGTATCGTCACGGTCATGCCACATATCAAAATGCTTGTCTTGATGAAACGAACACGCTCACCAAATTTGAGAGCGGTCCGACTTAGAACAGGTTTTCGATTGTGCCGGATCCAATGGCAGTGGTCCCACAGCTGTTTGAGGCATCAAAAATATAATTCTACTTATGGGGTCTGTTTCAGGGTGCTAGAAGCTGATTTTTCTGAAATTGTTTCTTTATCTACACTGCCTTAGACATGTTGGATTGAGACGAAACTTGGTAGGTGGCCTTTTGGAGTGCTTAGGAAGATTTTGACTCGTTTTGGGGCAATTCTGAGACTGTTAGGAATTCCACTGTATGTTAAGGCTTTATTGACTGACTTCTTTTTTATTCCGCATCGAGATTCACGGTGCTGAAAAATGTGTTCAAACAGCTTGCCCCGCCGAATGTTGTGCTTCAAGAGAAGTGAGAAGGACAATAATAAAAAAATTTCCTTCGGCTTTATTACTTTTTTTTCCTAGCCGCAGGACCACGTGAACATCGAGGAGATTCACACAATGCTGCAACTAGGATGCTGAGACGTTTGGATGCAATGTACAGGTCCATCCATGGAGACTTTAGGGGGAGAACAGACGTTTTTAGGGATTATGTCCAAGTCCTCACCCTTGCATGGACTGTTTGTGATTCTGAAGCTGAGGATTTTGTTCGGACCTCGGTGGTCAGAATCAGGCCCTTATGGCAGTCGAGTGCCGTGTTGAAGGGCATTTTTCCCAATTAGTCTGTTTTGTATCCTTTGATGTTGGTCCACGTTTCTATGATTTTTTTTAATCCTAGATGGTATGCTGAAGGGCCTTTAGTTGGCATCCATCTATGTTGTGCACTAGATATTCCTTGGCTGGCAGGGTATCTCAGTTTATCAAGGTGACCGGCTTTGGGTATAACCCTTTCCCATTGCTAGCTGTTTCAATAATTAAGATACCTCTCTTCTTTGTCCGAGGCGACCCCTGACGATTCAATCCTAATTGCTACATAACAGGTCCAAAGTCATGGCTTACTTGGCTTTCTTGGGACATTTGCAGCGTCCTTGAAGTGTGTTAGCGACCTTGTAGGAATAATACTCTTCTTCATGAGACTTGTCTTTCCTTCTTGGTGAGTTTTCTGCCCTTCGAGTCCTTTTGTGAATGGACTCAGGCTGTCGAAATCTTTTCCTTGAAGCTCGTATGTTTTTTGGGTAGTATTGTGACACCAAGGATTTTTCTCTTTGAATGTGGGTTGAAGCCGCCTATTGAGGCGAGTGCTGCCTCAACCTGTTTATTGATCCAAGTAGCCTTTGTGGACTTTCACTTGAAGTTCGGAGGCAGCACCGTAGAGATGGTTTTTACCAACTTCCTTTTTATTTGGGGCTTTTTTACCCATGACCTTTCGACCATTTCTACCCTTATTCTCCATTTTTACTCACGATACCCTTTGGGGTTTTCACCGTGCCCAGGTTTTTATTTTCACGGAACTCTTTTACTCATGGTTTTGTGACCATGCTCATCCGTCATTTTTACTCATGGAATTCCCTTGTCTAGTATACACCATGCTTTTTTTTTGTGAAGGCGTGTTTAGGGTCATGCCTTCAGGACTGTTTGATGACATGTTTCAGCACCTTGGTCCTCGATGAGGAATAAGGGAGAAGTCGGTCAATGAAGCCTGACAAACAGTGGAAATTTGAATAGTCCCAGAATGTCCCCAGAATTGGTCAAGATCTTCATGAGGACTCCTAAAAGTCTCCTGCCAAGTTTTGTCACATTTCGACATGTCTAATACAGTGCAGACAAAGAAACGAGTTTGAGAATTAGCCTCAAGCACCCTGAAACAGACCCCTATAATTAGAACTACATTTTCGATGCGTCAAATTGCTGTGGGACCATCGCAATTGGATCTGGCATAGTTGAAAACCCTCAAGGTTAAATTTCATCTTAAACAGACACTTCAAGAAAAAGTTATAAGTGAAAGATCGAAACAGGAGGAGCCGCACACTATTCACTTGGGGCCACCCTGCAACTAAACGCCATTAACGGGACAGTCATGAATAGTAACTTGCGATGCTTATATGTCCCTCGTTTGAGATCGGATCTTGCTCAAACTTGATGGAGCATGTTTGTCTCGTCAAGACGAGCGTTTTGATATGTGGCATGTCTCGCGACGATGCCCGAGCATGAAGAAAAGCTAGAGAGAAGTTGTTGATCAGTGAAGAGAGTTACAGGAAATCAGTAGCATCGCACCTCGCTCAAGCATCCAAATCACGCCGCTCGCAAACCCGATCAACACGAGACTAGTTCCATCACGTGCGTAAGGTCTAGGACTATCTCTAGTCTGAACCCCGTACATGATGAATGGTCCGATTCCACATACGAAGCTGATGAAATGACTGAAAAATATTGCTCCGGAATTCCAGATTTCGGTAGAAACTCCAAAGTTGCAAAATCTTCATCTAAACATGGAATCGAGCTGCGTTTGTTGCCACACGATCGTGACGGCAAGCTCAGTTTGATTCAGTAAAGAAATCACAGAAAAACATCAAGGAACGAGCACACTATCGATCCGAAGTTTCATGATTCATCCAAGTTTCAAGTCACATGATCATGGCTTAAAAACACGATCCATGGCTCAAAGTTGGTATCAAATCAATTGTCATGCCGATCCTTATAAGAAAACAATCATCTTTCGATCAAACGAGCACCAGAACAACCCCGGATCATCCATGAAACATCACACACGTTTTAGGGCAGCACAAGGTCTCTTTTGAAATTCCACAAATTGTTAGGAAGGGGAAAATCTGTCATTTTGCACCCTATTTTCCTATTTCTTTTAATTCAGTTAAATCTTAATTTTCAGTAATTAGGTTTAATTTTGATCAATCCACCCATGTTTGGGCACAACTCTATATATACCACGTACTACCATTGTACGCAGACCTTTCATTCATTTGTCAAGGAGAACTTAGCTTAATAAAATTTCTCTTTCTTCTCATTGTTGAGTCACATTTGGAGAGAGAGAAACTTTTGAATCAATACCCCCAGGCTCAAGGTAAATATTTCTCTCTCTTCTTTTCTTTTCTTTTCTTTCCTTGTCCTCTTGTTTTTCTTCTTCTCTCTCTTCTTCTTCTTCATCTAAACTCCTCTCAGAGGCCATGCACGGCAGTGGCAGTGTCGTGCATGCCTCTTTCTTCTCTTTTCTCCCTCATTTCTCCCTCATGTGGTTTCATAGATCGTGCATCGCGATGGAAGCACCATGTGTGAACTGCTTGCTCCTTCTGTTCGTTCATCTTTATCTCTCAACGACGCTTGCACACGGCGCTGCTCATCGCCGTATGCAGAGGTATTCTTGATGTCTCAGTGAAGAGCGCAAATGATGAAACTTGTTGCCGCCCGCAGGGGTCTCCCCTTGTTGCCCGCCTATCACAGGCGGAGATGCTAATCGCCGCCCTGGAGGGGTTGCGGCAACGCCTATCACCATCCGTGAGCTTCCTTCGTGTGCTCGGTGCCTATCGCCATACGGGAGCTTTCTTCGTGAGCTCGATGCCTATCGCCGTCCGCAAGCTTTCTTCGTGCGCTCGATGCCTTTCTTCGTGCACTCGATGCCTATCGTCGTTTGCAAGCTTTCTTCATGCACTTGGTGCCTATCGTCGTCCATGAGCTTTCTTCATGGGCTCGGTGCCTATCGCTGTTTGCAATCTTTCTTCGTGCGCTCGTTTCTTATCGTTGTCTGCGAGCTTTCTTCATGAGCTTGGTTCCTATCCCCGTCCACAAGCTTTTTTTGTGTGCTCTGTGCCTATCGCCGTCCACGAGCTTCCTCCATGTGCTCAGTGCCTATCGCCGTCCACAAGTTCATCTTGCTTCGCACGCCTAATGTCATGTGTCTTAGAAAGGACTAGCGTCGGGTGCTTCACAAATGACTATCGCTACGCTCTTCACAAGAGGCTATCGCCGCCCGTGCAGAGGTGTGCTGCCTTTTTGTGTTGCCGACGGTGATGCCTAGCACTGCTCGTAGTTCATTGTTCACCATCTAGCCTTGAGCAGTAGTGTTTAGTGCCGTCCAACGCCCGTGACACTGCTACTCCATGGTTGTGGGTGGTAGTGCTTAGCGACATCGGGACCTCTTTCCCTCATCGTTTCCAGCCTTCTCTTCATTCTCTTCCCTTCTTACTTGACTGAGGGTTGACTCGCTCTAGTATTGCCATAGCGGTCTGGCAGTCGAGCAGTATTGCTGTCGTGCTGGTCCTTAATACCATGCCCGTCTTGCTGCCATACCAGATTAGAACAGTCATATCGACCTTGATTTCACGTAGTATTACCGTCATGCCAGTCTGAGTTACCGTGCCCATCTTGCTACCACTCCGAGTTGGTCACTGCACTGTGGTTTGGTGCCTTAATCTCGCCTTACGGATCTAGATGATCTGGCGGCATGTACCTCGGGTTTCTGGTGAACTCGAGGTTTGAGATCGCTCTCTCATAACCTTGCTCGAGAGCAAGGGCAGGTATACCAACTAATGAGAGAGGAATTTTAGGTGGATTTGGGACTTAATCAGGCTGGCTCGCGTGGGCACCCTCTTAGATCATGAAGAAAGCCCTCCAGCTACTTTAGTTGGTTCGGAATCGCCTCCCTTGACCTGCAATCCTCTTGCTTTCTACACAACACTTCCATGGTTAATTTGTAAGACAAGTGGGTCAAGGAGACCCACTCTTGTCTTAGGGTAATGTACGTTCATGTGAGAGTATGATGAAACATAAAGTTTTAGATAAAGATAGAAAAGAGAAGAAAAACTCGACGAAGAGGCAAAGCTAGCATGACATCCGGACAATTATTGACTCGGAGAGGTAGCAAGATGGGCATGGTCCTCAAGATCAGCACGACAGCAATACTACTCAAAACAGAGACCGAGATGGCAGTGCTAAGCTAGATCTGGCCTCAGTCAAGTTAGAAGAGAAAAGGATGAAGATAAGCGAGAGAGATGACAGAGGGAGGAAGAATCCAGACGGCAATGGGCATCGCTGTTGGCAGCATGAGGAGGCAACATGTCCCTAGTGAAAAATGTTGGCTCCTAACGAGGCACACAACGATAACTTGTCATAAGTCTCGCGACGATTACTTCTAGTAGGGCGCATGACTATGGGGGCAGGGAAGTGTGGAAGAAGCCAGTGCGTGACGACGAGTATTTCCTCGACCCTTTGTGAATGACGATTGGTATTGCCGTCTGCAACGGTCACGCGACAGGGTGAAGCCCCTGCGGGCGGCGATAGGCTTCATTACCCACGTCCTTCGTTGAGGCACTTAGGATACATCTACAGATGGCGATGAGCAGCGCTGTCTGTAGGCCTCATGAAAGATATAGAATAGAGGGAGAAAGAGACACGTGCAATGGAACTGCCATCGCCATGCGCGATCTGTGAGGCTACCAGAGAGGCATGCACGACATTGCCACTACCGTGCATGGCCTCTGAGGAGAGCTCAGACGAGGAAGAAGAAGAAGAAAGAGAAGAAGAGAGAAAAGAGGAGAGAGAGAATAAAAAAAGACGACAAAAGGTTTACCTCGAACCTAAGGGTACCGATGAAAAGTTTCTCTCACCTCACTCTCTCTCTCAAGCGTGACATAATAATGGGAAGAAAGAGAAACTATATTTAGTAAAAACTTTCTCTTTTGCAAGGAGATGGATCTTGTGTGTGTGTCTTTTTTTTTTCTGCGTACAATGCTAGTACGTATATATAGAATTTGCCCCAAACATGGGTGGATGATTAAAAGTAACCCTAATTGCTAAAAAGTAAGATTAAATTGAATTAAAAGAAATAAGAAAATAGGGTGTAAAATGACAGTTTTACCCCTTTCTAACAGGTAGTGGAATTCCAAAATAGTCCCTATGTCGCCCTAGAACTTGCGTGATCTGACATGGATGATCTGGGGTCATTTTGATGCCTTGGTTGATCGTAAGATGATTGTTTTCTTGTAGGGCTCGGCATGGCGATCGATTTGATACCAACTTTGAGCCATGGATCGTGTTTTTAGTGCATGATCATGTGACTTGAAATTTGAGTGGATCTTGAAACTTCGGATTGATAACATACTTGTTCCTTGATTTTCTCGGTGATTTCTTCGCTGAACTACACTAAGCATGCCATTACGATCGTGGGACAACAAATGTAGATCGATTTCATGCTCGAACAAAGATTTCGTAACATTGAAATTTTGGCCGGAGTCTGGAATTCTGGTGATGGAATTTGCAGTTGCTTCGTCGGCTTTGTTTGCAGAATCCGACCGTTCATCAGGTACATGGTTCGAGGTTAGTGATAGCCCGAGATCTTACGCCCGCAATGGAATTGGTTTCGCGAGCGACATGATCCCGCCGCTTGAGTGAGACACGATGCTGCTGAATTTCCTACACTTTCTTCACGGATCAGCAGCTTCTCTTTAGCTTTTCTTCGCGCTCGGTTGTCGTCACGAGGTGTGCCACATATCGAATCGCTTGTCTTGACTAGATGAATATGCTCACCAAATTTGAGCGCGATCCGACTTGGGAAAATTGAGATATGAGCATCGAAAGTCACTGGTCATGATTGTCCCTTCCATGGCGTGGAGTTGCAGGGTGGCCTCACGGGAATAGCGTGCGGCCCCGCCTATTTCACTCTTTTGCTTATAACTTCTCCTTGGAGTGTCCAATCGAGCTGAAATTTGACCCCTAAGGGTTTTCAACTGTGTCGGATCCAATGGTGGTAGTCTCACAGAAAATTGAGACATCAAAAATATAACTCTAGTTATAAGGTCCGTTTCTAGGTGCTAGAGGCCGATTTTGCTGGAACTGTTTCTCAGTCTACATTATCTTCGACATGTCAGAGCGAGACAAAACTTGGCAGGAGACTTTTGAGATACCTCATGAAGATCTTGACCAGTTCTGGGGCTATTATGAGACTATCAAAATTTCTACTGTTTGCTAGACCTTTATTGAGCGGGGGCCTCATATTGATGAAAAACACCTTTCAACAGCATGTCCCATCGAATGTTGTGCTTCAAGAGAATAGAGAAATGCAATCCTTCGAGAATTTTGAGGGATCTTGTCGAAGCCCTCACCCTCAAGGGACTATCAGGTCAAATGCAACAAACCTTTTATCGACATTATTTGCTATTACACTAGGTCTTCTTTTGATGCTCAGAATATCTCTGTTGGTCCTGTCTAGCGGGGTCCAATCGGGGGCTTCTGACTAGTCCCGAAAGTTTGGTCTGGAGGGATCTTTTAGTCATCGTCTTCACCCTCAAGGACTCTTGTTGTTGTTGAACTGGGGAGATCTTATGTGGCTCTCACTCCCTGATGAGCCATGTTGAAACATGGGGGATCTTATGTGGCTCTCACCCCCTAATGAGCCATGATTGCTGGGAGATCTTATGCGACTCTTACTCCCTGATGAGTCATGTTGAAATGTGGGGGATCTTATGCGGCTCTCACCTCCTGATGAGCCATGATTGCTGGGAGATCTTATGCGGCTCTCACTCCTTGATGAGCCATGTTGACACGTGGGGGATCTTATGCGGCTCTCACCCCCTGATGAGCCATGTTCTTGGGAGATCTTATACAACTCTCACCCCTTGATGAGCCATGTTCTTGGGAGATCTTATGCAACTCTCACTCCCTGACGAGCCATCTGATGTTGCAATTAGATGCTAACTTTTGAGGATTTTAGGAAGACCTCATTAGCCAAGATCTTGACTGTTTGAAAAATGGACGTCGATAGAGGCGCCAACAGTGTGTCATACTTCCTTGTCGGTCCAAGTGCCCTTTTGTGGGTTTTCACTTGAAGAGGGGAAGTCGTGTCGTGAAGACGGTTTTTGCCAACTCCTGTTATTTCTTGGCTCTTTCACCCATGACTTGTGGTCATGTCCACCCTCTTCATCCTTTTTTTACTCACGATGCCCTTTTGGGGTTTTCACCGTGCCTGGATTTTGTTTTCCATGGAACTCTCTTACTCATGGTTTCGTGACCATGCACGTCCATCATTTTTACTCATGGAGTTCCCTTGTCTAGGTGTACACCATGCCCATTTTTGTTTTCGAAGGTGTGTTTAGGGTCGTGCCTTCGAGACCTGTGTGAAGCCTTTTAACGTCATGCGGCCAGGACGTGCACTATAGTTTAGGATCATACAGCTGGACCGTAGTGGTGATGAATGACAGTTTGTAGAGGCCATAGAGTGAGCTTGGTGATGACTCTGACTCACTTGGGAAGATGGCATGAAGTTGCCTTGTGAAGAGTTGATGATGGCTGGATGGTGGGTGAGCAATGGTGACCCATTAGCTGACGGCAAGTATGGCTTGTGGAAGGGTTCGTTGTTTGGTGAGCATGGGTAGGACTCACTGGGGGAAAGGATGGCAATGATGGTAAAGGTGGTGCATGCACACGAATGGGCCAGCTAGGGAAGGTGTGCGTGAAGATGCACGTAAAGGGCGTGTGCACGTATGTGGACTCACTGGGGAGGCAATGGAGGAGGTATGCGCACACAAATGGGTTGGTTAGGGAAGACATGCATAAAGATGCATATAAAGGGTGTGCGCACGTATGTGGACTCACTGGGGAGGCAATAAAGGTGTTGTGCACACATGAACGGGTCGGTTAGGGAAGCTGTGCGTGAAGATGCACGTAAAAAGTGTGTGCATGTATGTGGGGGCGTCTTTAAGGTCATGCCTCCTGGACCTCGACAAAGCAGTTTAACGTCATGCGGACAGGACAAGCACTATGGTTTAAGGTCATATAGCTTGGACCATGGTTATGCAATTTAATGTCATGCAACTAGGACCATGCAGTTTAAAGTCGTGGGACGAGGCCTCTTCTACAGTTTAAAGTCATGTAGTTTGGACCATGGATATGCAATTTAAGGTCATGCAATACGGACCATAGTTGTGCTGTTTAAGGTCATGCAGCATGGATCAGTGTGTGAGTCATGATGTAGGTAAAGCTACATGCAGGATGAGTTGTGGATAACCATCTGACTCATAAGGATAAAGGTGGTTAAGGCTATACACAAGAAGAGAGGTTTTAGATGGAGATGGTAGGACTGGAGGAGTGGTAGACGAAAGAGATTTCACTGGGGGTTAGGAGGGCCAGTGTAGCTCTACGGGGATAATGAGCAATGTGGTGTACGTAACTCCACTAAGGATGACAGGCCAGAGCACAAATGAACCTCATCGAGGGTTGAAGAGATAAGGATGGCCTTAACTCCCTAGGGATAGCGGGTTGCAGTAGGATGTGACCCTTACTGGTTTAGTTTAAGGTCATGTAGTTTGGACCATCACATAGTTTGGACCATCATGCTAAACCTTTTAACATCATGTAGCCAGGACGTGCACTATGGTTTAAGGTCACACAGCTGGACCATAGTCATACAATTTTGAGTCATGAACTGAGGACTATGCACTTTAAGGTCATGCAACTAGACCACCGCTACAGTTTAAGGTCATATAGTTTGGACCTTGAAGTTTAAGGTCGTGCAACTAGACCTTTGCTACAATTTAGAGTCATGAAACGAGGACATATAGTTTAAGGTCGTGCAACTTGACCACTGCTACAGTTTAAGGTCATATAGTTTGGACCTTGCAGTTTAAGGTCGTGCAACTAGACTTCGGCTGTACAGTTTAAGGTCATGCAGCATGGACCGTGGGGTGGTGAGGGCATGTGACTCCACGGGGAGTAGAGCCGTCATCGGAGGCTGGATTCCCTAAGGAGTTAGGCTGTGGTGCAGGGGATGAACTTCCTGAGAGTATAGGTTGATGGTTCTGTTGAGAGTGCCCGGTATGCGTGTGGCACTAAGTGTCAGATGACGTATGCAGCATTAGGCCCCTTGGTGAAGCGTGCAACGGTAGCTCTTGACGAAACACGTGGCGATGACCTCTTGACGATGCATGCAGCGAGGACCCTTGGATGAGGCATGCACAACGATGACCCCTTGACGAGGCGTGCAGCGATAGCCTCCAGATGAGGCACGGGACGATAATCCTCTGATGGAGCGTGCAATGCTGACCTTTGAATGAAGCTTGCGATGATGACCTTTTTGGGTCTAGGGCTTGACCCAACCCAGCCTGGTCTTACTGCCCTCAGGAATTGGGGACTAGAATGTCATTTCATATTTATCGAGGGCAATTTGTGGCATCGTTGAGTATAAAAAGGGGGAAAACCCCATTCACTGTTTTACCGAAGGATAAAACAGTTTTTAGAGAGAGAGAGAGAGCTAGAGCCTTTGGCAAGGGATTTTTTGACAGAAATGTTCAGACCGTGCTATGCAGTTTAGGGTCGTGCAGCACAGACTGTGCATTTAAGGTCGTAAAACTAGACTGGGGCTGTGCAGTTTAGGGTCATGCAGCACAGACCGTGGTTATGTAGTTTAAAGTCCTACAACTAGGACTGTGCAATTTAAGGTCGTGCAACTAGATTGAGGCTGTGCAGTTTAGGGTCATGCAACACAGACCATGCTGGGCAATTTAGGGTCATGCAGCACATACCGTGCAGTTTCAGGTCGTGCAACTAGACCGAGGCTATGCAGTTTAGGGTCGTGCAGCACGAACCATGCAATTTAAGGTTGTACAACTAGACTGGGACTGTGCAGTTTAGGGTCATGCAGCACGGACCATGCTTGGGTTGACATGTTGGTGGAGCTCTATGGGGAATAGGTCTGTGGATGGCAATTCGATCCACTGGGGGTAAAATGGTTAAGACCATTCACAAACTGAGGGCTCAGATGGAAATGGTGACCTGATGAAGGATGGCCAACAGAAGTGGACTTCACTAGGGCTTAGGGGGGGCAAGCGTACTCTCTGGGGTTAAGATAGCTTGGTGTGAAACAAACCCACCGAGAATTGAAGAGGTAAGAACTTCACTGGGGATAATGGACTGTAGTATGGGTGTGACTCCTATGGGGATGATGGATAGCTCCTGAATCAATTAGGGATGATAGGCCACAAATTGGGTGCAACAGCCCGGGTACAGCATCACTGGGGATGACCAATCACAGCTTGGGTGCAGCCCCACTAAAGATAGTGGTAGGAAGCATAAGACTTCAATCTAGAGTAAGTGACAATAGGCTGCTTGAAATACAGCTGGCACCAGGTGTAGTGCTAATGGCTTCTGGCGAGTATTCAACCAGCAATGAGTTATAAAAAACACAATCAATGCTGGGTTATGAAAAAAGCTCAGTTGCCACTGTGAATGACTCATGAAATTGTTTGAACACAACCGGCGCTAGGGTCGTTTGAAAACACACCCATCGCCAAGTCAACCGGCGATAAGGTTGTTTGGAAACACACCCGGTGCCAAGTCAACCGGTGCTAGGGTTGTTAGGAAACACACCCGATGTTAAGTCAACTGGTGCTAGGGTTGTTTGAAAATTCACCCAGTGCTACGTCAACTGGCGTTGGGCATGGATCGATGAGAGTTACCTCGGGCCTCGAGCCAAAGCCTGACTCGACTCATTATTGCTTGGCTTCCCTTGGACGCGACTAGAATTCCCAATTTGTGAGGGGAATTTGAGGGTAGCGTGGTCTATATAAGGGGGTAAAATCTCGTTTCCCTCACTTTTCACCAAGGGTAAAAAAAAAAACTTAAGCAAAACTTTTCTTAACGGTGAGGATAGGGTGCTTGGCTGAAGTTTCAGCCAGCAGTGGGACTCTGGAAAAGGTTTTGCACAGAAGGTTCTCAACAAACAGTGGGATTCCGACAAAGATTTTGCAGGGAAGGTTCTCTACAAACAATGGGATTCCAAGCAGTTTTGCAAGGAAAATCTTCGGCGAGCAGACTTTGCCAAGAATTTGGTGAAGTTGTAGGAACAGGAGCGAGCAAGGAGAGTTCACCAGGATTTTTCGGGAAACTAAAGAGGTTTCGGCTGCAAGAGTTTTTGGTAGAAGAGGCAGGAAGTGAAACAGTGAGCATTTTCGAGCGTCTTAGGAGTTTTTTGAGGATTTTTAAGGGGTTTCCCAGGGATTGTGGTAATTTTTTGAAGTTGTTAATGGTGTTTGCAGAGGTTCCAGGGGACTTAGGGAAAGTTTGCAAGAGTTTTCAGTGAGGTTCTGGTGATATCCAAGTGAAAAAACACAGACAGAAAAGTTTTTCAATAGGTTTTCCAGCTGTGTAGGAGAAGTTTTGACCGGAGACGAACGGTCGCGAGAGGTGGACCATCGTGGAAGGTGTACGGTTGCAGGAGGTGAGCCGTCGTGGGTGGTGAACCATCGCAGGGAAGGTGTATAGTTACCTCCGAAAATCGTACGACCATTAAGGAGGTGCCAAAACTTAGGCTTTGAAAACAAGGAGTCTCAAGAAGCGAACAGTCGCGACAGGGCCGACGCTAACAGAAGTGTAGCCAGCGCTGGGGCAACTGGCACTGGTGGTTTGGAGTGCTGACACAACCTTTGGAGGACGCAGCCGATGCTCATTAGCACATGTGGCTTATCATGACGCGGAGAGTGATGCTCGTTTATGGTAGTAAGTTATGTGCGGGATTTGTGGCGCTCAATGATGAGCTACATAAAGTGACATTCATGGGCAAGAAAACAGTGGTGAATGATGATAAGGTGCGGCTTGTGGTATCTGTTGCAAGCCAAATCCTCCAGCACAACAGTGAGGCCCATGTTGTTCTATGGAAGGGCATCCATTGTGAACAGGGTATGCTTTCCATCATAGGAAAGTTCCTTGCCAGGTCTAGCCAACTTTGTATGTTTGATACGCACGTCAAATGAATCCTACGTTGTATATTTGATATACACATCAGATGAGATATCTGGCTTGTATGTTTGATAGACACGTCAGATGGATTGAGGCTAACTTCTTGGAGTGGCTTCGCTTCATCTTCTGGCCTGTAACCATCCTTTTACTCATCAGATGAATTGAAGCTAACCCTCAAAGTGGTTTCGCTTCTTCTTTGTGAGGAAGGCCTTTGTTTTGGCCTGTAGCCATCCTCTTATCCTCAGATGCAAGAGAAAAATTACAGATTTTGGTTTGTAACCATCCTCTTATCCTCTTGTCCTCAGATGCAAGAGACTTGTAACCTCCCTAGTAAATGGGCTTCTTTAGCTTGTAACTTGTAACTCGTTTTTACTGCAATAAAAAGAGTTAAATTTTTTTTTTGGGACTATCTTGCTTATTTTTGGTTGAGTCTCTTTCTTTTGAATACGCATCATGGATAATACTTCTTTAAGTGTCGTCCATTGATAGGGGGCATTGCTTCCCCTCCTTCTGGATGTGCCAGTATATAAGCTTCATTGGGCGAGACCTTTTTTACTATAAAGGACCTTCTACTTAGGCTCAAACTTCCCTTTACGCCGGCCGTGCATGAAAATAGGCCTATTGACATCTAAGACTAGATCACCGTGGGTGAATGACCAGACTTTGACAGACTTGTCGAATGCCCTCTTCATTCTCCCTTGGTTGAGTTCAAGACTCTGCTGAGCCTCTAGCCACTTTCCATCTAGTGCATCCAATTCCTGATATCGGAGTTTAATTCTCTCATCTTTGGTTATTCCTTGGTGAATAGTGACTCGCAGTGAAGGGTTTTGTATTTCGAGAGGTAAAACTGCTTCACCCCCATAAACTAAAGAATAAGGAGTGGAATCAGGAGCATTTCACGTAGTAGTACGATAAGCCCATAGGGCTTAAGGAAGCTTCTCATGCTAGATCTTCCTTGTTTTTGATACTAACTTTCTTAAAATGTTGCACATAGTCTTATTGAAAGCCTCAACTAATCCATTTGCTCGAGGATAGTACATAGTTGAGTACCTCCATTCGAAACCGAATTGGTTAACTAAGCGATCGACGTGATAACTCCTAAATTGAGGGCTGTTGTCAGATATAATCTGGTCGGGCACTCCGAAGCGGTATATGATATAATGTCGAACAAAGTAGGCCACCGCTATCCCAGGAACCTGCTTAAGGGGGACCTCTTTGGCCCACTTAGAGAAATAATCTGTTGCTGCTAGGATAAAAACATGGCCCATTGTGGAAGGAGGGGCCCTACGATGTCCATGGTCCATTGTGAGAAGGGCCATGATGCAACCATAGGGTGTAAGGGCTCTGGAGGCTGGTGAACCAGGCTAGAATGTATTTGGCACACTTGGCACTTTTTAACATAGTTTAAGGAATTGGCGATCATAGAAGGCCAATAGTATCCTAACTTGCGTATTTGTTCATAGAGCTTAAGACCGGACTGGTGTAATCCACAAATGCCTGAGTGGACTAACACCTTATTTGCTTCTTGGATATCGGCGCATCTAAGAAGAATGCCGTCGAAAGACCATATGAAGAGAGCATCTCCTTCAAGGAGAGTATGCTTGGTAGACATTCGACGCATGCTGTTGCATTCGACATGACATTCTAGGAGCCTACCATGTTTTAGGAAACTAGTGATGGGCTCTCCCCAATCTTCCAGCTGTTCAATTTCTGCACATATTGGGTCAAAGAATTGTAGTTCTTGATTACAACCCTTAGCTCCTCGACTTTGTGCTATTTATTGTTCAGTCTTAATTACTTCTTTGGCTGAAAGGAGTGCGTCGAACGGATAAGGAGGGCACTCTGGGAAGATATTTCTCTCGTCATCCGCATCGACCAGTTCTTATTTCGATGTGTCTCCATTCTGCCACCCAGAAAAACGTGGGCCTTGATGAGGATAATTGAATTGTAGCCCCAAGTTTCGCAAGTGCGTCAGCCAGCGAGTTTAACCTCCTGTGGATGTGACTCAGGGATATGTCCTCAAACTGAGCCATATACAATTTTGCAATATCGTGATAAGGCTTGAGAGTGTCTTTTCTCACATCATAATTCCCTTTGAGCTGTCGGATAACCAACTTAGAGTCACCATAGATCTTGAGCTACTCCAAGTCGAGGTCAAAGGATATCTCCAGTCCGATTATAAGAGCCTGATATTCTGCCTCATTATGAGAACCAGTTTGAGTGAGAGAGAAAGAAAGTGGCAATATTCCCCCTCTCGGTGTCAGAAATACTACTCCAGCGCCTCCTCAATCCGATTGGAATGCTTCGTCGAAGTACAATTCCCACACATGAACAAGGTCAGCACAAAATACTTCTTCATCAGGGAGGTCACTTGATAAAGGAGATTCTGTCGGTACGGGATGTGCTACAAGAAAGTTAGCTAAGGCCTGGCCCTTGATGGCCTTCTACAGGACATATGTGATGTCGAATTCCATCAGCAATAATGCCCACTTAGCAAGGCGTCCTGACTAGCATGGGCGTGTCATGAGAAAATTTACAGGATCAACTTTCGATATAAGTTTCACCTCATGACTAAGCAAGTAATGGTGGAGTTTTTGTACTGCAAAGATCAGGGCTAGACACATCTTTTCAATAGGGGGATAGTTCTTCTCAGCCCCTTCCATCCTGCGGCTGAGGTAATATAACACAGTCTCTTTTCCCTCTTCATTGTTTTGTGTCAACAATGCTCCGACTGACTCGTCTAAAGCAGTCACATATAGAATGAGGGGTTTTCCCAATACTGGTGTAGAGAGCACTCGAGGATTGAGTAAATAATGATTGATGTCGTCAAGGGCTGCCTGACATGCTTCATCCCAGATGAATGGGGTATCTTTCTTTAACAGGTGTGTAAAGGGTTTATAGCGACTTGAGAGGTTCGAGATGAAGCTGTGAATGTATGCCAGTTGCCCTTGGAGGGAGCGCAGTTCTTGAAGTGTAGTCGGTGATGGCATTTCTTGGATTGCCTTGATCTTGACTGGCTCAACTTCAAGCCCTCGATATCTGATGATGAACCCCAAGAATTTTCCCGACCGCATGCCAAAAGCACATTTTAGTGGGTTCATTTTTGAACTGATGGAGACGCAAATGCTTAAATACCTTTTCAAGGTCTCTCATGTGAGCATCCTTCTCTTTGTATTTTACCACCACGTCATCTACATAACACTCCACCTCTTTGTGCAACATATCTTTGAAAATGGTCGTCATTGCTCTCTGGTACGTGGCGCCAACACTCTTTAACCCAAAAGACATCATTGTGTAACAAAAGACCCCTTTTGGAGTTAAGAATGCAGTGGCCTCTTCATCTTCAGGAGCGATTCTTATTTGATTATACCCGGAGTATCCATCCATGAAGGAAAAGATTTGATAGGGACTCGTAGCATCTCAGGGAATGGCAACGAGAAGTCATCCTTGAGACAGGCGGTATTCAAATTGTGAAAGTCAATACACACCCTGATTTGACCATTCTTCTTCTTGATCGGAATGAAATTTGCTAGCCATGTTAGGCACTTGACTTCACGAATGAATCTTGCTTGTCTGAGTTTGGTTATCTCGACGTCTATCTACATATCAAGGTCAGGCCTAAACCTTCTTGATTTCTGCTTGACAGGTTTGACTGTTGAATAAATGTTGAGACGGTGAACAACGACTTGAGGGTCTAAACCAGGCATCTCATGGTAATGCCAAGCAAAGATGTATCGGTTTTCTCTCAAGAAGGTAGTCAAATCTTCTTTCTCTTCTAGAGACATATTCACTAAAATGAAAGTTGGTCTGGGGTCTGATTCATTTCCAAAATTTATTTCTTCGCCTTCGTCAGCTGTGGCCTGACCACCTTCTTCTCATTCTTCCGGGACATCTTGCAATTCTTCATCGTCGTTTTCAGAGATCTTTCGATCGACCTCATGTGCAGAGGCCCATGATCCTAACATTTCTACCTCTGATAGAGGTATGTAGTGGATCATAGTTTCTGCACCTTTCTCGAACTGAGTGAAGGAAAGGTCAACCTCAAAAGTGGAAAACACGTCAGGTTGGAGAAACTTATCTTGAAAGTTAGAGGAAAATTGAGGTTCACTGAGAATGATGTGAAGAGTGTCTTCGTACGAATCACTTGGTATTCGTACAGATGCCTAGAGTGTTTGCTCCAAGCCGGCTTGTTCTTTACAGACTTGTATCATGTGGCAAGCCTCCTGAGTGTAGAAACTTTACCCTCTTGACTCTCTCAGTCTCCGCTCAAAGTCAGGCTGAGGTGGCCATTGGGGTTTCTTTGGCTTTGAATCGTTGCGCTTTTTTGAAGAAGGTGACTTCGCTTTGGCTCTAGCTGTCAGGGCATCAGCAACTATTAGGAATCATGTTGTCGGTGTTAGGGTCTTTCTCAATCGCTTTCGCTGCGTCCTACTTATATTGATTCCTTCGAATTCTAGGTCGAGAGCCTCGAAGTCCGGGCATATCAAGGTTATACCTGCAGAGGATGTAGAAGAGGGAGAATGAGAAGCAGGAGAAGAAGGAGGAGAAGGGTTAGAAGGTGGGGGACTTTTAAGGTCATTCCTTTTATCAGACTGATCTGGATAGCTTTTAACGTCATCACCAGGGTTGGATGGGTGCAGGGGATATTTTAGGTCTTTCCTTTGCTTAGACCGTGAGGAGTGATTTTAACGTCGTCACCCTTATCGGACATCTGCTGAGTGGGAGATGGCACGTATTCTTAGCAAGATGAAGAAGGAAGAAGGATCGTGCTAAGGATGAAGTCCAGTAAAGTTGGCAGTGGAGGAAAGGGCCTGAGAAATTCTTGCTCGACTGTGGGTTGAGCAGTCTTGTTTCTTTGGCGAGTAGCCCTTTGGTCCCATCTTTTTTTGGTTTTTTGAGGTGACATTTGATTCGTCTCACTGGGCTGGTGAATAACTCTAGCTTGGCGAACTGCTTCTCTCTTTAAGGACTTGAGTCTGCTTCAGTCATGGTAGACTATCCATGATTGGGGAATCGAGGGTTCCGCAGAGTCTGACTCGTTGATTGGAAGGTCTTGCTTTGGGAGATCTTGTTGCCCCGATGGAGAACTGATTTGGGGATCACTTACGGGGAGGTTGTAAAATTCTTGACACTCCCGCATCTTCTCTACGAATATATCAAGGAAAGTTGAGCATTTTGACAAGTAATGGCCTCTTATCTAATGGAACGGGCATCAACAATCTTTAGTGCCCTTAACAAGGTGACGGGGTTGTCTTGCCTACCTCAGTGTGATTATGCCTTCTTGAAGCATTATAATGAAGAAGGCGTAAAGGATACCATGCATTTTGTCTTCCTCTTGGATAGTTACGGTGTGGGAGGCCTCAGCTGCCCCAAAGGCTTTCTTTAAGTCTTCAAGCCTTATCTGACCCTTCAGAATCAGGGCCTCGATAATATCCTTCAGCTTATAGCAGTCATCTATGGGATGATTGATCCTCTGATGGTAGGCACAATAATTCCCTTGAGTGTCAAGGCTAGGTTGCTTAGGGAATTTGGTTTCTGGAAGATGGATCATATTTTATTCTAATAATAATTGAAACAGCGTAGGGACCCATTCTTTCTCGAACGGGTAGACCTTGTTCCTATGCCTGGTGAAATAATCACCCCGATCAAGGTTGGCTGGTTAGGGTACCCGATTGTACGACTGTTGTTGCTTGCCAGCTTGGGGTGTTACCTTTGCTGTGCTTACCCCTTTAGAGAGGTCCAAAGTTTGAGAGAGAGCCTTCTTTGAATCAACGACCATGATGACTGCACTGATTACCCCTTTCTGTTGGCTGCCCTATGCGTTATTATGAGAATTACTATTGCCCCAGTTGTTCACTGGACTTGTTGATGGTTGTCGTGTCGCACCATGGTGGCATGATAGACTTTCTATGCAGACTAATTTTGAGATCAGTTCTGACATGGAGATTGGATTAGAGGCCTTGACATGTAGAGCGATCTCAGGTCGTATGTTCTGCACGTAAGTTTTTCCTTCTCAAGTATAGGATTAGGATGGCTGGAAGCCAAGTTTCTCTATCTTGACATGAACTGATCCACCTACCAAGTTTCATCACGATCAAACATGTTTAAGGTAGTGAACACAACGAAACAATTTCAACAAAATTGGTTTCTTACACTCTAAATGGACCCTGTAACTAGAGCCACACTTTTAGTGCATCAAACAGCTTTGGGACCATTACCATTAGATCCGTCATGGTCAAAACCCCCTATGAGTCAAGTTTCAACTTAATAGGGCACTCCAAGACAAAGTTATGGGGAAAATACTGGTAGGGATAGGCTGCACACTATTCATGTGTGGCCTCACTTCATTAAAACAACATTAAAGGTGGTTGTTTTTACAGTCATGGGTAGTCACATTCGAGGCCTATAACTCACTCGCTTCAAGTCAGATCGCTTCGAAATTTCGTGACTGTGTTCGTCTCATCAAGATGAGAAATTCGATATGTGGTACGCATTGTGACGATGCTCGAGCAGAGAGAAAAACTAAACAAAAATCACTGATCCGTGAAGGAAGTTGCAAACAATTCCGTAGCAGCATGCCTCCTTCGAGCAGCCAGATCATGATGCTCGCATACTCGATCAGTGCGAAACTAATTGCATTATGTGCATGAGGTCTGAGGCTATCTCTGGTCCGAACCTCACCTACGATGAACGGTTGGATTTCACACATGAAGGCATCAAATATACTGTAAATTCCAACAGTCGGATGTCAAGATTCAAGCCAAAAACTCTAGACTACAAAATCTTCATCTGGACACGAAATCATGTTACGTTCATTGCAACACGATCGTGACGGCATGCTCAGTGTGATTCAATGTAGAAATCACGAAGAAACATCATGGAATGAGTACACAATCGATCTGAAGTTTTCAAGATTCATCCAAAATTCAAGTCTCATGATCATGGCTCAAAAACATGACTCATAGCTCGAAGTTGGTATCAAAATGATCGTCATGGTGAGCCCTACAAGAAAACAACAATCTGTCAATCAAATAGGCATTAGAACAACCCAGGGTCAGCCATGGAAGATCACGCAAGTTTTCGGGCAGCAACAAAGACTATTCTGGAATTTCACACATTATCAGGTAGAGGCAAAACTGTCCTTTTACACCCATATTTAGAATTTCTTTAAATTCAATTAAATTGTAATTATCTTCAATTCTATGTAGTTTTTTTATGTACACCTACGTTTTAGCCCAATTCTATATAAACAGGCATCGCCTCATTGTACAAAGGACCAATTCATTCTTCAAAGATCAATCAAAAAATTTCTGATTTTTGCTTGAGTTTGTGGGCAAGTCTTGGAGAGAGAAAGGAGAGTGAAGAAAAAGGTCGGTACCCTTCAGGCAAGTAACTTTCTCTCTCCTCCCCTCTCTATCTCCTACCCTCTTTCTCTCCTCCCCTCTTTCTCTCTCATCCTCTCTTCTTATCTTTATCTCTTTCTCTCTCATCCTCTCTTCTCGTCTCTGCCTTTTCTCTCTCCTCCTTTCTCATCTCTATATATTTTCTCTCCTCCTCTCTTCTCATCTCTATCTGTTTCTCTCTCTTCTTCTCATCTCTATCTCCATCTTTCCTCTTTTAATGCAAATGGTGAGGCTAACGCCAGTTGGTTTTCTCTTTCTTCTATCACAATCGATGAAGCCTAGCACTGGTTGGTTTTCTCTCTCTTTTGTCACAATCGGTGAAGCCTAGCGTTGGTTGGTTCTCTCTTTCTTCAGTCACAATCGGTGAAGCCTAGCGTCGGTTGGTTCTCTCTTTCTTCTGTCACAATCAACAAAGCCTAGTGTTAATTGGTTTTCCCTCTCTTTTGTCACAATCGGTGAAGCCTAGCGTCGATTGGTTTTCTCTCTTCTCTTTTGTCAATTAACGAAGCTCAGTGTCTATTGGTTTTCTATCTCCTCTTCTGTTAGTCAATGAAGCCTAACACCGACTGCTTTTTTCTCTCATCTTCTGTCAGTCGATGAAGCCTAGCACTGATTGGTTTTCTCTCTCCTCTTCTGTCAATCGGTGAAGCCTAGCATCGACTGTTTTCTCTCTCCTCTTCTGTCACAATCGATGAAGCTTAACACCGACTGTGTCTCCTCTCTCTTCTCCTCTGTATAACACAGTCGGTGAAGCCTAGCACCAACTGTGTTTTCTCACTCTTCCTTCTAACACAGTCGACAATGCTTAGCACCGACTGTGCCTCCCTTCCCTCTCTCTCTTTTATCCTCTGCCCTTTCATACTCTTCTCTTCCCTTCTTCTCCCTCCTTCTTTCTCTTCTTCTCTTCTTATTCTTTCCTCATAGCCTTAAGTCTGCTACTCCTTCGTTCGACTAAGAGGGATTGAGGCTAGCCTCTCATGGTAGTCCAATCATCTAGTCGTAATGTTGTTGTGCCAGGATTACTTAGCCCGCTTTATTACCACGATAAACTAACCATCGTGCTTAGTTAGTTGGTATTGGTAACAACGTCTAGTAGTAATCCTGTGAGCCGATCTTAGTTACCGAGCTCGTTTTGCTACCACGTCAGGTCAATTACTCACTAGCTTTGTCACCACTCTAATCCTCTCACTCAGTCGAATTCTTCTCTCCCTCATCTTTCTTCTCTTCTTCTTTTTGAATGCGCATGCTTGTGTACATTCATCAAAGAGAAAAAGTGTGTGGTATGACCCACCTATCTTATAACCTTTGTCATATATGTGTGTGATGGCAGAAAACAATAAGCTTATGAGCCAAGGGAGGCGATTCCGAACCAGTTTTATTACTGAGGGGCTTTCTTCATGATCTAAGAGGGTGCTCATGCAAGCCAGCTCGAGTAAGTCCCGAACCCACCTTAAATTCCTCTCTCACCGATTAGTAACACCTGCCTCCGTTCTCGAACGAGGTTCCCAAGAGAGCGATCACAAAAACATCTCGGTCTTCCCTCAAAACACGAGACGCATGCCGCCTGATCCCTAAAGGGGTCCAGAGGGTGCGATCGAGGCACCTAACTAGCTTGGTGACTCCACTGGGGATGACACTACCCCTTAATCATATCGTTCTTGTTTGGCTAGTTTCGTCTTTTATTATCTGCTTTCATTGTCTTTTCACATTTTATTTATGGATTACGGGTTCTGTAGCCCATTTATCTAGATTGGGGATTTTTTTATCCCCGTATTCGAGAGTGTCCCTAAGGAACAAGTTCCTTCAACTTCGTTCCCAACCATCCTCTTGAGCAAAGACCCCTTGTCTAGCTCCTAGGTCTTAACTTGGACCGGTGTGAGATGGGACCCAAAAATCCCTCACTCCCCATCTCCTCGCTCTGATGGAAATTCCATCAAAGCGTCCTGCATCGACAGCACTTCTGTTGCCCCACACAGCATACACCTAACCACTGGCAACTCACTGATCGGTTGAGTTCCTATGATACGTCGGAAGGCTGCTCAGTCCCTTTCTGCAAGAGGTCAACAGTTTGCCATTGCTTTTGTGGGTCGCCACAAGGCTACCCCCGACATTTCTACTCCATTGGTCTCTATCTATCGAGGCTCAACACATCAAGGCAGAAACCCCACGGTCTCCATCCCTCACACATATCACAAGGCTCGTGGGTCACCCACTCGAGCCACACCTCGGGGCAACCCTTCTGTTACCTCGAGACCATGTCCAAGATTGAACCTTCCAAGGCCAGGTCCTGCGCACGCTACTCATATGCATCTCACTGCTCGGGGCAATGCCATTGTCACTCCAACCCGAGTACACAGGAGATGATCTTCTCGTCCTCCTACTCTAAACACACAAGCGCATCCTGTAAGGGACAGACCTACACCTGTTCTCTTACAGACACTTTCCAAACCCCTTACTAGAGGGGCGCACACACATCACCATCACAGACGCCCTCTCGCCTTCAACTCAAGCCTCCTTATGAGTCAACCCTGCTCCGACCCACTTCTCCTTCATTAAGCAAGCACTTTCAACTTTGGTACTCGAAGGTTTTCCCCAAGAGCACCATCATGAACCAACCCTGTCACTTTGGTCGTGTCTCTAGAGCTCATAAGAGAGCTTAGGGCATTGACCTGATAGAAGATCGAGTCCTTCATCCTCCCCAACCCAAGTTGACTCCAGTTTCTGACCCTCATCCATTGCTGCACCTGATGGAGACAACTTGCTCCGATTCAAGAAGAGCTGACCAGCCGCAACCTAAATCACAGTTTTGGCACGAGGTCCATCAAAACCTCAAGACTAGAAGTGATAGAGGTCTACAAATCTTGACTAGGGAGGTGACTAAGGCAGTCAAAACAACCAACTGTGACCACCCTCTTCACCTAAATCCCTTCTACCCCCTTCAGATGATGAAGACTGAAGAAGAGCACCATAAGCCCTGTGATGTGGTTACTGTCATAGAAAAAGACCCAGCCGCTCAGCAGCCACGGCCCCAAGACCGTAGATAACTGATCCAAACGTGATCAGCGTACAAGAGTCGAGTTCAGTTAGGGCATGCTAGGCCACTGCGGACTGACCTACCAAGTGCGACCCGTCAAGTTCGCAAGCCCTCAGTAGCCACTAACGTTCACCTCCATAAAGAAAAAGTCAGCGTAATGATTGTAAGCAAACCTGGTGATGTGCAGGAAGAGCATATGAACAAGTTTGAGTATATGGTGTGCGATGATGGAAAATATCGATCGTATCGTCGCTGCACGTTAGTCGGCTAACCACGAGGTCAATTCCCATCACTCTGATGGTGCACCTCCATGACAACCCCCTCCCTCTACCTCACAGGACAATTATGTCTGTCATCCTATCTCTCAGACAGACATTGACACTATGGTCACCCATAGCTTAAAGAATAGACAAATCTTGAGGATATAGGGTGCGACGCCTTATCAAAGGCCATACCCCTCATATATTAATCAGGTCCCATTTCCCTCAGATTATAAGAAAGGGAAGTTTCCTTTATTCAATGGAACCTCGACCCCAAACTAGCATATTACCCACTTCCAGGTAGCATGTTGAGACACAGCGGCTGGCGGGAGACTTCTTCTCCGACAGTTCGTTGAGACCCTCGATGGGCCACCATTTCAATGTTATGCCCGACTTCCCCCAAACTCAGTGCATATGTGGGAAGAAATGGAGAAACTGTTCTATCAACGTTTCTATGAGGTCAAAAGAGAGGTTCAAACCATTGAACTTCTCACCCTGACTCAAGACCCCGATGAGCACTTTTGAAGTACTGATGAAGATCTTGACCAATTCTGAGGCAATTATGAGGCTGTCAGGAATTTCCACTGCTTATAGGGTTTATTGACCTGTTTCCTACTTATTCCTAATTAGGGATGAAGGTGCTGAAAAATACGTTCAAACATCGGCACGTAGGTGAACTTTGGAGTCAGGAGTTCTTTCCCCATGACTTCCTCAATCTCAGGAGTGATCTCTGGTTCATCTTCTTGGAAAGGTGGCTCAGGACTGGAAGCAGAGGGGGAAGCCTCATCTTCTGGCGAAGATGGAGTTTCTTCAGGGGTAGTGAATGGCATGCTGAGATGAATGGGAGTCAGAGGGAGGGTTTTGCCTTGTCTTTCCTCTTCTTTGAACATGTTCACAAGTGTTCGCCCGATGTCCTCAACATCTTCATGAGACGAAGGCTCTGTATTTCTCACAGACTTGTGATCACCATCATTTGGTTTTTGGGGTGACACCAAATCTATGAAGTAATACTTTGCATCAACATAGTGAGTTTTGGCTATAGGAAATGATATTTTATCAGCATAAACCATATATTGTCTCCAACCTCGACTATACTTGAAGCATTGATGCAATGTTGACGGAACCATGCCTTGATCATGGAGCCACGGGCGACCAAGAAGGATCGTATAGCAGGTGTTGGTGTCGATCACATGAAATTAAGCGTAATCATTTAATTCATCGATCTTGAGATGAAGGCAGATCGTGCCAACCAGCTTCACTTCTGACTGGTTGAACACCTGGAGTGTGATATGAGTCGGAGTCAGATTCTCAAACCTTAATCCTAATTGAGTGAGGATTCTCATGTTGACCCTTCATCCAGTATAATTCGGTTGATGGGGCATGCATATAACTCACCAGTCACAAAGAGAGGGCGATTGTGAAATTTTTCTCCCAATTGCAAATCGTCCTCTGAGAAGGCGATAGCCATACATCAACTCAAGGTCATTGAGCCCACCTCAATGAGTTCCACGTCGGTCTCGTACCCCTTTGGATTGGAAAGAGCTTGAACCAGAGCCATACGATAATCCCTTGAGAGCATCATAGATGCTGAGAAGGGCTGGAAGCTTCCTTAGGTTCCCTATCACATCATATTTCACCTTTTCCTGGTCAGCCTTTTGTACTCCTGGTCCTGCCACTGGTTTGGATGGTATAGTAGGTTGAGGAGCAGGTTTAGGTGGAAGAGGTTTATTTTGGCCTGCTGGCTGACTTGGTTGCACAACCGACTTGGTCTGGGTGATAGGGATTTGTTTAAGTGGAGTGCAGGTTCGAGCTTGAGGCTTAGGAGGTGATTGGGTATATGAGATCAGAGGCATCCTAGGGAATTGAGGTTGGGTGGATTGTCCAAGTATTTGGGTGAGGAAGGAGCCCAGGGAGCGTGAGGATGGGTAAATTGTTTGAAGTATTCAGGTGAGGGAGAAGTGGTGGACCAGGAAACTTTAAGATGCCTAGCTTCTGAGGTGGAGGTTGTAGCGTTTTCCTTGACCTCAGGCTCATTTACCCGGTGTCGGGTGATATTTATGAGATTTGCACCATGTGTCAAACTTCTTGAGAATAGAAGCTCTGTCCTCTCAATTCTTTCAGCCTCTGCTCAAAGTCAAGCTCAGGGGGCCACTGGGGTTTCTTTGGCTTTGACTTCTTATGCTTCCCAATAGAAGAGGATGACTCTGACTTGGCTCGAGCTGTTAGGGCATCAGCGACTGTCAAGAATCCAGCCACCTGGGCTAGTGTCTTTCTCAGCCGCCTTTGGTGCGTCCTGCTTATATTGGTTCCTTTGAGTTCTCTGTCGAGGGCCTCAAAGTCTGGACATTCCCGAGTTATACCTGCAGAAGACATAGAAGAGGAGGAGGAAGAAGAAGAAGAAGGAAAAGAAGAAGGAGGAGAAGAAGATGGAGAAGAATTAATAGGTGAGGGAATTTTAGGGTCATTCCCCTCATCGGACCGATTTGGGCAGCTTTTTACGTCATCACCGAAATTGGACGTGTGTAGGGGATCTTTTGGGTCTTTCCCTTGCTTAGACCATTGGGGGGTGCTTTTAATGTTGTCACCCTTGTTGGATGTACCCCGAGTAGAAGATGGCTCAGGGATGTCCTCTTGGTGAGGTGAGGGAGGAAGAATGATTGCATTGGAGATAAAGTCCTGTAAGGTCGGCAATGGAGGAAGGGGCCCGAGAAATTCTTGCTCGATCGGAGGTTGAGGAAACTTGCTCCTCCGACGAGCAGCCCTTGACACTCGTCTCCTCCTGGTTTCCTTGAGAGGTGTTGGATCTGTCTTGCTCTGTTTGTAACCAGTCATAGCTTGACAAACTGCCTCTCCCTTCAAGGACTTGAGTCTTCTCCGCCCGTGATAGATTCTCCATGGTTGGAAAGTCGAGGGTTCAGTAGGATCGGAGGCATCAAGAGATTCTTGCACTGAAGCATTCTCATGGATGGGGTCACTGACTTGTGAGTGTTCTTCCATGACGGTGTAGGCAATGTGACCTCTTTGCACCTTCTTTGCGACTATGGCTTCGAATCCATGGTATTTTCTCAACTTGTGGCCCCATATCTGATGATACGGGGACCAGTGATTTTCTGTTCCTTGAGCTAGGCACTTGGGATGCGTTGCTGGCTTTGGTGTGATGAGTCCCTGTTGGAGCATCATACCAAACAAAGCTTGAATGAGATCCGATGGTAGCTCATTAGAAGAATGCAAGCCTTCGCTTTCCTTTTGTACTTTCACCGCATGGGCAGCCTCAGTTTCCCCAAATTCTTTCTTAAGTTCTTCAAGTTTTATCTAACCCTTCTGGATCAGAGCATGAAGTCCTTGAGTGTGTAGCATTCCTCTGTGGGGTGGTTTATCCTCTGATGATAAGCACAATAGTTTGTGTGGGTGTCGAGTCTAGCTTGCTTAGAGAACTTAGTCTTAGGCAGCTAGATCATATTATGTTCCAAGAATAGTCGGAGTAATGCGGGAACCCATTCCTTTTCAAAAGGGTAGACTTTATTCTTATGCCTGGCCCAATAATCATCTCATTTAAGCAAAAGAAACCACAGTGATACCTTGAGCCTGAGTTTGAATAGAGAATGAGAGAATCGAGAGGCCATAGTTTCTATTCTCAAGAAGCTTGTCACATTGTACAAATCTATGAAGCATTAGCTAGCATGGGACAAACACTGCAAACACCCATGTAAAGATCGTGTGATCTGTATGAGGACACTTATTTCGCCACAATAGCTGAATCTCAACTTCCCCTTAATTCCAAGACGAGCACTTGCAGCCTGATAGGCTTTCCAAGTTTGAGGTCGACCCTTCTGTCCCTCGATTCGAGAAAGGTGCAAAAATCATGACCTACCTTGGAGCCCTATTAGAGGCATAGATGTCAGGGTCATGGGTATTTACACTTGAGGTTGATGAAAAAACCTTTGAAACTATGAGGAAGAGTTGTAAGAAGCCCCAGAAGAATGGGAAGAAGGTGGTCAAGCTACTGTTGACGAGCTCGAAGAAATAAATCTAGGGGATGAAGCCGATCTTAGACCTACTTTCATCTTGGCAAATATGTCTCCAGAAGAAAAAGAAAATTTCACTACTTTCTTGAGAGCAAACCGAGATGTTTTTGCTTGACATTACCATGAGATGCCTGGTTTAGACACTCAAGTCGATGTTCACCATCTCGACATTGATCCCACTATCAAACCTTTTAAACGGAAATAAAGGAGGTTTAGGCCTGACCTCGAAATGAAGATAGATGCCAAAGTGACCAAACTTAGACAAGCAGTCTTCATTCGTGAAGTCAAATACCCAAAATGGCTGGAAAATGTTATTCCAATCAAGAAGAAGAATGGCCAAATCAGGGCTGCCAGGCCCAAGGATGACTTCTAGTTACCATTCACCGAGATTCTCATCGATTCTATTGCTCACTGCCCAATCTTTTCCTTCATGGACGAGTACTCTGGGTATAATCAGATAAGGATGGCGCCTGAAGATGAGGAAGCCACTGCATTCTTAACTCCAAAAGGGGTCTTCTGTTACACAATGATGCCTTTTAGATTAAAGAATATTGGTGCCACATACCAGAGAGTGATGACGACCATCTTCAAAGACATGACGCACAAAGAAGTGGAGTGTTATGTAGATGTCTCGGTGGTAAAATCCAAAGAGAAGGATGCTCACATGAGAGACCTTGAAAAGGTACTCGAGCGACTACGCCTTCATCAGCTTAAAATGAACCCACTGAAATACGCTTTTAGCATGCGTTTTGGAAAGTTATCGGGGTTCATTGTTAGACACTGAGGGCTTGAAGTTGAGCCAGTCAAGATCAAGGCTATCCAAGAAATGTCATCACCAACCACATTGTGAGAACTACGCTTCTCTTCAAGGGCTGTTAGCGTACATCCGCAGGTTCATCTCAAACCTTTCAGGTCGCTGTAAACCTTTTATGCACCAGTTGAAGAAAGATACTCCATTTATTTGGGACGAAGCATGTTAGGCAGCCCTCGATGACATCAAGCATTATTTACTCAACCCTTCAGTCCATTCTACACCGGTGTTGGGAAAGCCTCTCATCCTATACATGACTGCTTTGGACGAGTCACTCGAGGCATTGTTAGCACAAAACAATGACGAGGGAAAAGAAATGTCACTGTATTATCTCAGCCGAATGATGCAAGGGGCTGAGAAGAATTATCCCCCTATAGAGAAGATGTGCTTGACCCTAATCTTCACAGTAAAAAACTCTCTCACTACTTGCTTGGTCATGAAGTGAAACTTATATAAAAGTAGATCCTATAAAATTTCTCATGACACGCCCATGCTTGTCAAGATGCCTTGCTAAGTGGGCATTATTGCTAATGGAATTCAACATCACGTACGTCCCACAAAAGACCATCAAGGGTCAGGCCTTGGCTGATTTTCTCGTAGCACACCCCGTATCGGTGGAATCTTCGTTATCAAGCAACCTCCCTGATGAAGAAGTATTATGTGAAGAGATTCCTCATGCATGGGAATTGTACTTCGATAGAGCCTTCCAATCAGATCGAGGAGGCACCGGAGTGGTATTCCTAACCCCGAAAGGAGGAGTATTGCACTTTCTTTCTCTCTCGTCGAGGCCGGTTCTCATAACGAGATAGAATATCGGGCCCTTATAATTGGGTTGAAGATAGCCTTCGATCTAGACTTGGAGAACAAGATCTACGACGACTCTGAGTTGGTTACCTGACAGCTCAAAGGGAACTATGATGTGAGAAAAGACACTCTCAAGCCTTATCACGATACTGTAAAGTCGTGTATGGCCCAGTTTGAGGATGTATCCTTGAGTCACATCCCCAGGAGGTTAAACTCATAGGATGACGCACTTGCAAAACTCGACGCTACAATTCAATTATCCTCATCAGGACCCACGCTTCTCTGGGTGGTAGAATGGAGACATATTGAACTAAGAATCGAGGTAGATGAGGATGATGAGAGAAATATCTTTCCCGAGTGCCCTCCTTATCCATTCGGAGCACTTCTATTAGCTAAAGAAGTAATTAAGACTGAACAAGAAATAACACGGAGTCAAGGAGCTAAGGTTCAAGACCAGCAATTGAAGTTCTTTGACCCAATATGCGCGAAAATTGAACAGGTAGAAGATTGGAGAGAGCCCATCATTAGTTTCCTAAAACATGGCAGGCTCTCGGAAGATCGTGCCGAACACAACAGTGTGCGTCGAATGTCTACCAACTATACCCTCTTTGAAGGAGATGCTCTCTTCAGACAGTCATTAGACGATATTCTTCTTAGATGTGTGCACGTGCAAGAAGAAAATAAGGTGTTAGAAGAAGTACACTCAAGAATTTGTGGACTACACTAGTCCGGTTCTAAACTCTATGAATGGATATACAGATCAGGGTATTATTGGCCTTCCATGATTGTTGATTCCTTAAACTATGTTAAAAAGTGCCAGGTGTGCCAAATACATTCAAGCCTTGTTCACCAACCTCCAGATCCCTTACACCCTACAATGGCATCATTGCCCTTCTCACAATGGGGTATGGACATTATAGGGCCTATTGACCCGCCTTTGGCAATGGGTCGTGTCTTTATTCTTGCTGCAACAGAGTATCTCTGTAAGTGGGCTGAAGCGGCCCCCCTTAAGCAAGTTCTTGGGACAACAGTGGCCAACTTCATTCGACATCACATTATATACCGGTTTGGGGTCCCTAACTGGATTATCTCAGACAATGGCCCTCAATTTAGAAGTCACCACATTGATCGCTTGGTTAACCAATTCGGTTTCGAATGGAGGTACTCGACTATGTATCACCCTCAAGCCAACGGATTAGCTGAGGCTTTCAATAAGACCCTGTGCAATGTTTTACAAAAATCGATATCAAAGATGAAGAAGAACTGACACGAGAAGCTTACCGAAGCACTATGGGCCAATCGTACTACTACACGAAATGCTATTGACTCCACTCCTTATTCTCTGGTCTATGGGGGTGAAACAGTCTTACCCCTTGAAATTCAAATCCCTTCATTGCATGTCGCTATACATCAAGGACTAACCGAAGATGAGAGAGTCAAACTTGAATATCAAGAATTAGATGCACTCGATGAAAAGAGGGTTGAAACTCGGCAGAACCTTGAACTCAAACCAAGGGAGAATGAAGAGGGCTTTTGACAAGTCAGTCAAGGTCCGCTCATTTGCCCGTGGGGATCTAGTTCTAGCTTTCAAAAGGCCAATTGTTATGCATGGACATCGTAAAGGAAAGTTTGAACTCAAGTGGGAAGGTTCCTTTATAGTCAAAAAGGTCTTGCCAAATGGAGCTTACATACTAGCACATCTTGATGGAGAGAAGGCAATGCCCCTTATCAATGGGCGATATTTAAAGAAGTACGATCCGTGATGCATATTCAGGAAAGAGACTCAATGCAAAGCAAGCAAGATAGGCCAAAAAAAATTTAACTCTTTTTATTGCAGTAAAAAAAATAACGAGTTACAAGTTACAAGCCAAAAAGCCCATTATTAGGGAGGTTACAAGTCTCTTGCATATGAGGATAAGAGGATGGTTACAAACCAAAACGCACAGTGTTGCTTTTGCATTTGAGGATAAGAGGATGGTTACAGGACAAAAAGAAATGCTCTCCTCATGAAGAAGAACCAAACCCACCAAAGAGATGCTCTGCTCATGAAGAAGAAGCAAACCAACTAAAGATACACCCTAATCATGAAGAAGAAGCAAAACCACTTGGAGAGTTAGCTTCAATTCATCTGAGGAGTGTCATCAAAGAGGATGGTTACAGGCCAAAAGAAGAAGCCAACTATTTTTGAGTCAGCTTCATTCATTTGACGAGTATATCAAACATACACGGCAAACGTCTATGGTAAGGACCTGGCCTATGATGGAGAGTATACCCTGTTCATAGTGGATGCCCTTCCACAGAACAACATGGACTTCACTGTTGTGCTGGAGGACTTAGCTTCCAACAGGCGTCATAAGCCAGGCCTTACCACTGGTCACCACCCTTTGCCTCCCCAAGTCAGCGCTATGCATGAACATCACCGCACATGACTCATCGTCGGGCACAACAATTCTCACATAAAACTTAATGCCACATGCGAGCAACATCATGCAGATCATCACGCCCACCACGCGCTGATAAGTGCCCTCTGAGGCGAGCGTCGATTGTGTCTTCTAAAGGCTAGCACCAGTTGAATTGCTGACTCTCAGAGCCAGCTGACTTTTCTGAAGCCAGCGCTGACTGTGTCTTCTGAAGGCTAGCCTCGGCTGTGCCTTCAACTCCTAGCGCCGGCTGCCCTTTTTGAGGATAAGCGCCAGCTGTATCAGTTCTGGCTATATCAATGCCGGCTGTGCTTTTAAAAATCCAACGCTGGCTGCATATCCTAAGTCAGCGCTTGCTACGTTCGTCATTGCGGTTGTTCACCTCCTCACGACTATTTGTTTTCTTCCCCCTCGGTTCTCAAGACTCCTTGTTTTTCGCTTAAGATGTTTCACCTCCTTGAGGACTGCACAATTCCTGAGCGAAACTGTTCGCCTTCCCCGAGATCGTTCACCTTCCCTCGATGATCCAGCTTTTGCAACCATTCACCTCCCTGCGACGGTCCACCTCCCGTGACCATTTGTCTCCCCCTGACCCTTTGGATTCTTGCCGAAAACTCCCCTTCACTACTGAAAAACTACTAAAAAGCTAGCGGAAGACCCTGGGCAGTTCACTGCAGCAACTTTTGTCCCTTCTTTCCCTCTTTCGTACCCTCAAAGTCATGATCGGAGTTTCCTGCTCCCTTAGTGTTTTCCTACTGCAAGCCCTCGCAACTCTGGCAAATCCTGTCTCCTTTCTTGTCGACGCTTTCTTTTCCTCAGTCGAAACATGCTCTTGCTTCTCGGCAAACTTTGGCTAATCTTGCTGAAATCTCCTACGTGCTCACCCAAGCTTTTGCCGAAAATATCCTTCTCACTGTTGAAATGTTTTTACCTTCGGTGAAAAGTAGTGGAAATGGGGTTTTACCCCCCTTATGTAGCCAATTCTTTCCTCAAATACCCCTCACAAATCGGGAATCCTAGCAACGTCAAATGACATTGGGCCGGGTCAGGCTTTGACCAGAGGCCCGAGGCAAGTTGCATCAATGTTGGTAAAATCCCATTTCAATAAAGACCATGCCTAGGTCAGGCTTGAGTCAAGGCTCGAACATTAAATCCACACCCAGCGCCGACTACATTATCAGCATCAGATGTGTTTTCAGTAACCCCAATGCCGACAGTGTTTTTAATAACCCCAGTGTCGGCTGTGTTCAAGAGATACCACAGACTCTTCTTAGCACCGACTGTGTTTTCAACAACCCAACGCTGGCTGAGGGTTCAATATTGTTGATCGTTCGTAGAGCCGACAGTGTTTTCAACGACCCATCGCCGACTAAGTATCCAAGAAGTAATGTTGGTTGTTGTTTACAGTGCAAAATCAAAGAGATCTAGTGGTGAAGATCTCTCGAATCTGACACCTTAAACTAATGAAAATGAAATGGTATCCAGTGATAGAGAAGGTGGGACAAATCGAATTCAGATATGAGACCCAGAAATGAGTAGATCGGCTCTCAGATCTGTGGTGGAGCCAGCATGATCCAAAAACATCCAAAATACGATTTTTAAGAAAATTAACCAAAGTTGATCAAAATAAAATTAAAATAGTGAAATAAGAATAAAAAGATGGAAGAAATGATACCGATCAGGGCCGGATGGCCCGAGACTCTTGAGCCTTATAGGGCTCACCCGTATCAGAACCGCTCCTCTTTTGTCTCTCTGATCTTAATGTTAGCTAATAAGTCTTGTTTGAATAGGGTGGTTGTGCCCTGGAAATGGCTTAAAACTAGGGTTCTCAGGCTTAGGTTAGGTTAGAGTTTTATCTCTAAGTTTTTCTCTCAGATTTCTATCTTCTGCCGCTCTCTAGGGTTTCTAATATCTATCTATCCTCCTTCCAAAATTCCAAAAAAAAGAGGGTTTATAAGGGTCAAAATCTGTTGGGAAGGATATCCTCCTGCAATAAACAAATCCCTCGATCAACGATTCACCTTTTGAGGGTTACGAATTTGGGCAACATGGTTAGTGTCACCCAAGGACCGTAGCAAAACCTCAAAAAAGGCCAAAATTTCAATTTGGGGCAAAAAGAGCTGAGCGACAGGGGTAGTGTTGCCCAGTTTAGGCTGGGCGACACAAGCCATGTCGCCCAAGACAAACTTCGTAAAAATAAAAATTTTAAAATTTTGGTATGTTCCTCAGCCTCTTGAGAAGCTCTTAGAGAAAATTTGGGTTAAAATGGATTGTCTTACTATTTTTAATGATGTTTTTGGTAAAACAAGACATTTATAAAAATCTGAGTCAAAACAGGGTTTTTGCAAGTTTCTGGGCAGGTAGACTGGTTCCGGGTCACAAGATAGGTTGTGTGAGCTATAGATTTGGCCTTAATAGGTTAAGTATGATTCTAAAGGTTCAAGAAACCATTGAATTTACTAGTTTTAAAATGGGGTGTCTACAGTTGCCCCTCTTTGGCACTCCTTATCCTTTGGGGGAAAGGTGAGTGGCATAGAAGTAGATACTTTAACATTCCTTGTCATTCGCGGGGCAGGTGAATATCAAAGATAAAGCAGAAATTCTAAATTTCATCCTGAAGTCACGTGGTCATGGGGCACACCAAATATCCCTCTAAGTCATTGCGCTCACCGAGCTTACCCAGTTAGGGCATTTTTCTTCTTAGGGTTTTCAGTGTGAGGTGTCGATGGGTTACACAAGCTTAAAACTCGAGTTGAATTTTTTGGCCATGCCACTTAACTTCAAGGGTTTTCACAATTTTAATTTTTAACCCTGTCATTTTCTTCGACCTCCTTAGGGTTTCCTAAGGCTGTCTATAGGGAAGGCTTTCTATAGGAAGAGACTTGTTTGGCCGAATCCAAAGTGAGAGGCGAGGCAACAACACGACAATCGCGACAAATGTGGTAATCATCAGTTACAGGTGTCCAAGCTCCTTCATTTTGAAAAGTCTATTAGCAATTTGAAAGTAGGGGGAGATATGAAATAGAACCCGGAGCAAGGACAAGTTATGATTTTAACAAAGAAATTAAAGTTTTTGAAAACACAAACATATGGTGAAAATTTTTAAAAGGGGAAGATATTTAAGAAAACAAGGTTGGTTAGCAGTTTTAACTCCTGCAACCATAGAGCCCTCTAAGCAGTTTAGCATCATGCAGCGATGGACCATACACCCGACCCTTTTACGTCAATACGGGGATAGACGGAATACACTCGACCCTTTTACGTCATATGGGGATAGACGTTTTTCGTTGAATAGAGTGTTTATGCCTGGAACACACCTGACCTTTTGCGTCATACAATGCTAGATTGTACTTGCCTCGGCTCTTTTACATCACACGAGTTTGATATTGAACTGGATACACCCGACCTTTTACGTCATAAGGGGATAGACATTTTTTAGGGCGGTTGTGTCCTGGATACACCTGACCTTTTGTGTCATACGGGACTAGACATTACCTATCTCGGCTCTTTTACATTGCACAAGTTTGACGTTTTTCCGTTGAACAGGGTGGTTGTGGCCTGCATTGGACTTTAGTTGGCAGTTTAAGCTCATGCCACCGAGGAGTGTTTTCTTTTTTATTTTATTATTTTTAAATTTTATTTTTGAAAAATTGGTTGGAAATGTAGGCTCATGCCACCCAGAAGCATTGTCTATTTTTTTTTTAATTTTTTTAATTTTTATTTTTTTTTGGGAAAATTGGTTAGCAGTTTAGGCTCATGCCACCAAGGAGCATTTGAAATTTTTGAAAAATTAATTAAAATGTTTGAAAATAGTTTTATTTTTGAATAATTGGTTGGCAATTTAGGCTCGTGCCACCGAGGAGCGATTGAAAATTTTGAAAATTAATTAAAATGTTTTAAAATGGTCGTAAAAACACATGAAAACATCAAGAACCATACTCGGAGGACTCTAAAATAAAGTGGGTGCATTTTGAGGAAAAATGTTTTGGGCGACACAGGTGGTGTCGCCCAAATCTGGGCGACACGGATGGTGTCGCCCAGCTAAAAAGTTTTAATTTTTTTATTAAGTGAAACATGGGGGAATAAAAAAAGAAAACGTTTGGCAAAAAAAATATTTGAGCGACATCAGTGGTGTCATCTGGGCGACACGGATGGTGTCACCCATTAAAAAAAAAAAATATTATTTTGAAGTAAGGGATGAAACATGGACTTTTTTTCAAAAACATGTGTGGGCAACACGGGTGGTGTCTCCCAAGTCAGAGCACGGAATTAGGCGTCACGAGGCATGTCACCCAGACCTCCGACCCTCAAAATTGTTTTTATGATTTTTCTTAGTTTTAGGGTTATCTATACCCATTGTTTGCCAAAATGGATCACTATAGGACATGGTTTGGGCCGGGTTTCTTTTATTTTTATAAAAATCATCCCCCTCCCATTCTTCTCTCCTCTTTCAAACTCAATTTTCTTCCTCTCACCTTCATCATCTCCCTTCTTCATCATATTTCCTTTGCTTTTATAGGATTTTATTGCACCCATCCTTAGGCTTTCATGGCTCCTAAGAAGGACAATGCAATCTTCAAGGGCAAGGGAAGGTTTTCAAGCAGGTTGTCAGTGAAAGCGAGGAGGAGGAGTCCCCCCTTTTTCCTAGGGTTAGGCACTTCCTTGAAGGTCTGCCCTCTCATATCTCATAGGGCCTTCGATCTGGCTATGTTCCTCGACGTTTCAATGGCTTTCCTATCATCAGACCCTAGTTCTGAGATTGGTTTCTTTCCACTCGGCAGTGGCCTGAGCTCATGGCCCTTCTGGCTTGAATTTCGATGACAGGCATCTTGAACATGGCCTCTTGCCATGTGAACTTTCCACTCCTTGAGGCTCTTACTGAGAGGTTCAATTATCAAATGAACACTTTCTTTCTTCCTACAGGCGAGACATTGCCCACTTTGGAGGAAGTTGCCAGGATTTCCGGCCTGAACTTGGCTGGGATTGCATATCAACCCTCCATTACCACTGACGACTATTCTATCACGGGTACGTGACTGTTGGGGCTGCTTATTCTTCACATCGTCAGTGGGTTGTTATGGAGTAGCTGGTCTGAAATCGAGAGCAATCTCAAGCAGCGGAATAGATTCATATTTTTCTTTTTGTGCTGTTGGGCTCTATTCTATTTTCGAGTGGTCGTAAGACAGTTCGCAGTTCCCTTATTCCCTTAGTCCATGCCTTCTGGGAATGAGCAGGTTACCCCATTGTTCCGACCGTGTTGGTGGGCATATTTTGGGGTCTTCACCACCGGGTCACGCGAGGTGACCTATTTATTGAGGGTAGTGTCCTGATTTTGCAGGCATATTTTTTAACACAATTTTATTTTATTTTTCCCTTGGAACTCAATTTTTTGTCTTGTTTTGGGTTTAGGAACTCATGTTTTTGCAATAGAAATTTATTAGAAAATCCTGGCTCGATCTGAGAGGGTCTCAGTTGGGCGACACGGCCAGTGTCACCCAAACCAATTTGCTCGGATCATTCTAGGGTTTTGGACTTTTATTGTGTGACCTTTTGGGATGCTTTTGACTCTTGTTTTCTGTGGATTTGGGCTTATGAACACGTCTCTGTTGTCCACCCTCCTAGATCAATGGCAGCTGTATCTGCTGCTCTGGGACTAGCATATGTCAATGACACCACTCTATCCTGGGATGTCCATTATTATCGCAGGATTCTTGACGAGTTGTGGTCATTCGATTGGTTGATCAGGGATCTTGAAAACGTATCCCTATTGTTGCCTGCTATGGGGCATTCATGTCTTATTCTAGCGGGGCAACACTTCACAGAGGTGTATTTTCCTCTTAGGGTGCTTTGCCAGCTTTGCATACTCAGAATTATACTTCTCCAGGAGAGGCGATTGATCGTCGCTCTATCTTTCTGCTTCGACGACACTCTTCCACTCTTCTGGTTAAGGCTGGTTTTTCATGGAAGGGGAATAAGTCTTCTTCTAGTGAGAGCTAAGCAAGACAAGCTCGCAACCACTTCCAACTATGATTCTTAGTGGAAAGGTGCCTGCCCTCTTCCACTAAGCCCCAGATTTTCGAGACTCCGTGGTGAATCTTATTTTCCTACTCAGGATCTCGTGCCTCATTGAGAAGATGGCACCTCTTGTTCAAATAAACGAATCAAACTCAATGAGGACACATGTGACATTAACTTGGAAAGGGCTGAAGTCGAATTGGCTCGATGGGTAGGCCTTCATGGCAAAACTCAAGGAGAAGGATTTGATACAAAGTCAAAGATTGAATAACCAAAATATTTTCTTTTCTTTATTTCTTTCTTGGCATGAGGTAAGTTGATCTCATGATCAGCGTTATTTTTCAGTAGTTTTTTTTTTTTCGTTGAAGTCTATTAAGACAATAGGAATTTGAGTCATAGGACTAAGTTTAATGGCATGAACGCCTATAATAAGCCCATTTTAATGGATGAATAAAATCAGAGTTTTGAGATACCCAAAATTTATCGATTTATCGAAGCATAGGGGGATACTCTCTCTGCCCACATCTTTCAAATTGAATTTTTACAAACTCAGCCCCCTATTTGTAGGGTTTTTGTCTCCAATTTTCAGCTATTGGGTCATTATATGCGCACACAGGGATGAACTTGCCTCATTTTGCCTTAGGGGACTCAGTCGAGAGAAAAACGCTCCCAGATTGGCCAATTTTGTCATCGGTGAGGTTTACCCATCTCCTATATGTGGTAGCTGATAGTTATATTCACACAACCATGGAGTGTCTGGCTAGTCTCAAGCCTTCATAATAGGCATAAGAAGTTGGCTTCGAGAACGAGGCTAGGTTGACTAACAATTTAACCTCTTGTAATGATGGAGGAAGTCCTTTCTAAAAAGAGTTTTGTTTTTGAAAATGGATGATTTAAAACTCAAATTACAAAAGTACTCTTAAAAGGGATGGGCCTTACAATTTTACCACATGTGGCCCCTGTGGTGGTCATTTTCTTTATCAAGTTTTACCCAAGGATAATGAGAGGATTTTCTTGTGGGATCGTGAGAACTCAAATATCTCGAAGTTGTCCTTTTACCTTTGAAACTTTTATCTTGTGCTTTGTGGATCCATAAAGAGTTCTCTGGATTCTTGCCGGACTTCCAACTTGGAGAGGTCTCGATGTTATTCCAAGGTTCATCGAAGTCACTTCGGTCTTCCATTCATGTTACCCTTCCGCATCTTTCTGAGTTCGTTATGTTGGGAACCTATGGGAATTAGGAGGAGTCTTCATCCTCAAGGTCTGCTAGTGCAATATTGTTGGAATTTGCAAGTACATGTTTGTACTTGAGTGCTTTGAATTGAAAGCTCCTTTTTGGAGATTTCTTTTTATTTTTATTCTTTTTACTTGTGATGCCATTTCAGGTTTTCACCGCGTCTATTTTTTTTTATATTCTTTCATTTTTCCTTTGTGATGCTTTTCAGGTTTTCAACATGCTTTTGAGCCCATTATGGGTAGTATTTTCTGAGATACATCGGACTAATGGGGTCGTTGAGTTCGTACCCCTCTTGATTTTTTATCTTGTAAGAATTTCCTACATGCACTTGGGTAACCATGAATGACCCCTTCCAATTAGGTTTGCACTTGTCGAAAGGGTGTGGATTTGCAGGAGCGTGGAAGATTTTCTTGAATATCATGTCCCCTTCTTTGAACTGTTGAGAAAATGTTTTACTTAGAGTACCATGTACCCTTCTTTGAACTTTTGAGAAAATGTTTTACTTTGATATGCCCTATCGATCCTACACTGATAAGCAACGATATTTTGCGTCACTCGTAGTTGTCTTTCATCCAAATTAACGAGAGCAGTGATTCATGCTTCGATATTTTGTCTCTCATCTAAATTTCTATGAATAAGCACTCGAAGAGATGATATCTCAACTTCAATGGGTGGCACTGCTTTCATACCATACACCAATGAGTATGGGGTCATGCCAGTAGGAGTCTTCTTAGTTCTCCGATAGGCCCATAGGGCGTCATTTTTCTTTTCATGCCAATCTTTGCCACCATCTATTATTCTGAGAAGTCCTTTGTTTATGGCCTTCACTTGTCCATTTTCTTGAGGGTAGTAAGGTGTGGAGAATTTATGCGTTATCGAGAACTTTTTACACACCTTAGTGACCCTTTCATTTTTGAAATTGGATCCATTGTCAATAATGATTGACTCAGGGACACCAAATCTGAATACAATGTTGTTCTTTATGAAACGAGCAACATGTTGTCCTTCTATTTGGATAAATGATGCGGCCTCTACCAATTTTGTGAAGTACTCTGTAGCCATTAACATAAAGCGGTGGCCGTGTGAGGCTTTTAGTGGAATCATTTCGATGATATCAAGACCCCACATGGCAAAGGGCCACACGGGTGGTGTTGAGTTGAGTGGTGCAGATGTTGCATGGATGAGGTCTGCATAAAGTTGACATTTGTGACACCTCTTAATGAACTTCCAACAATCTTCAGCCATGGTGGTCCAGTAATAGCCTTGGCACCTGATTTTCTAAGATAAGGCAGTTGCCCCAGAATGAGCTCCTTCATTGTGTAACTATGTCAGTACTTGGTTGATTTCTAGCCAATCGAGACACCGGAGAATGATGTCATCGAAGGATTTCTTGAACAGGAGGTCACCTCTTACCAAGAATCCCATTGAAAACCTTCAAAGGGCTTCTTTATCCTTTTTAGTGGCTCCTTCGGGGTATAACCCATCTTTTAGCAGGGACTGAACATCGTGGATCATGGTTTTGCCTTAACTAGGGCATCTGAAGCCACGAGAGACACTTCCTCATTATTCTCATTTTCTTGCTCTATTCCTTTTTCGATCGTTGGTGGGGAAGGGTCATATTTGTTCCTGATGTAGATTGGAAGCGTGGTGCTTTCTGAGAGAATATTGACTATTGAGGCAAGGGTTGCATGGGTGTCGGCAAACCAATTATCTTCCTTAGTTACGTGCTGGAAGGTGATTTTCTTAAAATATGGGTTCATCTTTTCCACCTTTTCTTGATAAGGTGTAAGCTCTTCTTCTTTCACCTTCCAAATCCCTTGAACTTGGTTTATGAGGAGTAAGGAGTCGCCAATCACCCGTATTTGCTGGATTTTCATTCCCATGGCGTTCTCGAGCCCAGCTATCAAGGCTTCATATTCAGCAATGTTATTGATACATAAGAAATTCAATTTGATGGCTGTTGGCATTAAGATCTTCTAGGGTGAGCATAGTATGACTCCTATACCTGACCCGTACTCAGTCTTTGCACCATCGAAGTATAGCTCCCAAATTGAGTCCTCAATTTTGAAGAGGTTCTCATCGTGGAGATCCATGTTAACGGGAGTGTTATCTTTCAGTTCGTGTTCAGCCAAGTGATCAGCAATGGCTTGTCCTTTGATCAATTTTTGAGTAACATACTCTATCTTGAACTTGCTCAATAATATTCTCCACTTCGCCAAATGCTCGTTAAGGACTGGTCTCTCCAATAGGTACTTGAGTGGGTTTATTTTTGAGATGAGCTTGACTGTATGAGATAAGACATAGTGTCTTTACTTCTGCATAGACCACACAAGTGTTAAGCAGTGCTTCTCCACATATGTGTATCTTGTCTCATAGTCGACCATGGTTTTGCTGATGTAGTATATCATTTGTTCTTTTTCTTGGTCGTCGTATTGTCCTAACATTGACCCCATAGTCTTGTCTTTCATAGATATGTAAAGGAATAGGGGTTTATCTGGACTAGGAGGACTAACGATGGGAGGTTTTGATGAGGTACTCCTTGATTTGGTAGAATGCCTCCTGGCATTCATTATCCCATATGAGTGGGGAAGCTTTCTTAAGGAGCCTATTGAACGACATGCACTTGTTTGTCAGTTGTGAAATAAAATGCCTTATGGCTTGTATGCAGCCTTGAAGCCCACTGATTTCTCTGATGTTCCAGGGAGGGGGCATTTCAATGATGGCTCGTATTTTGGATGGGTCCACCTCAATGCTCCTTTGGCTTATTATAAAGCCTAGTAATTTGCTAGATTCAACTCCCAAAGCACATTTATGTGGATTGAGTTTGAGTTGATGTTTTTGGAGTCTTTCGAAAATAATTCTTAGGTTGGTGAGATGATCAGACCTGGTCTTCGACTTGACCAGAATGTCACCGACATAGTCTTCCATGATGGTGTGCATTAAATCATGGAAGATGTTAGTCATTGCCCCACTGATAAGTTGCCCCCACATTTTTGAGGCCAAAGGGCATGGCACAGTAATAGTAGGTTCCCTATTGCGTTATGAATAAAGTCTTGGTCTGGTCTTCTTATATCATGAGGATTTGGTTATAACCCAAGATGCCATCCATGAATGACAACATTTTGTGCCTCGCAATGTTGTCGATCAAGGCATCTATATTTGGTAATGGAAAATTGTCCTTGGGAAGACATCGTATGACTAGGCGAAGACATCACGATATTCCTTGAGAAAGGAAATCATAATTTCCCGCTCCTCAAGAGATAAGGAGGTTCCAATCTTGGTTAACCTTGGGTCCTTCTCAGTTCCTAGGTTTACATCGATCATCTCTTCGATGATAGCCGTTGGGTCACCATCAAATCTCTTCTTGAATTGCTCGATATGGGAAGTGACTTCCTCAGGTTGAGAGATTTCTTCAAATTCTTGGCTCTCTTGATCTTCGTCTTGGCCATCCACTTCACCGTCTTGGGTATTATGCATCGTTATTGGGCTATCTTGAATGTTTGCCATTTTTGAAAATTCTTTTCCATTATCATCAGTTTTATCATGTTTTCAATTAACAGTGGATTTTGAAATTTCAGAAGACGTGTCCCTTATGGGACTCGCGAGCGAAGTATTGGGGACTGGACGCACAAGGCGATTAGATAGCCATCCTGCGCCTAACCATTTTTGGGCACCGAGACTTGAAGGTGCCGCTGGTATGCTTCCACCAATTCTCGAGATAGAGGAATGATGGACCATTTTTGTTCTTGGATTTGTATAGGTGGATAAGCACTCTTGGCTGTGTTAGAGCCAATTGGACATTCCCTTAAATTCAGGTCAGTAAAAAGGTCTTCAATCCCCTGTTCTTGTGTGTGCTGAGATGTGGAAGAAGAATTTCCGACTGTTGGGGAATCAAGGATCACCTTTGGTTGTTTTAAAGGACGGGCATTGAAAGGATCGACGCTTTGACTGCCTCCAAATACAAAGCCTGGATAGCTTGAAGGCTTCATCCGGCTTTGAAATAAGGTGAGAGTACACCCGAGTCCTCTTCGATCCCCATTTTCAGTTTTGGCTTGAGGTGATGCAGAAATAGCCTCTGTTATGCCTTGCCCTTGACTCCCCAAGCCATGGCCTAATTGGAAGCTCTGAGAGAAAAGCATGTGGCAAGCTTCGAGGGACCCGAAACCGTATCAATGTTGACATTGGATAATTCCATCCATTGATGCAGAAGTTTGTAAAATTTGAGGAATAGGGTCGTCGGCCTTTAGACATAAGGTGGCACAATCAGCTTGCTCAAAGGAAGCGAGTGGGATTTCTCCGAGCTCGACCCCTACGGCTAGCTTCCCTTTACCTATACTAGAATTGGAATAGGAAGGGGGGTCAACACATACCTTCGTGATGTCGTTTTTAGTCGAAAATTTGAGGCATTTATGGAGTGTTGAGGTGCCTACGAGGTTTTCATGCAGCCATGGTCTTCTTAGCAGCATGTTGAATGAAGGTTTTATGTCCAAGAAATAAAACTTTATCGTTTGGACTATAGGTCCGATCTTGAGCGTGAGAGGCAACATGCCTTCATCTTGTCTCTTGGTTCCGTCATATGCGGCAATAGTTAGTTGGCACGACTCAAAGTCATCCAAGTTTTTGCCTATCTGCTTCACTATTTTCATAGGGCATATGTTTAGGGATGCCCCATTATCAATAAGCACTCTCCATATTTCATATCCTTGCATGAAAATGGTGATGTGCAAGGGTTGGATATGAAAATGGTTGAAGCTAGTCAGGATGTCATCGTCCGTGAATACAATTGGCGTTGGTGCCATCAGTTGGTCGATCATTCCTCACAATTCATCTGGCTATGTATTGCTTGGGATGTGTGTCTTAGCGAGAACCCTTTCAATCTGGGCTCTGTGTGCTGGTGAGTTGACGAGTAGCTCCAAGATGGAGATTTGAGCCTGGATCTTCCCGAGATGAGCCGGTAGATAGTAGGTGGTTGCAAATCCTTGAGTTTCTTTATTCGGCTCGTGATCTGCGGCTCTTGCTGATTGTTTGAATTTTCAGGTGTTTCCCATTCTTTCATCGAGAGTGTCGGCCATCAGTTGAATAGGTTTGAACACTCGGCCTCTTTGGGTTAAGGAATCAACCTCGCCAGCATGAAGCTTGATAGGGTCGGCCCTATCAAGAGGAATGGGAGACTTTGGGGTGTTAGCCTCTTGTTTGGAAGATGACGCCTTGTCATTGGTTCTAACCATATTGATCTCTAATGTATCATCTTCATCGTATTAATCTCATTTGGGAAGGTTGTCGAGGTTCAGAGATGAAGGGCTTCCTCTCAAAAGGCTCAAAAGATTACTTCGGGCTTTTGAAAGTAATGATCACAAGCACATATGAATTGCCTGAGATCAGCTTCTTCGTCTCCATTCTCAATCGTATGAATGACAACATTTTCTTTTGCATTGTCTTGAGCTCCCGAATTTTTGATCGTTGTGACTATATTCTCAGGGAGAGGGTTTGTGAAGATACCTATCTTTTGATTAGGCTCTTCGACGGGTTGATTTCTAGGTGCGATAGTGATGTCCACCCTATTGATTAACCCTTGAATCACCTGTTTCAAATATATGCAGTTTTGGGTGTCATGGGCATGGTTTTGATGCCATTTTCACCACTTGCTTTTATCCATGACTTGAAATGGTGGTTCAATTGGTGGTGGGAGATAAACCATGTTTCTAGCCAGGAGCAATTCTAGTACTTTTTTCAGTGGGTCTTTGAGAGGAGTGAAATTATCCTCTCGCCTTTGGTTATTATTTCGAGTGTTGGCTCTAGGATGATCCCTTCGATTTTGGTTTTGATTGTTGTGCTGAGTGGTTGAACCTTGAACCAGCCCATTAACGACAATCTCATTTACCTGACCGGAAGCCTTCCCCTTGTTATTGGTTTTACTCTTATTTTGGGGAGTTGTTATTGGTTTATTGTCAGGCCTGGTGCTGAGGGGTGTCCCTCTTACCCTTTCATGTCGTGCCACCCGCTCGATCATGGAGTCTAAGGAATGAGGGATAAGACTTTGGCTAAAAAGTCCTATATTCAGGAGCGGCATTCCCCAAGGCCATAGGGATTTTTGCTGGGTCAGTCAGTGGGCATTCTATGACCCGAATTATTACCTTGCGAAATCAACAGATAAAATCCTTGAAGGATTCTCTTGGATTTTGCTTCGTTGCATTGAGCTCACCCAGGGGGAGAGATCTTGGTGTCGACTCGCCGTAGTGAGAGATGAATAGGTTGAACATTCTATTTAGAGTGATGTGTGGTTGAGCGGACATCTTTCTCCGGTGCCAGTTCAAGGCCTTGCCTGTCAACGTTTGCGAAAATATGACCTTCAGTTGGTTAGGCCTATCTCATAAAGCTCTAACAGAGAGCAGATACATGTTGAGGTGAGCATGTGGATCACTCTTCCCATTAATCTTGTTCCTAAATTATGGGACAACAAATCCCAGAGGAAGGTCCTCCATGCCTTCTAGGGTCTCTTGAACATAGGCCTTTGGGGATAGAATTTCATTCATGCCCATTCTTATGAGCATATCGTGCATCGCTTTTAAAGTGCCTTCTTGTTGAGTATTTGACGTGATAGTAGGCCCACCATTCTATGGGTTCCCAAGTGTAGATTGATAAGTTGAGATTTAGGGTAGATGTGGGCTTGCATGGGCTCGAGTTGATGGGCTATGGTCATCGGGACAATTTGATACATTTGTGCCTGAGGGACGTACTGACCCATAAGTGTCGCCACCAGTTGCATAAATGGCAAGGTTTGTTGGACTGAGTGAACTAATGGGACCGATTGAAGAATCGGCTGACTCGGTTGTGCTAGGGGTTGACCTATACCACCAAGTTGTTTGACATCGACCCATGAGCTGGGGAATGAATAGTGTAACCTAGGTCAATCAGACTTTTAAGGGAAGCTTGGACGCCCATCTCGCCCAAGGGTTGGTCTGAATTGACGCCTCTGCTCTGTATAGTAGTAAGAACGTCATGAGCGGTACTACTGTGGCTCGAGGTTGGGTTGGATCTTCTAGACTTAGGTGGGTTTTGGTTCTGAGATCGCTGCGCTTCGGGATTATCTTGGTTCGAGTTGTGGGAATTGACATTAGATGCTGCATGAATTTCTTCCCTCACTCGACTTTTAATTTGGCTACCTAAAATCCCCTGTAGGACGACACTTGGTCTGACCCCCTGACTATTCAGAGTTTTTCGAGGTAAATTAGCTTTTCGGATCACACCGATTTCAAGACTAGGAGTAGACCCTTGGGATCCTGTCTCTAACTGAAGACCTGGGCGTTGGATAATGGATTGGCCTGAGGTTTGTTGATAGTTCTAAGGGATTGCAGCATATTGGGAAGGTTTGGTTAGAGTTAGCTGTGGAGCAATCATCATGGTCGCCTTGAGTAACTGACATGGTGACTCTCTTTGGCTGGGTTCTGAAATATTGACTTAGGTAAGAACTATACTCGACGACTTAGGGCAGACCTAGCCTGACTCCAAGGGAAAAACTTTGACTAAGACCTGGGCTAAGACTAGACTAGAATCTAGACTTGCTAGACTCAATGGGTTTTGGTTCAGACCCTAAACTAAGGTAAGCCTAGTCTATCTCTAGAGGTAACTTTATGGTTAGACCTATGCTAGAAACTAGACTAAGATCTAGACAAGATAGGTTCGAGTCTCGGCTCGAAAGAAGAGTGGGTTTAAGTTCGGACTTAGGTGTGATCTTGGTTCGGACCTGGACTGAGCTGGGTGCAAGCCTAGGCTTGGACCTAGAGGGTTGTGATAATCAGACAGAGTATGGACCCAAACTGGATCAAGGATGAACTAGCAATGAGCCATCGGCTCGGACCAAGAGGTGGCCTAGGTTCAGATCTGGGTGTTAACCTGGTTCAGACTTAGGCTAGGCTGAGTATAAGCCTAAACTCGGACCCAGAGAATTTTGGTGATCTGACCAGGTGTGGGCCCGGGCTCGATCAAAGATGAGATAGGGGCAAGCCTTTAGCTAGGACCAAAAGGGAACCTAAGTTCGGACCTGGGTGTGAGCCTGGTTCGGACCTGGGCTAGGCTGGGTACAAGATTGGACATGGACCAAGAAGGTTTAACTCAGACTAAAATCGGGTCCGGATTGAGAATTATGCTTAGCCAATCAGAAATAAGCAAGAAATCATACAAATTTTTTTTACCTAGATTGATTATACATAGGTTTGGCTTGAGAGTGGGTTCCTAACTATTGAAATGCGGCTAGGCTGATATAGGTCCCCATATAGGTCCTGGCCTCCAGCTATAGGATGTTCACCAGGTCCTATTATGCGTGGAGCTGCTTTGAGATAAACAATTACGGAGGGGCGCTCATAGTTAAAGTTACGCAAATCCCAACTGCCTCGACCCTCAATGGATTTTGGGGGTTTTCGAAATATTTGTTTGCTAGTTTCCCGCACACTCTCGGTCCGGTGTGTGCTAGAGTGTGTAAAGAAGCATGCAATTAAAGTAAAATCAAACATACAATGCACACAAAACAAGAAAGGAAATAAGTGAGCGCTAGGCACTGATCATGCCTAGCGATGCGCACTTCCAAGAGAAACTAACTCGAAGCACAGTACAGATGGAGGGGTAAGCGTCCCCTAAGAAGGTAAAGTCAGAACAATGAGACCAGACACAATCCATGCTAATTCGAGCGCGGCTTAGGTCAAGAGTGGCTCGAACGGGACACGATTCACGGTTCATGGAGGGTGCAAGCAGCCTCGATATACTTTTTATATTTTTTATTGTTTTATCTTTTTAAACTTTGATGAAACACAGTTAAACTAAGCATGGTGAAAGCAGGGAAAACATGTTTTCAGTCGAAATTAACAAACTAAAATGAAATAAAACGAGACAGGAACGGATCAGATCTATCTACAACAGAATAAATTTTTTATATTTTTTTAAAATTTATTTTAAGAAAAAACTTGGTCAACAGGTAGTCAAAAGGCTATGGAATAGGCCTATGGGGTCCCAGATGTTTTCTGGGGCCTTTACAATTGGGCGACACGGGTGGTGTCGCCTTTGCAGAGTGGGCGACATTGCTAGTGTTGCCCAAAAAAATATTTTTTTTTTATGTTTTTTATAGTTTTTTCTTGTTAAAACTGATGAAATAAGCCTACTTTAAACTTTTAATAAGTAGGAAAAAAAATATATTTATGATAAAATAAATTAAAATAGAGTAAAGTAGAATAGTGTAGATGGAATAGTAAAATATTGTTTTGGTATTTTTAAAAATTTTATTTTGCTTTGAAATTTTGTGGAAATTCACAAACGAGACCTCAAAACAGATATAAAAAATTTCAAAATATTCTGAAACTTTTGAATGTTGGGCAACACGGGGAGTATCGCCTTGGATCTGGGCGACATTGGTGGTGTCGCCTAGCAAAATCAGGGTTACACAACACAAAAACCCTGGATTCTGGTTACTGCAGACTTTTGAGACTATTTGTGACTGAAAAAAGTGAAACACGATGAATAAAAATTGTATTTTGGTGCTTTGATCAAGCTCGAAAGGCCCCACAGTGGGCGCCAAACTGTTTACAGTGCAAAATCAGAGAGATCTAGTGGTGAAGATCTCTCGGATCTGACACCTTAAAGTAATGAAAATGAAATGGTATCAAGTGGTAGAGAAGGTGGGATAAATCGAATTCACATATGAGGCCAGATCTGCCGAGAAACGAGCAGATCTTCTCTTAGATATATGGCGGAGCTAGCATGATCCAAAAACATTCAAAATACTATTTTTAAGAAAATTAACCAATTCAGATCCAAATAAAATTAATATAGTGAATAAAATAAAAAGATGGAAGAAATGATACCGAACCGGGCCAGACGGTCTGGTACTCCTGAGCCTTCTAAGGCTTGCCCGTATTAGAGCCGATCCTCTTTTGTCTCTCTGATCTTAATGTTAGCCAGCAAGTCTTGCTTGAATAAGGTGGTTGTGCCTTGGAAATGGCTTAGAACTAGGGCTCGCAAGCTTAGGTTAGGTTAGGGTTTTCTCTTTGAATTTTTCTCTCAGATTTCTATCTTATGCCGCACTCTAGGGTTTTTAATCTCTATCTATCCTCCTTCCAAAATGTCACAAAAAAAGAGGGTTTCTAGGGGTCAAAATTCATTGGGAAGGATATCCTCCCACAACAAACAAATCCCTTGGTCAAAGATCCACATTTTGTGGGTCACAGATGTGGGTGACATGCCTAGTGTCGCCCAAGGAAAGTAGCAATAACCTAAAAAAAGGACAAAATTTCAATTTAGGGAAAAAAGAGCTGGGCGACACTGGTAGTGTCACTCAAATTTGGGCAACACTGGTAGTGTCGCCCAAATCTGGGTGACATGGGCCATGTCGCCCAAGTCAAACTTGGTCAAAATAAAAATTTTAAACTTTTGGTGTGTTCCTTAGCCCCTTGCGAACAGAGAAAATATGGGGAAAAACGGATGTTTTTACTATTTTTACTATTTTTAGTGATTATTTTGGTAAAACAGGGCATTTATAGAAATCTGGGTCAAAACAGGGTTTTTGCAGGGTTCTGTGCAGGCACCTGGTTCCGGGTCACAAGATAGGTTATGTGAGCTATGGATTTGGGTTTACTAGGTTAAGTATGATCTTAAAGGGTCAAGAAACCACATAATTTGCCAGTTTTAAAATGGGGTGTCTACAGTTGTGCCTAGCTTCAGATGTATTCTCAGCGGTTCATTGCCACACACCCTATACTATTGTTATCCCCAGTAAAGTTGCACCTTGACCATGACCTATTATCCCCAACGGAGTGGTACCTAGGTCATTCAACTCAGGCCATGACTTCTCACCCCCAGTAGGAGTCGTACTCGTACTGCAACTCATTATCCCCTAGTGGAGTTAGGGTAATTTTTATTATTGCAACCCCCAGTGGGTTTGCTTCACACTTAGCTGGGTCATTTTCAATGAATTTGTGCTCTATTGAGTACTATTCTTCATCTTTAAGGGATCCACACTTGTCTCCTTGTCCCCAATGAAGTTGGCCTTTCCATCTTTACCCCTTGCCGATCTTAACTATTTTTTCCCCAAGTAGTCACATTGTTGTCTACAAGATTTATTCCCATGAAGCTTCACTTACATGGTGTGTCCGCGCTGCATGACCTTAAAATGCATAGCTACGGTCTGCGTTGCATGACCTTAAACTGCACAGCCATTGTCCGCGATGCATGACCTTAAATTGCTCAGCTTCGGTCCATGCTGCATGACCTTAAACTGCACAGCTTTGGCCCAAGTGTACCACCTCAAAACTGCATGGTCCAAACTATACGACCATAAACTGTAGAGGAGGTCTAACTGCACGACCTTAAACTGCATGGTCCAAGCTATACGACTTTAAACCATAGTACACGTCCTAGTCGTGTGACGTTAAAAAGCTCAATAATATGGTCCAAACTAAATGAGCTTAAATTGTAGCGAAGGTCTAGCTGCACCACCTTAAAAATGACTCTAAAATGCATAACCACGGTCCAAGCTATATGACCCTAAAATCATAGTGCACATTCTGACCCCATGATGTTAAACTGCTTTGCACAGGTCCTGAAGGCATGACCTTAAACACGCTTATATACGCACACACCTTTTACGTGCATCTTCACGCACGTCTTCCCTGCGCGCACCACCTTCATTACTTCCCCAGTGAGTCCATTATTTTCATCATCCTTCATCAATCCCCAGTGAGTCTAACAAGTTCTCACAAAGCGGTGAACCATCCCACCACCCATACTTGTCGTGAGCTAGTGGGTCACCATTTTTCACCTTCCATTCATACTCGTCCATCCTTCATAGGTAGCCTCATGCCATCTCCCCAAAGTGAGTTAAAACAACCACCATACTCACTCCATGGCCTCCATGAACTGCCATTCATCACCACCATGGTCCAATTGTATGACCTTAAACTGCAGTGCACGTCCTGACCGTATGACGTTAAAAGGCTTCGCACAGGTCCCGAAGGCATGACCCTAAACACGCCTTCGTAAACGAATAATGGGCATGGTGTATACCTGGGCAAGGGAACAACATGAGTAAAAATGACGGACGGGCATGGTTATGAAACCATGAGTAAAAGAGTTTCGTGAAAATAAAAACCCGGACACGGTGAAAACCCACAAAGGCATCATGAGTAAAAATGGAAGAATAAGGGTGGGCATGGCCAAAATGTCATGGGTAAAAGAGCCCCAAATAAAAAGGAAGTTGGGGAAAACTGTCTCTACAACGTCGCTTCCCAAGTACAAGTGAAAATTCTCAAAGGATGCTTATGACCAATAAACAGGTTGATGCAACACTCAACTCAACAGGTGGCTTCAGCCCTCACTCAAAAAGAAAAATCCCTGGTCTCACAATATCAAGACCAAACAAGACGAGCTTCAAGAAAAATATTCCGACAGTCTGAGTCCATTTACGAAAAGGACTCGAAGGATAGAAGATTCGCCAAAAAAGCAAGACAAGTCTCATGAGGAAGAGCACTATTCCCATGAGGTCACAAACACACTCCAAAAAATATGTTAAAGACCACTATGAAGGCAAGAAATTGACAAAGCCAGGGAGAACCTGCCAGAGACTTCAGTCTGCCTCACAACAATTCCCTCTAGCCGACAGGCCTAGACTTTCGGACAGGCTAACAAAATTCCCTTGACAGGACCCGACAGATGGGGTCAACAGAGGTATCCTGACTGTCAAAAGTAAACTTGATGTAGCAGCAAACAACGCCAACCAAAGGCTCTTTAGCACACCATAAACAAAATCCTCGAAACGTGGCTCAACACCAGAGGATACAAACAAAACCAGACCAAATGGGAAAAATGCCCTTCAGCATGGCACTCGACTATCAGACGGGCCTGATTCTGACTAACGAGGTTCGTACAAAATCCTCAGCTTCAGAATCACAAATAGTCCACATGAGGGTAAGGACTTCGACAAGATCCCTCAAAAAATCTCTTCTCTCCCTAAAGTCTCCACTGATGGACCTGTACATTGCATCAAAACGTCTGAGCATCATAGTTGCAACATTGCGTGAATCTTCTTAGCGTTCATGTAGTCTGGTGTCTAGGAAGAAAAAAATAATAAAGCTGAAGGAAATTTTTTGAATGTTGTCCTTCTCGCTTCTTTGGAAGCACAACATTCGATGGGGCAAGCTGTTTGAACACATTTTTCAGCACCTTAGTCTCTGATGCAGAATAAAGAGGAAGCAAGTCAATAAAGCCTGACAAAATAGTGGAAATTTTGACACTCTCAGAATTGCCCCAGAACTGGTTAAGATCTTCATAAGCACTAAAAAAGGCTACCTGTCATGTTTCGTTGCATTTCGACATGTCTAAGGCAGTAAAAAAAAAGAAATAGTTTTCAAAAAAATTGGCCTCTAGCACCCTGAAATGGACCCCATAACTAGGACTTATATTTTTAGTGTGTCAAATTATTGTGGAACTACCACCATTGGAGCTGACATAATTGAAAACCCCTATGGGTCAAGTTTCGACTTAATTGGGCACTCCAAGACAAAGTTATGGGTAAAATACCGAAAAGGGGTAGGTCGCACACTATTCCCATGTGGCCACCTTACACCAAACACCATTAAAGGTGGTTGTTTTCACAGTCACGGGCAGTGACTTTTGGGGCTTATATCTCACGTGTTCTGAGATGGATCGTGCTTAAATTTTGTGAGCATGTTCGTATCGTCAAGATGAGCGTTTTGATATGTGGTACGCCTCGTGATGATGCCTGAGCAGGGAGAAAAACTAGAGAGAAGTTGCTCATCCATGAAGAAAGTTGCAGAAAATTCAGCAGAAGCACGCCTCACTCCGACGGCCAAATCACGATACTCGCATACCCAATCAACGCGAAACCAATTGCATTATGTACGTAAGGTCTGAGGCTATCTCTTGTCTGAACCCCGCTTACGATTAACGGCTAGATTTCACACACAAAGGAGTCAAAGTTGTTGTAAATTTCAGCCTATGGATTTCAAGATTTCAGTCAAAAACTCAAGACGACGAAATCTTTGGCTGGACATGAAATCGAGCTGCGATTGTTGCCATGTGATCGCGACGACATGCTTAGTGTGATTCAGTAAATAAAGCACTAAGAAACATCAAGGAAGGAGCTCACTATCGATTCAAAGTTTTCAAGATTCATACAAATTTCAAAACGCATGATCGTGCCCTAAATACACGATCCATGGCTCCAAGTTGGTATCAAATTGATCGCCATGCTGAGTCCTATAAGAAAACAATCATCTTTCGATCAAATGGGCATCAAAGAAACCCCGGATCAATCAAGGAAGATAACGTAGATTCTCGGGCAGCAGAAGGGATTGTTCTGAAATTTCCCACATTGTTAGGTAGGGGCAAAATAATCCTTTTGTACCCTTTTTTTAGAATTTTTTTTAATTCAATTAAATTATAATTATCTTCAATTCTAGGTAGTTTTTGGGCGTCCACGCATGTTTGGGCCCAATTCTATATAAAATGCAATGCCAAATTTTAAAGAACACACATACACAATTCTTCAATATTCAATAAAGACTTCAATTATTGCTTGAGTTCGTGGGTTCGTCTTGGAGAGAGAGAGAGGAGAGAGAAGAAAAGGGTCAGTACCCCTCGATAAGGTAACTTTCTCTCTCCTTTATTTTCTCTCCTCATTTGTCACTCTCTCCTCTTTTCTCATCATTATCTCTTTCTCTCTCCTTTGTTATCATCTTTATCTCTTTCTCTCTCCTCTTTTATCATCTTTATCTCTTTCTCTCTCATCTTTTATCATCTTTATCTCTTTCTCTGTCCTCTTTTACCATCTTTATCTCTTTATCTCTCATCTTTTATAATCTTTATCTCTTTCTCTCTCTTCCTCCTCTGGTCTTTCATGTCCCTCTTTCTCTGCTTCTCTTTCTCCATTCACGCATGGCATGCTTATCATCTTGTGTGGTGCCTTCCTGTTCATGAGGCATGAACAGTGGGCCGGGTCTTAACCTAGATGGCGGGATAGGCCTCTATCAAAGTTCTCTCATATCTCTCTTTTATCACAGACGGCACGAACCTATCATCGCATGTGTTCCTTCTCTTATTTTCCTCTTTAATCACAAACGACGCTAACCTATCGCTGCCTGTGTTCCTTCTTTCCTCTCTTCTGTCACAGCCGGTGCTAACCTTTCATCGCCTGTGTTCCTTCTCTTTCTTCTCTTCTGTCATAGACGGCGCAAGCCTATCACCACCTGTGTTTTTCTACCTTTCTTCTCTTTTGTCACAGCCGGCGCAAGCCTAGGATTTTTATCATTGTTCTTCAATCACATAATCTTATCGCCGCTTGTGTTCTTTCCCTCTGCTCTTTCTTCTGACATAGCTGGTGCTAACCTATTACCGCTTGTGTTCCTTTTTTCTCTCTCTTTTGTCACACTGGTGGAAGCACATTGCAGCCTGCGTTCTTTCTCACTCTTCTCTCTTTATGTCATAGTTAGCGGCGACCATCACCGTCTGAGCTTTTTCTCCCTCCTCCTCCCATTGTCGTCTGTGTCTGTCTTTTCTTTTCCCTTTATCTTCTCTCATGTACTTCTTCTCCCTTCCTTCTCTTTCTCCCCTTCTTTCTATTGTCTTCTCCTTCTTCTCTTTTCTCTCTTTCTGATCTTTTTCATTCTTTCTCTTACTCTTTCGTTTGATTAAAAAGGATCGAGATTAGCCTTCCATGGTAGTCCTATCATTTAGCCATAATGTCATTGTACCATTCAGAGTTACTGTGCCCGCTTTATCATCACGACAGACTAGCCATTGTGTCTAGCTAGCCGATGTTGGTACTGTCATCTATTTGTAATTATGTTCAGTCGCTCTAAGTTACTGAGTCCATTTTAACACGCCTGATAAATTACTTACTAGTTTAGTCACTGTGTCAGTCTCATCGTCTGGTCAAATTCTTCTCGTCACAATCTTAATTCTCTCATCCTCCTCTTCCTCTTTTGAATGTGCACGCTAGTGTACATTTGCCCAAAGGCAAGGTGGGGTCCCTTGACCCACTTGTCTTATAACATTTGCCATATGTGTGTGATTGTAGAAATAGGAGAATACAGGCCAAGGGAGGCGATTCTGAACCAGTTTTACGACTGTGGGGCTTTCTTCGTGATCTAAGAGGGTGCCCACGTGTGATAGCCTGAGTAAGTCTCGAACCCACCTTAAATTCCTCTCTCATCGGTTGGTCCTCCTACCCTTATTCTTGAGCAAGGTTCCTGAGAGAGCGATTTCAAGTCCTGGGTTCCCCTGAATCCCGAGGTGCGTGTCGCTCGATCATCCAGATCAGGAGGGCGAGATCGAGGCACCTAACTAGCGCTATCTTTGTTGTGCCTACCCCTTTGGAGAGGTCCAAAGTTTGGGAGGCAGCCTTCTTTGTTTCGCTTACTGTGACGGCTGCACTGATTACTCCATTTGCTAGTTATGGTTACCCCGGGCGTTGGTCCGAGAATTGCCATTGCCTCGATTGTTTCTTGAGTTTGAAGATTGTTGTCGTGACCCACTGTGGTAGCGTGACAACCTCTCTATGTGAACTGACTTAGAGATCAGCTTTGACATGGAGGTTGGATTGACGGCCTCAACATGTAGAGCGATCTCAGGTCGCATGTTTCGCACACAGGTATGGACTGCTTCCTTCTCAGGCATAGGATTAGGATGGCGAGAAGCTAAATCTTTGCACTTTGCTACGAATTGATCGATGGGTTTTTCTAGTTCCTGAGTCAAGGTGAGAAGCTCGATGGTTTGGACCTCTCTCTCGACCTCATAGAAACACCGGTGGAACAATTTCTCCATTTCCTCCCAAATATGTACTGAATTTGGGGGAAGCTGAGCATACCACTGAAAGGTCGGGCCATCAAGGGTTTTAACAAGTTGACAGAGGAGGAGTCTCCCATCAGTCGCTGTCTCTTGCTGCTTAGAAATGAGCGATATGCTGGTGTGGAGATGTCGTACCATTGAACATGGGAAAATTCCCATTTTGTAGTTCGAGGGAAACAAAACCTGATCAATGTAAGAGGGGTATAGCGTTTGGTAGAGCGTTGTACCCTATATACCTAGGATTTGTCTGTTCTTAAGCTATGAGTTACCATAACGTCGAGGTCTGCTTGTGAGATGGGGTGAGAAACATAATTGTCTTGTGAGGCAGAAGGAGGAGGTTGCCTTGGAGCTACATCATCCGAGTGATGGGAGTCAGCCTCATGATGGGATATATTGACTGGGGACCGCATGCTTTCCATGCAATCAATCTTCTCCATCATGTCACACACAATTTGTTCAAACCTGTTCATGTATTCTTCTTGAGAGTCGCTAGGTTCGTTCACAACCATAGCCTGACCTTTTCTCTAGGGAGGTCAGCCTTAAGTGCAGTTGAGGGCTTTCGAGCTTGGCTAGCTCTGCGCGATAGATCTGTCAGCAAGGGCTCAACATGCCTCCACTAAACTAGAGTTTTATATGCCGATCGTGTGATGACCAGTTCTCGACGTTCTTGGGACTGTGGCTGTTGGGTGGTTGGGTCATCTTCTATGATGCTGACCATTGTGTAGGATTATTGAGCCTCGTGTTCGAGTTTTGTCAACTGAAGAGGGTAGAAGGGGTTCTGGTGAAGAGGATCATTAAAGTTGGCTGCCATGACCGTTTGACTCACTTCTCTGGTTAGGATCTGCAGACCCCTGTCACGCTTATCTTTGAGGCTTTGATGGACCTCATGTCAGAACTGCGATCGGTACTGCGGCTGGTCAGCCCTTCTTGCATAAGAGGGAGCTTTCTCCATTAGGTAAAGCAATGGGTGTGGGACAGGAACTGGTGTTAACCTGGGCCGGGGAGGACGAAGGACTTGATCTCCCATCGGGTCTTTTCCACGAGCTTTCTTATGGGCTCCAGGGGCATGACCGGGATGGCACTCTTGGGGAAGGTCTTCGAGTACCAGGGCTTGAGGTGCATGCCCTAAACAGAAGGGGCAGGTGAGGGAAGGATTGACTCATGATGACGCATGAGTCAGGAGCTAGGCAGTTCGTGAAGGTGGCACATGTGTGCCCCTTGAAGAAGGATCACATGTGACTTTGGGGTCAACGCAGGCTCAAACAAGTTGTCTGGCCTTAGGAGGACGAGAGTTGCTAGTAAGTGCCTGTAAGGGAATAGGTGGAAGCCTGCTCCTTATAGGGCTAGTGTGTGCTTAGAGGGAGGACGAGGTGGTCATCTTTCGTGTGCTCGAGATGGCACAGCAATGACGTTGCCTGGAGTGGTGGGATGCACGTGCATGTGTACAGGTTTTGGCCTAAGGAGACCTGATCCTGAACACTTACTTGAGGTAACATAAGGGCTGCCCCAAGGTGTGGCTCGAGTGGATGACCCACGAGCCTTAGTGTGTGTGCGAGAGGTGGAGACCCATGGTCTGCTCCTCGATGTGTCTAACCTCTACTCATAGACACCCAAGCTGGTGCAGAAATGTGGGGGGTGGCCTTGCAGCGACCCACAAGAGCAACGACAACTTCTTTGCCTTTTGTAGAAAGGGACTGAGTAGCCTTTCGGCGTACCTCGACAATATGACCGACAAGTGACTTGCCGGTGACAGGGTGCGTGCTGTGAGTAGTAGCAGACGTGCTGCCTATGTATAGTGCTTTGGCGGGGGTTCCACCAAAACTAGGAGATGGGGAGTTAGGGACCTTTAAGTCCCTCCTCATAGCTATCCAAGTCAAGATCTGGGAGCTAGACACTGGGTCTTTGCTCAAAAGGAAAGTTGGGAATGAAGTTCGAGGAACTTGCTTCCGGGAGAAGCTTGTGAATGCGGGGATGAGAAAATCCTCGATCCGTATGAAATGGGTTAAGGAACTCATAAGCCATTTGAATGCATTATAAAAAAACAAAGGAGAGACTAGCCAAACAAGGCCGATCCGACAAAGGGGTAGTAAGTCCCCAGTAGAGTCGCCAAGCTGGTTAGGTGCCTCGATCTCGCCCCCCCCATTGGGGTGACCTGGTGGCACGTGTCTTGGGAGACTGCTCTCTCGGGAACCTTGTTAGGAAACAAGGGCAGGTATACCAACCAGTGAGAGAGGAATTTAATGTGAGGTGGGACATACCTCACTTGGGTCCGTGACTCACTTGGGCTGACTCGTATGGGCTCCCTCTTAGATCATGATGGAAAGCCCCCCAGTCCTTCAACTGATTCGAAATCGCCTCCCTTGACCTGTACTCTCATGTTTTTGTGGTCACACACACATAGTTAATTTTACAAGACAAGTGGGCCAAGGGACCCACCTTGTCTTTGGAAGAATGCACACAGGGGAGTGAATGGGATTAAGATGGGGGTGATAAGAGGAGAAGGGAGAAATAGAATCGAGGGAATAAAAGAGAAGAAAGAGAGATTTGACGAGGTGGCTAAAATGACACAGTATCTAGACCAGTATGGTGATTGACTTTGCGTGGTAGCAAGACGGGCACGGTAACTCAGACCAGCACGACAAGAATACTACTCGATGACAAGACCAATACCAACCAGCCTGACATAATGGTTAGCCTGTCGTGGCAGAAAGATGGGCATGATAACTCAGACCGGTCCGATGGCAATACTGCTCGACGACGGGACTACCATGGCAGTGCTAATCTTAACCTCCCTTGGTCAAACGAGAGAAAAAGAGAGAATGAGAAGAAAAGAGAAGAGAAAGGAAGGGGAGATAAGAGAAAAGAAGGAATGAGAAACAAGAGGAAAATAAGAGAAGAGAGAGAAAAAAATGCGATACTAAGAGAGAAGACATAAGGGAGATAAGAAGAAGAGAATAAAAGAGAGGAGTAGAGGGAAGAAGATGAGAAGAAAGGAAAGAAAAGAGAAGAGAGAAGAAAGAAAGAAAAGAGAAGAAAAAAATAAGAGAAAGGAGAGGGAAGGAGAGAGAGGGAAAGAAGAGAGAAAGAAGAAAGAGAGGATAGAAGTAAGAAGAGAGAAAGAAGAAAGAAGGGAGGAGAGAGAAGGGAAGAAGAGAGATTAAGGAAGATAAACATGGATGATGATGAGGTTCCACCGTTCATGACAGAGGAGAGAGAAAGGAGAAAGAAACATGGACGACTATGAGGTTCTTTCGTCCATGACATAAGAGAGAGAAAGGAGAATGAAACTTGGACAACGATGAGATTCTACCGTCCATGATAGAGGAGAGAGAAAGGAGAAAGAAACATGGATGACGATGAGATTCTGCCATCCATGATAGAGGAGAGAGAAGAGAGAAGAAAACATAGACGGCGATGAGGATCTACTGTCCATGACAGAGGAGAGAGAAAGGAGGAAGAAACATGGACGGTAATGGGGTTTCGTCATTCATGATAGAGGAGAGAGAAAACATAGACAGCGATAGGCTCTGCCGTCCATTATAAGAGAGAGAGGGAAAAATGGAAAGATGGACGACAATAGGTTCTGCCATCCATGACAGGGATAGAGGCTAGTGAGAAAGAAAAGCAAAGAGAAAGACATGCGTGACGTTAGGCATCACCGTGGGCATCGAAAGGGACTCGGACACGAACCGGCCCGCCACTTAGGAAAGGGCCAGGTTCAACATCCTTGTCAGACTTTAGGAAAAGGAATGTCGTGCATGGCGATGAGCATCACCATGTGCGACATGGGGCAAGAGGAGCTTGGACAGTGGCCCAGCCCGCCACTCGGGTTGAGACCCAACTCACTGTGCATGTTTCAAGAGAAGGAGGACATCATGCTCGGTGATAGATTTCGCAATGCATGAATGGAGAAGGGAAAGAAAGAAAAGAATAGGGAGAAAGAAAGAAGAGAGAGGTTAGGAAAGAGAGGAAAGAGAAAGAGAGGAAAGAGAAAGGAATGAAAGAAGAGAGAGAAGGAAAGAGAAGAAAGAAGATTAAGAAAGAAAGAGGAAGGATTAGGAAAGAAGAGGGATGAGTAAGGAAAGGAAACAGAGAAAAAAAAAAGAAGGTTATGAAAGACATGCACGACGATGACCCACTGCCATGCGTGTTGAATGAAGAGAGAGATAGAAAGAGGAAGAGAGAATGATAAAGAGAAGAAGACGAGAGAGAAAGAAGGAAGAGGAAGAGAGAGAAGAGAGAAAGGAGGAGAGAGGAGAGAGAAAGAGGAGTAGAGAGAAAGTTATCTTCACTAAGGGGTACTTGACTTTTTCTTCTCTCTCCTCTCTCTCTCCAAGACGTGCCCACAATTTCAATATAAAACTCTCAAATTTTATTCATGAGATTGAAGCATGAGGAAAGTCCTTCACAATTAGGTTTAGCATGTATTTATAGAATTGGGCCCAAAAGATGGATGGATGCCCAAAATCTAACGTAATTGATGATAATTAAAATTTATTTGAATTAAAATAAAATCTAAAAATGGGTGCAAAATGATAGTTTTGCCCCTGCTAAACAATACACAAAATTTCAAAATAGTCCTTACTGTTGCCTTAAAACATGCATGTTTTTCCATGGATGATTCAAGGTTGCTCTGGTGCCCGTTTGGTAAAACGATGATTGCTTTTTTGTTGGGCTCGACATGACGATCGATTTGGTACCAACTTCGAATCACAGATCACATTTTTAGAACATGATCACACAACTTGAAATTTGTATGAATCTTGAAAACTTCTGATCGATAGTGTGCTTATTTCTTAATGTTTTTCTTTGATTTCTTCGTTGAATTGCACTGAGCATGCCGTCAAGATCGCGTTGACACATCTCTATTTCGTGCCCGAATGAAGATTTCGCTATCTTGGATTTTTTACCGGATCTTTAATTTCGGTGGCTGGAATCTGCAGTGACTTCGTCGCCTTTGTTTGTTGAATCCAACCGTTCATCACGTGTAGTTTGGACCAGACATAGCCTTAAACCTTACGCATGTAATTCAATTGGTTTCGCGTCGATTGGGTATGCAAGCGCCATGACATTGCCGGTCGACTGAGTCATGCTACTGCTAATTTTCTTGCAACTGTCTTCACGAATCGCCAAATTCTCTCTAGTTTTTCTCCCTACTCGAGCATTGTCACGGGGCATGCCACATATCAAAACGCTTGTCTTGATGAGACAAACACGCTCACAAAATTTGAGTGCCACCCAACTCTTAACGAGGGAGATATGAGTCTCTGAAGTTGCTGTTCATGACTGTGCAAACTAGTCTCCTTTAATGGAGATTGGTGCAGGGAGGCCGCACGGGAATAGTGTGTGGCCTACCCTTTTTTAATGTTTCACCCATAACTTTGTCTTGGAACATCTGTTTAAGCCAAAACTTGACCCCTGGGGGTTTTCGACTGTGTTGGATCCAATGGCCATGGTCTCATAGCTATTTGATTCACGGAAAATAGAATTCTATTACAGGGTCCGTTTCAGGATGCTAGAGGCTGATTTTTTCAAAATTGTTTCTTTGTCTGAACTACCTTAAACAAGTCGGATCGTGACGAAACTTAGCAGATGGCCTTTTGGAGTCCTTAGGAATATTTTAACCTGTTTTGAAGCAATTCTGAGACTGAAAAAAATTACATTGTATGTCAGGGGTTTATTGACCGAGCTTCTTTTTTATTCTGCATCGGGGATCCAAGGTGCTAAAAAATGTCTTCAAACACATAGACAGGTCCATCAATGGGGAGAACACCTTAAGATTGGCTGACATCAATCTCCCTCGAATATCTAGTCTAAGGCCCCTCTCAAATTTGCTTGCCTTACGTGCCTCCATGTTAATGATATGAGGCACATAGCGAGAGAGCTCTACAAACATAGCTACATAGTGTTCTACCGACAGTCTCCCTTACTGCAGCTCAATAAATTCCACTTCCTTCATTTCTCAGACGGATTCAGAGAAATACTTCTCATTAAATGCCACTAAGAAGTTCTTCCAGGTGGCTGCAGTCCCTGTTTCCACACAAGACTATTTCACCGAACTCCACTAATGCTCGGCATCCCCTTCCAGCATAAAATTTCCCAATCTCACTTTTTGTTCATCCGAATAATGTAAAACCTCAAAGATATTCTCTACTTGCCTCCTCCATCTTTCAGCCTTTTCTACAACTCCATGCCCCGAGAATGCAAGAGGTGCAAGTCTCTTAATCTTTCGATCAACCCACTATCATCCTGTTTCGAGGCAAGGGCAGCCATGGCTGGCATACAATCATTCATAACTTGAGTCATGACCTCAAGCATCCTACAAAATTCCCCAAAAGCCTCCATTTTCCCATTACTCGAGCTCGAATTCTTGACATGATTCCTTGTCATTTTGACCTAAGACAAGAACACCCAATTACTAGCTTATCCAAAAACTACCCTAAAGACTCCTCTAAGACTCTAGGCTAAGAATCCTATCATGGCTGCTCTGATATCAGAATCTGTCACAACCCCGACCCCTACCCCTATCGCACACATCGGATGGACAATAGGGTGAGGGTCAGCAACCACATGTAGTAAATGCCACTCAGGTGGTAGTGCACTCAACCCTTTAAAAAGATGGAAATCAAAGCCAACCATGAAAAAAAACTAAACACAAGCACATAACCACAAAAAGATGGACAAGCAAGTCCCCAACTATATATACAAGCTTCAAAGTATTACAGGAGTCTAAGGCACCAAAGGCCCAACAATATTATATACCTTCAATACAAAACAACTATATGGCCAAACTGCCAACTAAAACAAATGATCAAAGAGAAACTTCCACAAGAAGTATGGGGCTCCAATTGCCAACTATGATCACCTAGCCGCTTGTCCTCGGCCCACGAGCTATCACTCTACATAGATGAAAGTAAAAGGAGTGAGCTATAAAGCCCAGTAAGTAGATCATGGTGTCATGCTTTCCTACCTATGAATAGCATCTGACAACAATGTTCAAGGTTCTATGCCATTCTTATAAAACATGAGTCATGTGTCATAATCGTATCTATCAGTTTGCCATGCATGATTCATGGTGAAGCAATAACAATTCAGATAAATCATATATGATATGAAGTAAACTCTAAACAAATCATTCAACCATACCAATCTTAACAAATCAACATATTAAGATGAACATCAACAATTACCAATTAACTCACTCCCTAATTCGCCTACTCCCGAAGTAGAAGCTTATCCATCAAGCCAAGCCAATCCCATTGCTTAGGACTTCTACCATAACTCAGGAGGGAAAATAATGACAAATGGATGACCCATTTCATAATGCTTTCTCACACACACATAGTCCCCAGAGCTTTGGGGCTTTTGATAGGCTCGTGGCCTTATAATATGTGACCCTCTCATGTGCCCTTCTGGCGAGAGAGCGTTACACTACCAAAGGTCGACTCAATGCGTAGTGCTCGCATATATTTTGAGGGGCACGACCCTCCTAAATACATATCACATCCTAACTCTCATTCTATCATCGAGAGTCAGGGAAAGATCTCAACTGCCAACACAACGTTTTTATCATATCACATCATGGCCATGGAATACGCTCAAAGCAAGCCAATAAATCACATTTCACATCATGGCCATGCAATACGCTCAAAGCATGCCAATAAATCACATATCACATTCTTATCATATCACATCACACTACCAATGGATGACCCATTGCATAGGGCTTCATATCACATTTTTGTCATATCATATCACACAACTAATGGATGACCCATTACATAGTGCTTCATATTACATCTGTGGCATGTCTTATTACAACCATGCACATTTATCTCATAACAGAGCATACTTTCATTTCATAATAGACCATGTTTTCATTTCATAATAGAGCTTACTTTCATTTCATAACATAGCTTACTTTTATTTCATAACAGAATATGCCGCATTGTCATGCATTCATTTCATAGCAGGGCATGCATTCATTCCATAGCAGAGTATGCCCCATTATCATACATTCATTTCATAACAGAGCATGCTTTCATGGACACATATCATAACAAAGACATGTTCATATGAAATAACAATATATCTAAAGCATACTACATATCATCAAGCTCATTTGCTCAAAGGGCATCTTCAGATTATTTTTCTTGTTTTTCACAGTGAACACATTTCACCTTTAGAGGCATATCATGAAGTTTAGAAATAATTTAGACCTAAGACTACTTTCACAACAATCTATGCTCATAAAAACATAATTTTTGTGAAGGAGGTAACCCTAAATTTTGGCTTAAATCCTATCAAACTGTTTGATGTTCTTTGAATGAAGTTACTGTCTTCTTATCAGAAAACCCAGTGTGACGTCTTCATAAAAATTAGGCATAACTTGGAATCTACGAGAAATTTTATCATGACTTCAAAACCATTTTTAGAATAGACTCATTTATATTTCATTTAGAAGTGGTTTGAGCTCATTCTGATATATTTTAGTCAGTGAACAGTTCCACACAAGACACGTAACAGTTCTGGAAAGTTCCTATTTTTATAGCAGAAAACCCAGTGTGACATCCTCATGGAAATTGGGCATAACTTCTAAACCACATGGCATAACTTCCAAAACCATTTTTTAAATCAACTCATTTATCTTTCATTTAGAAGTGGTTGGTTAGATGCCTCGATGTCACCCTCGGGTTAGGGTGACCTGATGGCTGAGCTTCGGGTTAGCTATTGACTTGGGACCTGAGACCGCTCTGTCACGAACAGTGTTACTAACCAGTGAGAGAGGAATTAAGATGTGAGGTGGGACATACCTAACCTAGGTCTGTGACTCACTCAGTCTAACTCTCATGGATGCCCTCTTAGATCACGTTGGAATGCCCCTAGGACTTATGACTGGTTCGAAATCTCCTTCTTTGGCCTATTTCTTCTTTTCCTGCGATCACACACACACACACACATGATTACAAGACAAGTGGGTACCCACCTTATCATAGGGTGAGCGCACATAGGCATGTGTACTCAAAGAAAAATGAAAAATGACATGATCGGGTTCATATAAATTTGACAACCTTCCAGCGTCTCCTTGACAAAGGACCCTTAATACATATTTTACAATAATAAAATAAGAACTGAGTGGGATATAGGAAAGCAGATGAGTGAAGGTGAAAAAGAGGGGAGAAGTTTAATCAGGCAATTGGACTGACACGATGGCAAGACTAGCACAGAGGTTAGTAAGGTACGGTAGATAGAGGGCACGATAATCAGATCGGCACTACGGCTAAGCAGCTCGTCAACAAGACTACCATGGTGGCTGGTCTGCCGCACTGGCTAATCTGACACGACAGTTAGATGGGCTCGGTAACTAGACCAGCACGAGGGTTAGGCTGCTCGGTGTCGAGACTAACATGGTCGTATAAGGCTTAGTCTCCCTTTGATCAAACAAAGAAAAAGGGGGAAAAGGAGAAATCATGCTTGGTGACATACACCGCCGTGTGAAACAGAAAGAAGGAAGGAGAAGATAATGCCCAGCAGTGCATGCTACTGTACATCATAGAAAGAAAGAAGAAAGAAAGGTCTCGCTCCGCAGCATTAAATGTCGTGCAAGATAGAAGGAAGAAGGAAAGGAGAGAGTCACGCTAGGCAGCACTCAATGCCTGGTGAGACAGAAGGTAAGAAAGAGAGGGTCATGCTAGGCAGCACTCACTGCCATGCGAGACAGAATAGAGAGAGAAGAAAGAGAGGGTCATTCTCGGTAGCACTTACTGTCGTGCGAGACTGAAATGAGAGAGAAGAAAGAAAGGGTCATGCTCGATAGCACTCACTACCGTGCGAGATAGAAAGGAGTGAGAAGAAGGAGAGGGTCGCACTTGACAGTGTTTGCTGCTGTGCATGACTAAGAAAAAAGAGAAAGAAAGTCGTGCACGACAGTGTTCATTACCATGCATGACAGAAAAATGAAAGAGACAAGAGAGAAAAGGAAAGGAGAGAAGAGCAAAAAGAAAGAAGAAGAGAGAGAAAGAAAAGAGGAAGAAAAAAGAAAGAGAAAAATAAGAGAGAGAAAGGAAAGAGGAAGAAAGAGAAGAAGGAAAGGCAGAGAGAGAAAGGAAAGAGCAAGAAAGAGGACAAGGAAAGAAAGAGAAAGAAGAGAGAGAAAGGAGATCATGCTCAGCAATGAGCACTACCGTGCGAGACAGAAGAGAGAAAGAAGAAAGAGAAAGAAAGAAGAGAGAGAAAGAAGGGAGAGACACAAGAGAGAGGAAGGAGATCATGCTCGAAAGTGAGCACTGCCATGTGAGACAGAAGAAAGAAAGAAGAAAGAGAGAGAAAGAAAGGAGAGAAAGAAGGGAGCGACAGAAGAAAGAGAAAGGAGATCACACTCGACAGTGAATACTACCATATGAAATAGAAGAGAGAAAGAGGGAAGAGAGAGAAAGAAAGAGAAAGATGATCGTGCTTGACAGTGAGCACTATTGTGTGAGATAGAAGAGAGAAAGAAGGAAGAGAGAGAAAGAAGAGAGAGAAAGAACAAAGAGAAAAAGAGAGAGAAGAGAGGAAGAGAGAAAAAAGAAAGAGAAGAGAGAAGAGAGAAGAGAGAGAAAGATGAGGAGAGAAAGATACTTTGAGGTACCCATCTGAATTTTATCTCTCCTCTCTCTCTCTCCAAGTTGTGACCCAACGCTTTAAGAAAGAAACAATTTTTTATTCATTCAAAAGGGGGTTCTTTATAATGAGATGGTACGTTCTTTATATAAAGGTGGGGACAAACCATGGGTGGATGACTAAAACTTAACCTAATTGATGAAAATTAGGTATTAACATAATTAAAGAAAATGTAAGAAAATTAGGTATCATTTTGCCCCTGCACCAACAATCTGAGTAATTCCAAATCGGTCCCTGTAATGGCGGTTCAATTGTGCAAACTTTCAATGGCTGATTCGAGGCTTTTCTGGTCACCATCCGGCTGAAAGATTACTACTTTCTTGATGAGTTCGAGAAGGCGATCATTTTGGTAGTAATTTCGGGCCGTGGTTCTGAGTTTCGAGCCATGATCATGACATGGCAAAAATGCGGAAAAACATGCAATCTTGATTTTAAGATTCAGCGTGTTTTTCAGTGTTTTTCACTGATTTCTTGATTGTAGAGTGATGAACAAGTTTCCACGATCATTCTGCAAAAAGAACGGTTTGATTTGAAGCCCGGATGACCATTTTCCAAATTGGGAAACTTTGGTCAGAGTTTGGATTCCGGGGGCTGGAATTGTAGCAACTTTGAACTTATTGTAGGTCAAATCTAACCATCCATCATGTGCCAGGTTTAGCTCAGATGAAGCCTCTAATCTCATGCTTGTAATGGGTCTGGTTTGAGGTTGATTCGATGCGCAAGCAGTGTGACATGAGAGTTTGAACGGAGGGACACGTGGCTAGATATTCTCTGCAACATTTGGGTTTTTCCAGGGAAATTATCTCTTCGATTACTCCCATCTCGGGCCATGTCACCATGCGTGCCACATATCAAATCGACTAGGTCGACGAGACAAAGCTGCTCTCAAAATTTGGGCTTGATCTGACACGAGATGAAGGAGATATGACCTTGTGAAGTTTTCCCTTGAATTGGTGTTGCACAGTTTCTATTAATGGAAATTGATTGACCGAGGGCACACCGTAATAGCGTACGACCTACCCATTTTGGGTAAGTTGGCCATAACTTGCTTTAAAAGCGTCCAAACGTGTCGAAAATTGATAACCATGGGTTTTCGACCATTCTAAATCCAATGGTGATGGTATATAGACTATTTGACACTTTGATAATGTTTCTATAGGTCAAAGCCCATTTTTAACATGATAGAGGCAGGATTTCTCGAAACTGTTTTGACGTCTGCACTGCCCAAAACTTGTCGGATGCGATGAAACTTGGAAGGTGGTCTTAGGAGACCCTTAGCTATGTTCTTACATGATCTTGAGCCATTTTGAGACTGTTGAAATTTTCACTTCAAATCAGTGCTTCTTGTCCTATGGCTTTCGTAGTCCACAGGCATTTTGATACCTATGGACCTAAGTCGCAAACTGCTCCCTCCTTATTCACATTGGGGATACAAGTGATAGAAAATGACCTCAAACAGCTTGCCTCGCCGAATGTTGTGCTTCTAGAGAAGCGACAAGTACAACAATCGGAACAAAATTGTTTTTTCAACTTCAGTTTTCTTCTTAGTCATAGGATTACATGAAAGTCAAAGGGATACTCGTGCAAAGCTGCTCCTGTAGGGGTGACCAAGGTGCTCAAACGACTGAAGGTTTTGTTGGCTTACCCCAGACGTGGAGGCTTTTAAGGGATGTATTTTAAGTCCTCACCCATGTCAGACGTATAAGATGCTTTTATAGTCTTCACCCTCATTGGTGGCATTGTTTGCTGCTACACCAAGTTTGCTTTGACAGGAAGGATACCTCTGTGGAACCCATCTTGTCGAGCCCAATTGGGTGTTTTGGTGGTGTACCTCAAATGACTGGTCCGACGAGAGATGGATTTTGGCGAGGTGGCCTCGGTTAGCTTCACCCTGGTTGCTGTAGGCGGGTATTGACCTGGTTTGCAGTTGCTTGCCTGTGTGAGATCTGGAGGGATGATTTTAACGTCTACACCCCATTGAATGTATGGCTGAATGATTTGTTTTTGGGTCCTGATAACAGGGTATTTAGCTATCGAGGATTTTTTTTTTTTGAAATGCTGATTAAAGCGGCTTATGGTGGCAAACGTTGCATCAACCTCCTTATTTGTCCGAGCACCAGGTTGAGTTTTAGCTTGGACAGGGGAAGCAGTGCCGTAGAGACGGTTTTCACCAACCTCCTTTTTATTTAGGTTCTTTTGCTCATGACCTGACGACCATGTCTGCCTTTCTTTCCATTTTTACTCACGGTGCCCTTCCAGGTATTCATTGTGCCCGATTTTTTATTTACGGAACCCTCTTACTCTTGGTTTCGTGACCATGCCTGTCAGTCATTTTTACTCATAGAATTCCCCTTTTCATGTTTACAGCATGCCCATTTTTTTTATTTTTATGGGGGCTTGTTTAAGGTCATGCCTTCGAGACCTGGGCAAAACAGTTTAATGTCATGCGGTCAGAACATGCATTATAGTTTAAGGTCATATAACTGGACCGTTGTGGAGATGGGTGATGGTCTGTGGAGGACATAGGGTGAGTATGGTGGTGGTTTGACTCACTTGGGGAAAATGGCACGAGATTGTCTGTGAATGATGGATTGTGTTTGGATGGAAGGTCGATAAGGGGTGACCCACTAGCGGTCGGTGAGTATGGATGATGGACTGGCTCATTGTGGTTTCGTGAGCCTGGGTTCGACTCACTTGGGGAATGTGTGGAGTTCATAAAAGGATAATGGAGATGGAATCATTGGAGAGGAAATGGAGGTGGTAAAAATGTGTATGGAGGCATGTTTAAGGTCATGCCACCGAGACTTGGGCAAAGCAATTTAATGTCATGTGGACAGGACATGCACTATAGTTTAGAGTCATACAACTAGACCATTATGCGAAGCAGTTTAATGTCATGCGGCCAGGACGTGCACTATAGTTTAGGGTCATACAACTGTTCCGTTGTGCAAAGCAGTTTAACGTCATGCGACCAGGACGTGCATTATAGTTTAGGTTCATACAGCTGGACCGTTATGCAAAGCAGTTTATCGTCATGCGGTCGGGACGTGTACTGCAGTTTAGAGGTCATACAACTGGACCATTGTGTGAAGCAGTTTAACGTCATGTGGCCAAGACGTGCGCTATAGTTTAGGGTCATACAACTGGACCATTATGCGAAGCAGCTTAACATCATGCAACCAATATGTGTGCTACAGTTTACGCAACTGGACCGTTGTGCGAGTCGCCATGTATGTGGGTCACTAAATGAGGGGTGAACTTACTGGGGAATGTGAAGTGGATGAGGCTCCATGGGAAATGAGCCTATGGATGGTGGTCTGACTCATTGGGGATGAAATGGTCGAGACCATTTATGGGCAGTGGGTTCAGATGGTGATGGCGGCTCAGCGAGGAATGGTAGGTAGAAGCAGACTCGCTGGGGATTAAGTGGTGGGTATGACTCCCTGAGCATGAAAGATTAAGGCATGAATGTGACTCCAATGGGGATAAAAAGATGATCAGGTCCAAACCTTGCTGATGCACACATGAACGGGCCGGTTAGGGAAGGCATGCAACCGGTGTGGGTGCAGAGGTCAAACGAGTGGGCTCGGTGGTGAATACGCTCGGAGGTGATTTGTGAAAGTCAGGTGCAATTGGCAGCAAAGCACACACGGCAGTGATGCATGCACAATAGTGAGCATCAGGGTAGCACAACGTTAAAGCGCGTGCGACTGTATTTGCAGAGGGAGAGTGCTCGATAGCACTTGTCAGGGGAATGCGCTCGACAGTATGTGTGGTGAAAGATTGCGTTGGGCGACAACCATTCGCACTCGGTGACAACCATTCACGCTCGGCGGCAACGTGAATGTGCTCGTACCAACAGGTGGTGAGGGAACGCACTCGGCAGCGGTGTGCTGGGCTTTGAGTTCGGGCTTAGACCCGACCTGGCCCCGCCTGTCGCCATTTGGCCTTCTAAACTGGTGCAACATTTCCATTTTATGGAGGGCAGTTTGGGGAAACCCCGGCTATAAAAGGGGGTAAAACCCAATTTTTACTGTTTTACCAAAGGTAAAATCATCTTAAGCTTGAGGGATTTTTTTTGTGAGAAGAGTTCCAGCAAGGGTAGTTTCGTAGGTTTCTGGTAGTGATTGCCGGCAAAAGGAATGCGCTAGAAAGGGAAATGGTTCGGCAATAGGCACAGGTACCCATAGGGGATCATAGGAAAGAAGAGAAAGAGGGACTTGTGGAGGCTTCTCAGGGGACCTGTAGGAAAAAATCGAGGAAGGCAGAGGTTTTCACAATGGGCTGTCGGTGATTTTTTGACCTCAGGGAAGCACCAAAAAGGAGGGAGTTCTCAGCAGTAAGCAGGGAGGTTTTTTGGTGATAGGGAAGCACCAGGGAGAACGAGAGATAGCTTGACAATGGGTCGGGATATTTTCCATTGCATAGGAAGTACCAGCAAGGGAAGCTAGAACAGTGGAAAAGGAGTTTGCAGAGGTTTCCTGGTGACTGTTAGAGTTTCACGGGGATCACAAAGGTTTTTCCGGTGGGCCAGAATGAAAGAGGAACAATTGGTGGAGGGGAACCGTAGGGTCTCGGATAGTCGAAGGGTTACCAACAACTAAAAGGGTGCAGGGAGCCGAGGGGTCACAAGCAGCTGAAAGGTCACCGGGAGCTAAGAGGTCAAAGGCAACTGAAAGGTCGTAGGGAGCCGAGGGGTTACAGGCAATTGAAGAGTCGTGTGAGAACATGTGGCGAGCACACACTCATTGAGTTCTTGTGCACGGTGGCTAATCATGTGGCAACAAGTGTGTTTGGCAATGGTCATGCACGGAAATAGTCATACATGGAAGTGGTAATGCACGACAGCAGTCGTGCATGACTGTGAACATTCATTAGTAAGCATGAGTGGCAATAAGCACGCACGACGGCTTTCATGCTAGACAGTGAACATGCACGGCAACTCAGCATGCTCGATAAATGATCGTGCACGACAGTGGTCATGCACAACAACATTCGTGCATGGTGGCGAATGCTCATCAGAAAACATGAGTGGAAGTAAGCGCTCACGGTGGCTTTTGTGTTCTGCAGTGAACACGCATTGCAGCTTAGTGTGCGCGGTAGTGAACATGCACGACAACTTAACATGCTCCGTAGTGAATACTCATGACAGCTTAACGTGCTTGATAGCTCGGTCCTTCACTCAAAAGGGGCAGTATCCATATCGGTCGGCAAGAACTTTTGAGAGCATGCCTTTGATGAAGAACTTTCCAAGGGTTGGGGACTTTGGAACTGGTAACTTTATTGATGGTAACCCAGTCAGAGGGAATCCCATTTGGTTTGGAAGCCAAGTCCTCAAGCACAATTGTGAACTCCATGTTGTTATGTGGAACGACACTTACTACGAACAGGGCATGCTCTCCATCATAGGCCAGTTCCTTGCCAGATAAGTCTGCTTTGTATGTCTGATATACTTGATCCAAAACTCTTTTCCTCTGATGTTGGAGTGACACTAGCGATCAATTGTACTCTTTTCCTCAGATGCAAGAGCAATGCTAATAGTCAACTGCTTCTCTTTTCCTCTTATGTAAGAGCAACACTGATAGTCAACTGCTTCTCTTTTCCTCAAATATGAGAGCAACACTGATAGTCAATCGTTCCTCCTTTTCCTCAGATGCAAGAATTGAATTTTGAGATTTCGTACTTGTAATGAAAAGTTGTATCTGTACTTTCCAGCTTCTCTTAATGAAAAATTTTGCTTGTTTGCACTGATTGTCTCCTCTACAACTTCTGCTTCTTTTGCATGTAGTAAGCCTACCATACTCCCTCTTCCCTCACGTGGTGAGCGTTTAGAGTCATGCCCCAAGGCTTGAAGGTACGTTTAAGGTCTTACCTTTGAGACCATAAGAGTAGTGTGTGTTTAGAGTCATACAAAAGGGCTTGAAGGTATGTTTAAGGTCTTACCTCTGAGACCGTAAGGATCATGGGTAATACCTTTTTAGTTAACGTTCATTGATAAGGGGCATCACATCCTTTTCATCATAATGAGTCAATATATAGGCTCCATTTGGGGACAAATTTTTTATTACATAAGGGCCTTCCCAATTTGGTTCAAAGTTTCCTTTATGTCGTCCATGCATGATGATCCGCATTTTCACTGCTAGAACCAAATCACCACGCGTGAATGAACGGACTTTGATTGATTTGTAAAAAGCCCTCTTCATCCTCCCTTGGTAGAGCTCAAGGTTCTGCCAAGCTTCCAGTCTCTTCTCATCAAGTGCATCTAATTCTCATAAAGTGCATCAACACATATTCGATCAAAGATCTCCTCCTCTCCTCTCTTGGACTTATCACCTTGGTCTTGCTTCGCCTTCTTTTTAGCTTCGAGAGCATCCTTAGTAGCGAGGAGTGCTCTGAATGGATAATAATCCTTTCATCATCCCCATCTAACTCTCTAACTAGCTTAATGTGCCTCCATTCTGCTACCCATATAGGCATGGGTTCCTTCAAGGGGATTTGAATGGTGGCACCGAGCATGGCAATGGCATTAGCCTTGGAATTTAACCTTCTAGGAATGTGCCCTAATGAAAAATCATCGAGGTTTGCCATCAAAGTTTTTGTAGTGTCGTGATAGAGCTTGAGACTGTCTTTCCTCACATCAAATATCCCTTTGAGTTGCCATATTACCAGCTCAGAGTCACCAAAAATGGCTAACCACTCTAGTTCTAGATTTAAGCTGACCTCAAGCCCTATCATGAGGGCCGGATACTCAGCCTCATTGTACGAGTCGGCTTTTGTGAGACAAAAGGACAATGGAATGAAGCCATCTTATGGGGTCAAGAATACTATCCTAGCACCACCTCATTCAGACTGAAAGGCCCCATGAAAGTACATCTTCCAATCATAAACTAGTTCAATGAAAAATACTTCCTCATCGAGGAGGTCACTTGACAAGGGAGATTCAGCTGACACTGGATGTGCTGCCAAGAAATTAGCCAGGGCTTCCTTGACAGCCTTTTGCCGAACATACTTGATGTCGAACTCCATTTGTAATAGTGCCCATTTAGACAAGCGGCATGAGAGGCAAGGGCTCGTCATGAGGAACTTGAAGGGGTCAGCTTTCGAGAAAGGCTACACCTCGTGACTGAGGAATAATGACTTAGATTTTGGACCATGAAGATTAAAGCTAGGCACATCTTCTCGATCGGTGGGTAATTCTTTTCAGCTCCTTGCATGCTGCTGCTGAGGTAATACAGAGCGACTTCTTTTCCTCCCTCATTATTTTGTGCCAAGAGCGCACTGAGTGATTCGTCGAGAGTGGTCACATATAGAATGAAGGGCCTTCCTAACACTGACATGGAGAGTACCGGGGAGTGTAACAAATATTCCTTGATGTCATCCAAGGCAGCCTGACATGCCTCGTCCCATATGAAAGGAGAGTCCTTCAACAGGTGTGTAAAAGGTTTAAAACGTCATGAGAGATGGGAAATGAATCTCCAAATATAAACCAGCTGACCTTGAAGAGACTGAAGTTCTCAGAGTTTCGTTGGCGATAGGATTGCTTGAATCGCTTTGATCTTAACAGTTTCGATCTCCAATCCTCGATACCTGACAATGAACCTTAAGAGTTTTCCCGAGCGTACACCAAAGGTGCACTTCAAGGGGTTCATTTTGAGCTGGTGAAGGCAAAGCCTTTCGAACACCTTCTCAAGGTCATGCATGTGATCCTCGTTCTTTTTGGACTTCACCACTAAATCATTCATGTAACTTTCTACCTCTTTATGGAGCATATCTTTAAAAATGGTGGTCATTGCCTGCTGATAAGTGGCTCCTCCATTCTTCAACCCAAATGGCATCATTACATAGCAAAAGACCCCTTGGGAAGTCAGGAAAGTGGTGGCCTCCTCGTCCTCTGATGCCATCCTTGTCTGATTGTATCCTGAATATCCATCCATGAAGGAGAAAATCTGACAATGGGTTGTGGAATCCATAAGCATTTCTGTGAATAGCAATGGAAAATCATCCTTTGGACATGCAACATCTAAGTCACGAAAGTCGATATAAACCCTGATTTTCCCGTTCTTCTCTTTAACTGTCACAACATTAGTGAACCATCTTGGGTATTTGACCTCTTGAATAAACCTGCCTCTTTACGCTTAGTTACTTCAACATCTATCTGAATTTCAAGATCAGGCAGGAACCTTCTTGATTTTTTCTTCATAGGTTTGAAGGATGGATCAATGTTGAGCCGATGTACCGCAACGTGGGGATCTAGACCGGGCATCTCATGATAGTGCCAGGCGAAGACGTCTTGATTTGCCCGCAGGAAGGCAATGTAACACTCTTTTTCTTCAGGCAACATATTAGCTAAAATAAAAGTTGTCCTTGGGTCATTCTCATCACCCAAGTTTATCTTTTCAAGATTGTCAGCCATGGCTTGTACACCTTCTTCCCACTCCTTAGGGGCTTCTTCCACTTTGTCATCACTTGGCGATCCAGAGGATCCTTCATTGACCTCGAATGACCCGTCTTCAGTGCTGGTGAGTACCCACTCTCTTGACATCTCCACCTCAAATTGGGCTTTGACGGTATAGAACGTGGTGGTTACTTCTACTGCTTGTTTGTTTGACAAGGGGTCGACTTTAAGGAGAGAGAGTACATATGGCTAGGAGGGCGAACTTTGAGGCACCCGGGTTGATTAGGCAGAGCAAGGCTTGGAAAGTTCAAGGGGAGAGTTTTGTGACTTGACGACCATAGATACAGCCGCCACATCATCCTTGTTTTTGTGATTACCATTTTTATATACTTATGGATCCGCCATGGATTTGAGTGGTATAGAGGGTTGTGAGGTAGATTTGGGTGGTGAAGTCTATTTTGGGGTACCGGCTCTCTTTGCTGTAGAGCCGGTGTGGATTGGGGAGTTTGTGAGGGTTGACTAGTTAAAGGTTGCGCCATCAGACTTGGTGTTGACTGGCCAAGTCTAGCAAAGTCTGGTGTGGGATGGTTGGATTGGGTACTAGGTAGGTATTAGTAAATGGAGGTTGATGGAGGTTTAGGTGTTGCAGATGATTGGGTGGTCAATGGTGATCTCAACAATTTAAGGAGTGGTGAGTGTTAGCATAAGGGATGAGTGGCAGACCAGGGTACTTCAAAAGCTTAGTTTCTATACAGGTGGCTGTAACTTCTTTCCTGACCAATGACTGGCCAGGTCAACATTGGTTGCTGCTTATGAGATCTGCACCATGTGGCATGCCTTGTGAGAATAGAAGCTCTGCCCTCTTGACTCTCTCATCCTTTGCTCGAAGTTGGGCTAAGGGGGCCATTGAGGCTTCTTAACCTTGCGATTCTTGTGCCACTTGATAATAGGAGGAGGCTTTGCATTGGCTCTAGATGGCAAGGCACCAGCAACTAACATGAAGCTGGCTGCTTGGGCCATCGCCTATTTCAGCTGCCTCTGATGTCGCTTGCTGATATTGCAACTTTTAAGCTCTTTGTTAAAGCCTCAAAGTCTGGGCATTCGCATGTTGAATCTGCAGAAGACATGTTAGCAGAAGAAGAAGAAGGGTTAGAAGAGTTAGGGTTGGAAGAAGGGGGAGAGCTTTTAAGGTTATCACTCGGATTGGACCGATCTGAGTAGCTTTTAGCATCATCACCAGAATTGGATGTGTGCAGGGAATCTTTTAGGTCTTCACCTTGATTGGACTGTTAGGGAGTGCTTTTAATGTTTTCACCCTTATTGGACGTGTTGGGAGCCTGGGATGAGGAAGGCTCAAGAGTATCTTTTTGGCTGGATTGCGGGTTTAGGTCAACACAAGGGACCGGCTTAGGGAAGAACTCTTGTAGGGTTGGCAATAGAGGAAGGGGCTTGAGGAACTTGACCTCAGTCTGAAATTGAGGGAGTTTCCTCTTTCAGCGAGTGGCTCTTGGTTTCCATCTTCTTCTACCATTTTTGTGAATGAGCATAGGCAAACCCAGTTCATGAGGCTCAAGGGTAGGCCTTGCTTGGCGAACAACCTCACTCTTCATGGATTTCATTCTGCTTTGTCCTCGATAGACTTGTCATGGCTGGGATGTTGAGGGTTTGCTAGAGTCAGAAGGTTCGGGTAGGAGATTTGTGTGTGGATGACCTCCTATGTTGACTGTTTAGTGGGTTGAGCATGATCCTCTAAGATAGAGAGGATGGTTTGTCCTTCTTGTACTTTCTCTGACATTATATTTTGAAAGCCAAAGCATTCCCCCAAGTTGTGACTTCGAATTTGGTGATGTGGGCACCAGATGTTCTTAGTCCCTTGAGCAAGGTGCCGAGGCTGCCTTGACAGCTTTGGTGTGGTGACCCCAATTTGGAGCTTCATGCAAAATAAAGCCTGAAGAAGGTTCGGTGGTAGCTCGTTAAGCTGATATACTTGCACGACCTCTTCTTGAATTGTCACCATATGTGATGCCTCAACTGCCTCAGATGCCTTTTTGAGGCTATCGAGCTGTATCTGCCCCTTTTGAATTAAAGCCTCGATATGATCCTTGAGGGTGACACTGTCTTGAATAGGATGTCCCAACATCATATGATATGCACAATACCTCTTATGGGTGGCAAAGTCAGCATCTTATGGACTTTTCACCTCATGCAAGGTTATCATCTGTTGCTCAACCAACATTCAGAGTAGAGCCGGAACCCACTCCCTATCAAAATTGTATACCTTCTTATTCTGCTCCTCTCAATAATCTTTCTCATGGAGATTTCGAGGTGGAGGCACCTCATTGTAGGACTGGTTTGAGGGTTCAACCCCTTAGAGAAATCCAGGGTTTGAGGTGAAGCCTTCTTAAGATTTGACATAATGACAGCAACACTAATCACACATTTTTGTTGGCTGCCCCGAGAATTGTTACGACTATTGTTTGAACTTCGATTGTTTTCTCCACTTTATGCTGGAGGCACCTTATTGTAGGACTGGGTTTTCGGACCTACCTAAGGCATCCCTTGAGCATTTTGAGGGTTCAGCCCCTTAGAGAAATCTAAGATTTGAGGTGAAGCCTTCTTAAGGTCTGACATAATGACAGCAACACAAATCACACATTTTTGTTGGCTGCCCCGAGAATTGTTACGACTATTGTTTGAACTTCAATTGTTTTCTCGACTTTATGCTGGAGTTTCAAGCTTGTCATGGTGCTTAGATAGACTCTCTATCTGAAATGCTTTGGAAATCAATTCTAGTATGGAGGTTGGGTTTGACGCCTCAACATGAAGGGAGATTTCGGCCACAAGTTGTGCACACATGTTTGGACTGCATCAATTGTTGTGCAACTAGATCTCTCCATCTTGCGATGAACTGATCGACCGGCTTATCTGGAATCTGGGTCATCGTGAGAATCTCAATAGTTTGGACTTCTCTTTCAACCTCATAGAAGCATTTGTAAAACAACTGCTCCGTTTCTTCCTAGATTTGACTGACTTAAGAGGAGGTCTTGCATACCACCTGAATGCTGGCCCATCATGGTTTTCAACAAACTGACAGAGAAGGAGCCTCCCATCAGCTACTGTCTCTTGACATGCCAAATGATAGTGGCAATGTTTTGATGAGGCTAACTTGTGTCGTTGAAGAGCGGAAGTTTCCCTTTCTGATAATTTTGGGGAAACGAGAGTTGGTCGATGTAAGATGGGTAGGGCTTCTGATACATAGCTGAAGCTTTGATGCCTGGGATCTGTCTGCCTTGGAAGCTATGAGTGACCATGGCACCAATGTCGATTTGAGAGACCCATGGAGAGGAGGAATGGTTGTGGGTAGGAGATGACTGCCTCGAAACCGGATTAGACGGATGAGGAGAATTGGCTTCCTACTGTGATGAGTTCCCAAGAGGCCGGGTACTCTCCAACAAGTCAATCTTCTCCATCATGTTTCGAATCATGTCCTCGAACAGATTCATACGACCTTCTTGATCGTCATTGAGCTCGTCAACCACTATCACGCCAACTGTTTCCTCAGGAGGATGGATCTCTTGTGTGGTTTGAGTCTGGCATGCCCATCGGATCTAGTGTGGCAGGTCAGTCAGTAAGGGTTCAGCATACCCCGATTGAGCTCGAGCCTTGTATACTGATCTGGTCAGGATAGATTTGTGACGGTCTTGGGACCATAGGGGGTGCGCGATTGGGTAGTCTCCTATGACATTAACAATCATGCAGTATTCTTCTATCTCAGGCTCTGCTGTAGCCCGTAGTAGATAAAAAGGATTCTCAGTCAAGAGATCAGTAGGTTTGCTTGCCCCGAGTGACTTAGGCTCTTCTCTTGGGATGACTCGCAGGCCCTGGTCATGTTTGGCTCTCAAGCCTTGATGTACTTCTCTCTAGAACTGCTACTGGGACCGTGATTGTGAAAGGTCTGCTTTCTTCAAACATGGCGAGCCATCTCCATGAGATGTGGCAAGGAATGCGGGTCAGGGATAGGGGTCAGTTCGGACTTCTGTCTCAACAGGGAATGGAAGACCTCATCACCCAAGGGAGCCTTGCCTCAAGCTCTTTTGTGGGCACCAAAGATAGGGCCGGTCTGAAGAGGGTATCTCAAGACGGTACTCTTAAGGATAGCCTTTGAGTACCAGGTCCTGAGCAGTTTTTCAAGAGGAGAAAGGACTAATGGGGGAGGAGTCAACTGTCAGTTACCCTTCAGTGGGGAGCTTGGAGTTGTCCGTGGGGGTGGCGCTTGTGTGCTACTTTCAGAAGGGTTCGGGGTGACCTGAGGGTCAACCCGAGCTCGCGCAATGGGTAAGGATTTTGGAGGTCGTGGATTGCGAGCATGTGTTTGTGAGGGAATGGCTTTGTGACCAACCCTAACAGAGTGAGAAGGTGTGTGCTGAGAGGGACGATGAGGGGGTCATCTTGCGTGTACTCGGCTAAGCACAATTAGAGGACTGCCTCGAGTAGTGCGGTATGTAAGCATCGAGTATATAGGGCCAGGTCGAAGAAGACCCAAGCTTGGACAGTGGCTTGAGGTAGCCTGAGGGCAAGTGTAGCTCGAGTGAGTGGACCATGAGCCCTGATGCTTGTGTGGGAGATGGCGGCTAGTTAGGTGCCTCGATCTCGCCTTATGGGTTGAGATGACCTGACAGCATGTGTCTCAGGTTTCAGGGAAACCCGAGACTTGAGATCTCTCTCTCGAGAACCTTGTTAGGAAGCAAGGGCAGGTATACCAATCGATGAGAGAGGAATTTAAGGTGAATTGAGAACGTACTCGGGCTGGCTTGTATGGGCGCCCTCTTATATCATGAAGAAAGCCCCCCAGTTCTATAACTGATTTGGAATTGCCTCCCTTGGTCTGTACTCTTCTTTATCTGCAATCGTACACACATGCTTAATGTTACAAGACAAGTGGGCCAAGGGACCCCACCTTGTCTTTGGGCAAATGCATATAGACATGAACATTCAAAGGAAAAAGAGAAGGAATGATGAGACAAGGGTTGGAAGCTGGAAGAAGAGAGAAGAAAAGAAAAGAAAGAGACATTTGATCGCATGGCTAGCCTACCACAGTGGCTAGATTGGCATGATGATTGACCTGGCATGGTAGCAAGATGGGCACGGTAATGCGGACCGACACGACGACAATACTAGTTGACGACAGAACACCAACACCAACCAGCTCGGCACAACGACCAGTTTGACATGGTAGCAAGATGGGCACGATAACTTAGACCGGTACAACGACAATATTGCTCGACAACGAGATTATCGTGATAGTGCTAAACATGGCCTTTGATCAACTGAGAGAGAAAGAAGAAAGAAGAGAGAGAAAGAAGAGAAAGAGGAAAAGTAGAGAGAGAAAGAGAGAGAACAAAAGAGATAGAAGAAGAGAAGGGGAGAAAAGAAGAGAGAGGAGGGAGAGGGAAGAGAAGAGAGAGAAAGAAGAAGAAGAGTGGAGCAATAAGGGAGAAGATAGAAGAAAGTGAAGAGAGATTAAAAGAGAACACGGAAAAGAGAGAAGAAGAAATGAAGAGAAAAGGATAAGAGAGGGCAGGAGAAAAAGAAAAGAAAAAGAGAAGAGAAGGAAAGAGAAAAATAAGAAGAGAAGAATAGAGTAGAGAAGAGAGAAGAAGAATAAGAGAACAAAGAAGAGATGAGAAGATGGAAGAAGAAGAGAAGAGAAGAAGAGAGAAGAGGAGAGAGAAAAGAAAGTAAAGATGGAAGAGAGAGAAGAGAGAAAAAGAGAGAAGGGAGAAAAGGGAGGAAGAAGATAGAAGAAAGAATAAAGAATACAAGATAGACAAAGAAGAAAGGTGAGAGAAAAAGAAAGGAGAAGGAAGCATGGACGGCGATGAGCATCTGCCGTCCCATGACCAAGGATAGAGAAGAGAGAAGGAAGCGTTGATGGCGATGGGGTTTTTCCATCCATAAAAGGAGAGGGAGAGAAAGAGAACAAGGACAATGATGGGCTTCTGCCATCCATGATAGAGGAAAGAGAAGAGAAAGAAAGAACATGGATGACGATGGGTTTATGATGTCCATGACAGAGGAAAGGGGAGATAGAAAGAACATAGATGACGATGGGCTTCCGCCATCCATGACATAGAAAAGAGGAATGAGAAAGAACATGGATGGTGATGGGCTTCCACCATCCATGAGAGAGAAAAAGGAGTGAGAAAGAACGTGGAAAGCAATGGGCTTCTGTCGTCCATATCAAGAGAGGGAGACATGAACAAGAAAGGGAAAGACAATCGTGATGCTAGGCATCGTTGCTCGTATCGTAAGGGACTCAGACATGACCTGACCCACCACTCAAGGAAGGGCCCAGTTCAATGTCCTTGGAATGTCATACACGGTGATGAGCATCATCGTGTAAAATCAGAGGAAGGGGAAACTTGGACAGAGGACCGGCCTACCACTCGGGTTAAGGCCTGGCTCACTGTGCATGTTTCTAGATGATAAAGTAAGAATGAGAATGTCCGCCTAGCGATGAGTATCACAATGGATGACTAGAGAGGAGAGAGAAAAGAAATATCAGAGTGAGAGAAAGAAAGACAGAGAGGAAGAAAGAAGGTTTAGGGAAAAGAAAGAGGAAAGGAAAGTAGAGAGAGAACGAAGGAGAAGATTAAGAAAGAGGGGGAATAGAAAAAGAAATACAACAGAGAGAAAAGAGGAAAGAAGAAGAAGAGAGAGAAATAGAGATGTTTAAGATGGAGATGAGAGAGACAGAGAGAAGAAGAGGAAGAAAGAAAAAAGGAGGAGAGAGAAAGAAAAAAGATGAGAGGAGAGAGAAAGAAAAAAGATGAGAGGAGAGAGAAAGAAAGAGATGAGAGAAATAAAGAAAGAGGAAAGAAAAGAGGAGAAGAGAGAAAGTTACCTTCATCGAGAGGTATCTAACCTTTTCTTATCTCTCCTGTCTCTATCTCTCCAAGATGTGCCTCTCCAACTTAATGAATGGACGCTTTTTACAATTAGGCTTAGCACGTATTTATAAAGTTGGGCCCAAACATGGGTGGATGCTCAAAATCTAGTCTAATTGATGATAATTACAGTTTATTTGAATGAAATTAAAGTCTAAAAATAGGGTGCAAAATGATGGTTTTGCCCTTGCCCAATAATTCTTGAAATTCTAAAACAGTCCCTTCTGCTCCCCTAGAACATGCGTGATCTTCCATGGATGATCCGGGGTCGCTCTGGTTCCCATTTGATAAAAAATTGATTACTTTCTTGTAGGGCTTGTCATGGCGATCAATTTGATACCAACTTCGAGCCACATATCATGTTTTTAAGCCACGATCATTCGACTTGAAATTCATGCGAATCTTGAAAACTTTAGATCGATAGTGTGCTCATATCTTGATGTTTTTTCATGATTTATTTGTTCTATTGCACTGAGCATGCCGTCATGATTGTGTTGCGACAAACGCAGCTCGATTTCGTCCCCGGATGAAGATTTTACAGTCTTGGGTTTTTAACAGAAATCTAAATTTCGGCAGCCGAAATTTATAGCAACTTTATCGGTTTCGCGCATGAAATCTAACCGTTCATCACATACGAGATTCAGACCAATGGTAGCCTTGGACGTTACGCATGCGATGGAACTGGTTTACTGTCAATTCGATGCGCAAGCACCGTGATATGGCCTCTTGAGAGGGACGTGTTGCTGTTGAATTTCCTGCAACTTCCTTCACGAATCATCGAATTTTCTCTAGATTTTCTCCTTGCTCGGGAGTTGTCACATGGCGTACCACATATCGAAACGCTCGCCCTGACGAGACACACACGCTCCAATAAGTTTGAGCGTGATCCGACTCAAAATGAGTGAGATATGGGTCTCCAAAGCTGCTGCTCGTGACTATGAAAACAGTCACCATTACTGGTGACTTGGTGCAGGGAGGCCGCACGGGAATAGTGCGCGGCCCACCCCTTTTTAATGTTTCACTCACAACTTTGTCTTGACATGTCTGTTTAAGCCGAAACTTGACCCTTAAGGGTTTTTTACTGTTTCAGATCCAATGATGGTAGTCCCACAGCTGTTTGATGCACCGAAAAGAGTTCTAGTTATGGGGTCCATTTCAGGGTGCTAGAGGCAGATTTTTTCGAAACTGTTTCTTTACCTGCACTGCCTTAGACATGTCAGATTGCGACGAAACTTGGCAAGTGACATTTTGGAGTCCTTAGGAAGATTCTCACTTATTTTATGGAAATTCTGAGACTGTCAAAATTGCCACTGTATGTCAGGGCTTTTTTGCCCGCCTTCCTCTTTTATTTCGCATCAAGGACTTAAGGTGCTGAGAAATGTCTTCAAACAGCTTGCCTCATCGATTGTTGTGCTTCAAAGAAGTGAGAAGGACAACATTCAAAAAAATATCTCTGCTTTATTACTTTTTTCTTCTTAGCCACAGGATCACGAGAACACCGGGGAGATATCCATGCAATGCTGTAAGTAGGATGCTCAGATGATTGGATGCAAAGTGCAGATCCATCTGTGGAGAATTATGGGGATAAGAGAATTTTTTAAGGGATCCTGTCGACGTCCTCACCCTCAAGGGACTGTTTGTAATTCTAACAACTAAGGATTTTGTACGGATCTCGTTGGTTAGAATCATGCCTGTCTGGGGGGCAAGTGCCATACATTCGGGCACTCTTCCCATTTGGTATGGGTTTCTTTATTTTGTTGTTGGTTCTAGATGGTCTACTGAAGGGCCTTTGGTTGGCATCTGTCTGCGTTGTGCAGCAGAATGTCCTTGGCATACAGGGTATCTTAGTTTAGCAAGGTGACCGGCTTTGGGCATACCCCTGCTTACTGCTAGCAGTTTCAACAATCAGGATACCTCTCTTCTTCATCCTAGGTGTTCCCTGAGGGCTCAATCCTGTTGCTACATAATAGGTCCAAGGCTTGACTGACTTGGCTTTCTTGGGCTATCTTCAGCATCTTGGAGTGCGTTAGTGACTTCGTGGGAATGGTGCTCTTCTTCATGACACTTGTCTTGCCTTCTTGACGAGTCTTCTGTCCTTCAAGTCCTATTGCAAATGGACCCAGGCTGTCGGAATCTTGCTTGATGCTCGTATTTTTTGGTCATAGTACTGCGACACCGGGGATTTGTTTTTTGAATGTGGGCTGAAGCGGCCTACAGAGGCTAGTGTTGCATCAACCTGATTATTGGTCCAAGCATCCTTTGCGAATTTTCACTTATACTTGAGAAGTGGCTTCGTAGAGAAGGTTTTCACGAACTTCCTTTTATTCGAGGCTCTTTTACCCATGACCTTTCGCCATGTCCACCCTTATCTTCCATATTTACTCACGGTGCCCTTTTTGGGCTTTCACCATGCTCGGGTTTTTATTTTCACGGAACTCTCTTACTCATGGTTTCGTGACCATGCCCGTCTGTCATTTTTACTTAGAGCGTTCCCTTGACCAGGTGTACATCATGCCCGTTATACTTTTTCCTTTTCTTTCTTTTTTTTGTGAAGGCGTGTTTAGGGTCATGCCTTCGGGATCTGTGCGAAGCCTTTTAATGTCATGCTGTTAGGATGTGCACTATAGTTTAGGGTCATGTAGCTTGGACCGTGGTGGAGATGGATGGCAGTATGTGGAGGCCAAGGAGTGAGTATGGTGGTGGTTGGACTCACTTTAAGGAGATGGCATGTGGCTACTTGCAAAAGACGGATGATGTATGCAAGGAAGGTGGAAAGTGGTGACCCACTAGCTGACAGCAAGTAGGGATGATGGGATGGCTCGCCATTTTGTGAGCACGGGTGAAATTCACTGGGGAATGATGAATGGTAATGGAGAAAAATGGATTTAATGAGGGTTTGATGAAGTTGGGGTGCACACGATTGGGTCAGTTAGGGAAAGTGTGCGTGAAGATGCATGTAAAGGGCACGTGCAGGTGTGTGGGAGCAAGTTTAAAGTCATGCCTCCAGGACCTGTGCAAAGTAGTTTAACGTCATTAGGCCAGGACGTGCACTATAGTTTTAAGGCAATAACTTGGACCGTGGATATGAAGTTTAGAGTCATGCAACTAGGACCTTGCAGTTTAAGGTCATATAGTTTGGACTGTGGTGCTACGCCTTTTAACGTCATGCAGCTAGGACGTGCACTATGGTTTAAGGTCACATAGCTAGACCATGCAGTTTGAGGTCGTGCAACTAGACCTCTGCTACAGTTTAAGGTCTTATAGTTTGGACCATGGCTATGAAGTTTAGAGTCATGTAGCATGGACCATGCAGTTTAAGGTCGTGCAACTAGACCATTGTGTGGATTGCCATGTAGGTGTAGCTTCATGGGGAGTAGAAGCATGAATGACAATCGAACTCCCTGGGGATAAATTGGTTAGCAGGGGGCTTAGATGGACATGGTAAATGGAAACAGACTTCACTGGGGATTAAGGGGCAAGTAGGACTCCGTAGGATGAAAAATGAGACTCCATGGTGAAAAAGTATCCTATCTCCCTGAGGATAAGATAGCGAAGGAATAATGGTTTGGTATGAAACAGACCTATTGGGGGTTGCAGAGGTAAGAACGACCTTAACTCCACTAGGAATAATGGCCTGTAGTACTGGTGTGACTCCTACTAAGAATGAGGGACAATGGCTTCTGACTCCATTGGGGATGACAGATCACGGTCTAGGTGCAGCTCTACTGGGGATAGTGGTAGGACACACATGGCGGTAACCGGATGTTAGCACATGCATGACGTTAGCATAGGAAGCATAACACACATGAGAGTAGACTTGAACGGCGGTACGCATTGACACTTGTGGCTCTAGCACAAGCGACTGTAACACACATGACGCTAGCATGCGCAATGGCAGCACACGCGTTAGTAAACTTGGAAACACAGTCGGTGTTGGGCACAAATTACACAGACGGAGCTGGGTCTTGAGAACATACCCGGCATTGGGCAGAGATTACACAGCCGGCGTTGGTCCATCAAGAACATAGCTGGCGATGGCCATCGAGAACACAGCCGGAATTGGGCCATCAAGAATACAGTAGGTGCTGAGCCATTGAGAACGTAGCCGGTGCTGGGCCATGGAGAACACAGCCGGTGTTAGGCATAAATTAAACAAACGGAAGTGACCTGTGTTCGAACCTTGGGCTAAAGCTTGACCTAGTCTTGATCTCTGATGCATGAGGGTTCATAGGGGACAGTAAACTTCCCTCAAGCCTCGGGCTTAGCCCGACCCTTTCTGGCCTATAGCCTTTTGGTCTTCAAGGACGTGATTGATATTCCTCAATTGTGAGGGGCACTTCAGGGAAGCTTCACCGATATAAGGGGGTAAACCCCATTCTTACCATTTTACTGAAGGTAAAAATGATTAAGGCAAAAAGTTCTTTAATAGTAAGAGAGAGAGGCTTCCGATGAGAACTCCAGCAAGAACGCAGGGTATTTGAGTGAAGTTTGCAGGAATTTGCTGGCAAGCAGGAGAAAGTTCTGGCTAGGACGAGAGAGCACCAGAGCATTTGCAGGAGTCAGTGGCGAGGGTCGCAGCTTGAGTGTGGAAAGCAAGGAGTGCATCGAGATTTGTAGCGAGGAACTTCGATTGTTGTTTCTGAGTAATAGGGAAGGGAAAAAGGGTGTAGCAGGGTACTGCCGGTGGACTTCTGCTGGTTTTTAGTGGTTTTTTGGTGGTGTGAAGGAAGGAGAGGGGAGGATGCGATAACAGTTTTCCCACGAGAAACTGAGAGGTAGCAGGGAGTGAACGGTTACTGGCAGTGAACAGTCGCTAGGAGGTGCATGACTGTCGGTCCACACATCCGAGAACGTGCGTCAGACTACGTCGTGACCCTGCAGTTGTCAAGCAGCACATCGGGGCTCGAGGTGACACGCACGTAATCTATGGCACGTGCATGAGATTTGAATATGAGCGACGATAGTCCTTTGAAAACACAGTCGTTGTTAGTTCTTATAGACACAGCCAGTGCTAGACATATCGGCGTTGGACGGTCGAGAACATAGTCAACGTTAAGACGTACAGAACATAGCTAGCGCTAGGCCACAAAGAACATAGTAGGTGTTGAAATTTATTTAATACAAGCATCGATAGCTTTTGAAGACACAGCCGGCACTGGGCTTTGTCGAATACAGTCGGTGCTAGGCAGTATCTTTTCACACATGGCGATTGCTAGTGCCTTAGCGATTCGCAGGTGGCAGTGAGTCCTTAGGCCTTATAATGGCTGAGTCTTCTTACAAAATCCTTTACGTTAAGAACCTTCAAAGGGGAGAAGAGTTCGACACTGTTGAAAGGTATTTTTCATCAACATGGGGCCCCTGCTCAATAAAGGCCTAGCAAGTAGAGGAAATTTGGACATATTTAGAACAACCCCAGAAGTTGCCAAGATCTTCATTAGGTCTCTCAAGAGTCTCCAACCAAGTTTTGCCACATTCTGATATGTCTAATGCAGTGCAGCCTGAGAAATAGTTCCGGCAGAATCGACCTCTAGCACCCTGAAACGGACCACTTTAACTAGAGCTCAAATTGTTGTGAAAATACCACCATTGGATCCATCATGGTTGAAAACCCTCAAGAGTCAAGTTTCAGCTCAAATGGACATTCTAGGAAGGCGTTATAGGCGAAAGAGTGAAACAGAAGAAGCCGCACGCTATTTCGATGCGGCCACCCTATAACACTACACCATTTAAGGACAATCACGACCAGTTACTTTCGACGCTCATATCTCACTCGTCTTAAGTTGGATCGTGTTCAAATTTCGTGAAAATATTCGTCTGGTTAAGACGAGTGATTCGATATGTGGCACGCCCCGTGACGATACCTGAGCGCAAAGAAAAACTAGAGAGAAGTTGCTAATCTGTGAAGAAAAGTGCATGAAATTCGGCAGCGCCTTGCCTCGCTCGAGTGGCCAAATCACGCTGCTCGCTAGCTCAATCGACGCTCTGCAAATTCTGCCAAGGCCCCCAAGAGATCCTCTTCCTTACTCAGAAAGCTTCGATGCCAGCTAAAAATTGTTCGCAAGCACGCTGCGAAGCTTCACACCTCTTGAAGTTCACCAGAAAAATCCCGAAGGACCTTTCTCTGCAATTTGTAACCGAGAAGTGCTCCCCAAAAAACTGTCGCCAGGAGCTTTGGCTCTCTCTCTCTCTCTAAAAACCCATTATACTATTTTACCCCTTGTTAGAACAGTAATGTGGGGTTTCTCCCCCTTTTATACCCGCAGTACCGAAGACTTCCCCCAACAAACTCAGAATGACGCTCTAGTCCCCAGCTCTTGATGGCGATAAGGCCATGCCGGGGCAGCCAAGCTCGAGACCCGAAGCAACATCGTCGCACGCCTCATTAAGACTTTGACGTGTGCTTTATTCAAAAGGTTGTCTCTTCGCGTTTTGTCCAGGGGCTACCACTGAGTGCTTCGTCAGAAGGCTATTGCCGCACACACCATCAAGGAGTTACCGCCCTGTGTTTAGCCAAGGGCTATAGCTGCGCACTTCACCAAGGGACCTGACACCATCATCTGGGTTTAATGCTGCACTTAGCGTTACACCACAACCTCGCCCCTCGACGAGCCCAGTTTCTAATAATGGCTCTATTCCCCATGGAGTTGCATCGTCATGGTCTACGCTGCATGACCTTAAACTACGTTGCTATGGTCCTAGCTGTATGACCTTAAACAGCACGGTCCAAGCTATATGACCCTAAACTATAACACACATCCTAGTGGCATGACGTTAAACTGCACAATAGACAGTCTCAAAGGCAAGACCTTAAACAGGCCCTCAAATCTCAGCGGATGACCTTAAAACATGCCAAATTGATGGTCACGGTGGCATGACCTTAAACATGCTTCCCAATTAAAATGAATGACAGGCATTGTGTGCACCCCCAAAGGCCACCATTGGCAAAGTATGTCAAAAAGAAAGAAGACATAAGGGCACTATGGGCAAGATTGTCAAAATAAAAGGGGGTGTGGTGAACCCTTCGGGGCACTCACTCTCAAATGACGGGCGTGTTGATCCTCGCCTACGTCCTCACAAGTAAAAACGTCAAAACATCCCTGTAGCAAGACGTTAAACTGTGTGACATATAGTCCATTTGCATGACTATAAATCGCTTCCCACATGTCTCCATGAGGTTACGGCATGACACCCTCCTACACATCCCCTACTACATCCTTCTTCACAAGCCCCCGGTGAAGAGACACCACCCCTTTGACGTGTCCTCCCAAATCAACATGTACCTCGGTCGTGACTACGAGGCTTCGAAGTAAAGCATGCACTTCAAAGCATGCGCTGCCTCTATAAAGCCATATATCAAAGAGGTTTACCACAGTTCCGATTGTGAAGCATAGCATGCAATCGTCAAGGCATGCGATCGCCTCTACAAAGCCATATCACAAAGAGGTGTACCACAGTTCTGACTGTGAGGCTTTGAAAGCATGTCATCATCAAAGCATATACTCGTCTCTCAGAGGTGTATCATAGTTTTGACTGTGACGCTTCAAAGTAAAGCATGCAAGGCATGCGCCCGCCTCTACAAAGCAATATCTTAAAGAGGTATACCGCAGTCTCAATTGTATATCCCTACACTTGATAGGGTACTTTCACAACCCATTGTATCGATTCCATGCATCATCATTACCTTAAGACTCTCATAGCCTCCATTTGTCCAGTTGAGTCACATCACTCATAGCCTCCTTAGGCCTCCATCATACACCTTAACTGCCCATGACCCCACTTCTTGTCATGCGTACCCTTATGCTAGACCCCGTTGCTGCCAAGCGTGTTCTACCACTATCCCCAGTGGAGTTACACCTGTGCTCTAACCCATTATCCCCGTGGAGTCACACTGATCCTCCTAAGCCCCAGTGAAGCATTTCCCGTTAACTACCCCATGTAGGGCCACCACCTTCATCTACATCTCTTCACATGTGGATAGCCTTAACTATCTTTATCCTCAGGGAGTCAGATTGCTAACCACAGGCCTATCCCCCATAGAGCTTCATCTACATGGTGACCACAAACTACACGATCCATGCTGCATGACCTTAAACTGCATAGCTACGATCCAAACTATATGACCATAAACTGTAGCGGAGGTCCTAGTTGCATGACTTTAAACTGCGTAACCACGGTCCAAGTTAAATGACCTTAAACCATAGTGCACGTACCGGCCACATGACGTTATATTGCTTTGTCTAGGTACTTAAAGATGTCCCATGTGCGCGCACACCTCCCTTTTTGCATGCATCTTCACACACGTCTTCCCTAACTGGTTCTTCTTCTCTCCAGTGAGTCAACCTAGGCCCACATGCCCTTTACGTGCATCACCATGCACGTCTTCCCCAGTTGGCTCATTCGTGTGCGTGGGCCAGCTACACCACTTCCATTGCCTTTCAAATGAGTCTATGTACGCACACACACACTTTACATGCATCACCACGCACGTCTTCCCTAACGGCCCATTCGTGTGTGCGGGCCACCTTCACCATCTTCATCTCATTCCCCAAAGCTGACCAAACGACAAGATATCTTGTCGCCATCTAATGGGTCACCACTTTTCACCTGCCATCCAATCAACTCTCTACATGCAACTTCATGCCACCTTCCCAAATGAGTCAAAGTCACCCCCAGACTCACTCTATGGCCTCTATAGACTGCCATTCTTTACCGCTATGGTTTAGCTGTATGACCCTAAAACTATAGTGCACATCCTAGCCACATGATGTTAAAAGGCTTTGCATAGGTCTCGAAGGAACGACCTTAAAAACACGCCTTCTCTCAAAAAAATGAGCATGGTGTACACCTGGACAAGGGAACACCATGAGTAAAAATGACGGACGGGCATGGTCACAGAACCATGAGTAAGAGAGTTTCGTGAAAAAATAAACTCAGGCACAGTGAAATCCCCAAAAGGGCACCATGAGCAAAAATGGATGAAAAGGGTGGACATGACCACAAAGTCATGGGTAAAAGAGCCCGAAATAATGGAAGTTGGTGAAAATCATCTTCATGACGCCACCTCCCCTGTTCAAGTGAAAGCCCATGAAAGGGTACTTGGACTGTCAAAGCAGGTTGACACACTTCCATAGTCTCAGTCGACACCCCAGTAATCATGACTCGTTAAGGAGTGAAAGCCTCAAAAGGTCTCCCCAGTTTCCACAGCTCATTAGGGAGTGAGAGCCTCATAAGATCTCCCCAGTTTCCATGGCTCATTAGGGAGTGAGTGGCTCAGAAGATCTCCCCAGTTTCCATGGCTTGTTAGGGAATGAGAGCCTCAAAAGATCTCCCCAGTTTCCACTGCTCGTAAAGGAGTGAGAGCTTCACAATTCTCCCCAGTTTCAACAGCTCGTCAGGGAGTGAGGCTCTCATAAGATCTCCCCATTTTCCACAGTTCGTCAAGGAGTGAGAGCCTCATAAGATCTCCCCAATTTCCATGGCTCGTCAGGGAGTGAGAGCCTCATAAGATCTCCCCAATTTCCACGGCTCGTTAGAGAGTGAGAGCCTCATAAGATCTCCCAAACTCAGCAACAATAAGAGTCCTTGAGGGTGAGGATGATGACAAAAAGATCCCGCTAGAACTGCTAAGGGCCATTATGAAGGTGAGAGACTAACAAGGCCAGGGTTGCCATAATATTTATGGTACGTCTCGCCAAAGTCCTCTAGCCAACAGGGGACTAGACTTTCAGATGGGCTAGAAGCCCCCTACTAAACTCCGCTAGACGAGACCTAGAGTGATACCCTGCACATCAAAGGAAAACTTGGTGTAGTAGCAGTTCCAACCAGAGGTTTGTAACATTTGGCCTTCAAAACGGTCTGGTTTTGTACAAGGAGGTCTAGAGAAAGGCCTCATGCTCTAGAACCATAGAGAGTCCTTGAGGGTGAGGACAATGACAAAAAGATCCCTCTAGAAATGCTAAGGACCATAACAAATACAAGAGACTGACAATGTCAGGGTTGCCACAGGATCTAGGGTACGTCTCGCCAAAGCCCTCTAGTCAGCAGGGGACCAGACATTCGGGTGAGCCAAAAGCCCCCGATTGGACTCCGCTAGACGGTACCTACAAGGATACCCTTCACATCAAAGGCAAAACTTGTGTAACAGAAGTGAAGACCCGAGGTTCAGAGCATTTGGCCTTCAAAAAGGCCTGGTTCTGTATCATGAGGTCTTAATAATGGCCTCATGGTCCAGAACCACATATAGTCTCTTGAGGGTGCAGACTCTACAAATATCCCTCAAACTTCCCAAATGATTACACTTCTCAATTCTCTTAAAGCACAACATTCGGCAGTGCATGCTGTTAGAAGGTATTTTTCATCAACATGAGGCCCCCGCTCAATAAAGGCCTAGCAAGTAGTGGAAATTTTGAAAGTCTCAGAACAGCCCCAGAACTAGCTAAGATCTTCATCAGATCTCTCAAAACTCTCCTGCCAAGTTTCGTTGCATTTCGACATGTCTAAGGCAGTGCAAATTGAGAAATAGTTCCGGCAGAATCGACCTCTAACACCCTGAAATGGACCCCTATAGCCAGAGCTACATTTTCAACATCTCAAATTTCTATGAGGCCACCACCATTTGATCCAGAATGGATGAAAACCCTTAGGGGTCAAATTTTAGCCCAAACAGGGACTTCAGAAAGAAGTTATAGGTGAAAAAGTGAAACAGGAGGAGCTGCACGCTATTCCCATGCGGCCACCTCGCAACACTACACCATTAAAGGTACAGTCACCACCAATGAATTTTGAATCTCATATGTCATCCGCCCCACGTCGAATCGTGCTCAAATTTGGTGAGCATGTTTGTCTAGCCAAGATGAGTGATTCAATATGTGGCACGTCCCTTGACGATACCTGAGCACGAAGAAAAACTAGAGAGAAGTTGCTGATCAGTGAAGAAAGTACAAAAAATTCAGCAGCATCGTGCTTCGCTCGAGCAGCCAAATCACGTCACTGGCAAGCCTGATCGATGCGAGACCAATTCCATTACGGGCATAAGGTCTCGGGCCATCTTTGACCCAAACCCCGTACATGATGAACGGTCGGATTTTTAACACGAAGCTGATGAACAGACTGAAAATTCCATCACCGGAATCCTTGATTCCATCCAAAATTTCAAACTTGCAAAATCTTCATTCGGCCACATAATCGAGTTACGTTTGGTGCCCCGTGATCGCAGCAGCATGCGCAGTGTGATTCAGTAAAGAAAACGTTGCAAAACATCAAGGAACGAACACACTATCGATTCAAAGTTTCAAGATCTACTCAAAATTCAAGTCACATGATCGTGCACCGAAAACACGATCCATGGCTTGAAGTTGGTATTAAATCGATCGACATGTCGATCCCTACAAGAAAACAATCATCTTACGATCAATTGGGCATCAGAACGACCCAGGATCAGCCATACAAGAACACGCAAGTCCTAGGGCCAGGGACTTTTCTTGAATTTTATAACTTGTTAGGAAGGGGCAAATCTATCATTTTACACCCTATTTTCTAATTTCTTTTAAATCAATTTAATCTTAATTTCCAGCAATTAGGTTTACTCTTGATCATCCACCCATGTTTGGGGCACATTTCTATATATATGTACCACCATTGTATGCAAGAAAAAGGCATACAGACAAGAGAGAGTTTTTACTTAATACAAGTTTCTCTTTCTTACCATTGTGGTGTTACGCTTGAGAGAGAGGGTGAGGTGAGAGAAACATTTGACCAGTAGCCCTAGAGTTGAGGTAAATCTTCTCTCTTCTTTTTCTTTTCTTCTTCTCTCCCTTCTCCCCTCTCTTCTCCCTCTTCTTCATTTGAGTCCCTCATGGAGGTCGTGCACGGCAGTGGCAGTGCCGTGCATGCCCCTCCCTTGGTCTCACAAGTCGCACATGGTGATGTCAACGCCATGCATGAGTCTTATTTCCCTCCTTCTCTTCTGTCTCTTTCTCTTAGTGAAGTCTATAGACGGCACTGCCTATCGCCGCCCACAGATGTAGCTTTGATATCTTAATGAACAACCTAGACAGCGAAGTATGTTGCCATCTGTAGAAGTCTTCCTCTGTTGTGCACATAGCGTAGACGGTGATACCTATCGCCGCCTGCTAGAGGCCCTGGCAACACCCATCGCCATCCACGAGATTCCTCCATGCGTCCGGTGCCTATCGTCGGCCGTTAGAGGCCTTGGTAATACTCATCGCCGTCCGTGAGATTCCTCGGTGTGTCAGGTGCCTATTATCGTTCCCCCTGCATCCCACGCTTATCGCTGTGCGACCTAGGAGAAACCAACACCGTGTGCCTTGTCAGGAGGTAATGCCTTCCACAAGGGATGCACCGCCTCCTTGCATGGCCCACCGCGATGTCTATCAACGTCCGGCTTTCCCCTTATCTTCACTGTCTTGTTCTTTCCTCTCCACCTCTTTCTCTTCTCACTTGATTGGGGGTAGGCCTGGCCTAGCGTCGACGCACTGACCTCGATTTTGAGTAGTATTGCTGTCGTGCTAGTCCTTGAACCATGCTCGTCTTGCTATCGCTATGAGTCGGCAACTTCTGGCTGTCATGCTAGTCTCGCCCTTCCGTCAAGTTCTCTTCTCCTTTCTACCTTTCATCTAACCTTGCACTTCATCACCTTCTCCCATGAACGTGCATTACCCTAAGACAAGGGTGGGTCCTTTTCGACCCACTTCTCTTACAAATTAACCGTAGAAGTGTTGTACAGAAAAATAGGAGGATTACAGGTCAAGGGAGGCAATTCCGAACCAGCTCAAGTAGCTGGGGGGCCTTCTTCGTGAGCTAAGAGGGCTCTCACGTGAGCCAGCCCGAGTAAGTCCTGAACCCACCTAAAATTCCTCTCTCATTGGTTGGTATACTTGCCCTTGCCCTCGAACATGGTCCTGAGAGAGCGATCTCAAGTCCCAGGTCCACCAGAGACTCGAGAGATGTGCCACTAGATTACGTAGATCCGAAGGGTGAGATCAAGGCACCTAACCACCCGAGTCTTGTGTTGGAAGGTCCTCTCACATTGGTGGAGAAATGAATTGAGGGTCTCTATCTAAAATTTTGCAAGCTTCTTGGCATCCCTGTATTTTCTTTGCAATTTTTTCGTGAAAACTAGAGCACTCGCTTAGGTTGTGGCCCCATATTTGATGGTACGGGCACCGAAGGTTCTCAGTTCCCTGAGAAAGTGTCGGGGCTACCTTGCTAGCTTTGGTATGATGAGGCCTTCTTGAAGCATCATGACAAACAACGCCCGAAGAAGATCGTGTGCTTCATCTTCCTCAAGAACTGTCACTATGTGGGAAGCTTCTGCTGCCTCGAATGCTTTTCTTAGCTCTTCGATTTTTATCTGACTCTTATGGATCGAAGCCTCGATGATGTCTTTGAGCATGCAGCATTCTTCTATGGGGTGGTTAATCCGTCGATGGTAAGCATAATAATTCACATGAGTATCAAGTTCAATTTGCTCAGGGAACTTGGACTGAGGCAGCTCGATCATGTTCTGTTCCAATAACAGTCGGACTAACACGAGAACTCATTCTTTTTCAAAAGGATAGACTTTATTCTTGTGCCTAGCCCAATAATCATCTCAATTAAGGTTCGCAGGTGGGGGTACCTGGTTATACGATAGCTGCTGCTTACCACCTTGGGGCGCTGTCTTTGTTGTGCTAACCCCTTTGGAGATATCAAAAGTCTCAGAGGCAGGCTTCTTTGGATCGTTTACAGTGACAGCTGCACTGATCACCCCTTTTTGCTGAATGCCTCGGGGGTTGGTTCGAGAATGGCCATTACCCCGGTTATTTCCCAAGCTTGAAGACTGTTGTCGTGACCCGCTATGGTGGCGTGACAAGCTCTCTATGCGAACAGTATTAGGGATCAATTATGACATGAAGATCAGATTGGAGGCCTCAACATGTAGACCAATCTTAGGACCCATGTTTCGCATGCAAGTCTAGCTGCTTCCTTCTCAAGAATGGGATTAGGATGGCAAGCGACCAAATGCGTCCACCTTGCTATGAATTGATCGACAGGTTCGTCAGGTTCCTGGGTCAAAGTGAGAAGTTCTATGGTTTTGACCTCTTTGTCGACCTCATAGAAGCGTTGGTGGAACAATTTGTCCATTTCCTCCCAAGTGTGCACTGAATTTGGGGGAAGCCGAGCATACCATTGAAAGGCAGGGCCATCAAGAGTTTCAACAAACTAACAAAGGAGGAGTCTCCCATCAACTGCTGTCTCTTGACATGCTGCTTGGAAATGGGCAATATGTTGGTACACGCATGTGGTACCGTTGAACAGGGGAAACTTCCCTTTCTTGTAGTATGAGGGGAATGGCACCTGATCAATGTAGGAGGGGTAGGGCTTCTGGTAAAGCATTGTACTCTGTTTACCTGAAATCTACCTGTTCTTTAGGTTGTGAGTCACCATAGTATCGATGTCTGCTTATGAGATGGTGTGAGGGATAGAATTGTCCTATGAGGCAGGAGGAGGAGGCGGCCTTGGAGCTGCATCATCCGTGTGATGGGAGTCGACCTCATGGTTAGTTGAGTGTCATGCGGTTTCCATGCGATCAATCTTCTCCATCATTGCTTGCAGCATCTGTTCGAACCTATCCATGCGTGCTTCATAAGAGTCGTCAGGCTCATTTACAACCATGACGCTGACCGTTTCTCCAAGGAGGTCAGGCTTGGGTGTCGTTGAGGGCTTCCAAACTTGGCAAGTTGTGCATGACAGATCAGTCAGTAAGGGCTCGATATGCCCCGACTGGACTCGACTTGTATGCCGAGCATGTAAGGACTGGCTCTCGACAGTCTTGGGACTGTGGCTGCTGAATGGTTGGGTCATCTTCTACGACACAAACCACCGTGTAGGGTTCTAGCACCTCTTCTTCGAGCTTTGTCATCCGAAGAGGGTAGGAAGGATTCTGACATAGAGGGTTATCGGAACTGAGTGCCCTGACTATCTTGGTTTTCTCCCTAACTAGGATTTATAGACCCCTGACGCGCTTAACCTTGAGGCATCGATGAACCTCATGTCAGAACTGCGGCTGGTCAGCTCTTCTTGCACAAGAGAGAGCTGTCTCCATTCGGTGAAGCAAAGGGTGTGAGCCAGGAACTGGGGTTAACTTGAGTTGAGGAGGATGTAGGACTTGATCTCCCATCAGGTCATTGCCCCGAGCTATCTTATAGGCTCCAAAGGCATGATCAAGTTGGAGGGGTTGGCTCAAGCTGGTACTCTTGGGGAAAGTCTTTGAGTATCAAGGCTTGAGGTGCTTGGCAGTTTGGGAAGGCGACGAGTGTGCACCTGTTGAAGAAGGATTACAGGTGACTTAGGAGTCAACCTGGGCTCGAGCAGGTGGACCAGCCTTAGGGGGTCGAGAACCGCGAGCAAGTGTTTTTAAGGAAACAAGTGGAAGCCTGCCCCTTATTGGGTGCGCTAGTGTGTGCTGAGTTGGAGGATGAGGAGGTCGTCTCCCATGTACTCGGGTTAGCATAGTGACGGTGCTGCCTCGAGTGGTGGGATGCACATGAAAAATGTGTACAGGATCTTACCAGAGAAGGCCTGATGCTGAACACTGACTCAAGGTAACATAAGGGTTGCCTTGTGGTGTGGCTCAAGTGGATGACCCACGAGCCTTAGCGTGTGTGCGAGAGGTGGAGGCCCCAGGGTCTCCTCCTGTATGTGTTGAGCCTTTAAGCATAGAGACCTGAGGTGATGGAGGAATGTGGGGGGTAGCCTTACGACGACAACCATTAGCAATGACAACTTGCTTACCTTTTACAGAAAGGGACTGAGCAGCCTTTTGGTGTACCACAACGATACGACCAGCAAGTGACTTATCGGTGATGGAATGCATGTTGTGAGAGGCAGTAGACGTGCTGCCGATGTAGAGTGCTTTAGTGGAAGTTCCACCAAAGCTAGGAGGTAGGGAGTTAGGGACCTTTGAGTCCCTCCTCACACCTATCCAGGTTAAGACCTGGGAGCTAGACATTGGGTCTTTGCTCAAAAGGAATGTTGGGAATGAAGTTAGAGAAACTTGTTCTTGAGATAAGCTCGCGAATGCAAGGATGAGAAAATCCCCAATTCGGATAAATGGGTTTAGAAACCCAGAAGCCACGTGAGTGTAATACAGAAAACAAAAGGAAAGACTAGCCAAACAAAGACGATCTGACAAAGGGGTAGCAACTCCCCAGTGGAGTTGCCAAGCTGGTTAGGTGCCCTGATCTCGTCCTCCAGGTCGGGATGACCTGTTGGCATGTGTCTCAGGTTTCAGGGGAACCCGAGACTTGAGATCGCTCTCTCGGGAACATTACTAGGAAGCATGGGTAGGTATACCAACCGATGAGAGAGGAATTTAAGGTGGGTTTGGCACTTACTCGGGCAAGCTCACGTAGACACCCTCTTAGATCACGAAGAAAGCCCCCCAGTCTTATAACTGGTATGGAATTGCCTTCCTTAGCCTGTACTCTCCTGTTTTAATAATCACACACACATGGTTAATGTTACATGACAAGTAGGCTAAGGGATCCCACCTTGTCTTTAGGCGAATGCACACAAATTTGCTCATTCAAAGGAGAAAACAGAAGGAATGATGAGACGAGGGTTGAGAGCAGGAAGAAGAGAGAAGAAAAGAAAAGAAATAGACATTTGACCCAGTGACTAGCATTGCACAGTGGCTAGATTGGCATGATGATTGACCTGACATGGTAGCAAGATGGGCACGGTAACACGGACCAGCACGGTAGCAATACTACTCGACCACACCAACCAGCTCGGCACAACGACCAGCTTGATGTGGCAGCAAGACAGGCACGACAACTTAGACCGGTACGACGACAATATCGTAATAGTGTTAGACTTGGCCTTTGGTCAACTGAGAGAGAAAGAAGAAAAAAGAGAGAGAAAGAGAAAAAGCAAAGAGAGACAGAGAGAGAGAAGAGAAGAGACAAAAGAAGAAAGAGAAAGAAAAGAAAAGAGAAAAAGCAAAGAGAGAAAGAGAGAGAGAAGAAAAGAGACAGAAGAAGAGAAGGGGAGGAGAAGAGAAGAAAGAGAAAAGAGAGAAGAGAAGCTAAGAGAGAGAAAGAAGAGAAAAAAGAAGAAGAGTGGAGGAATAAGGGAGAAGATAGAAGAAAGTGAAGAGAGATTAAAAGAGAAGACAGAAAATAGAGAAGAAGAAATGAAGAAGATAAGAGAAGGGAGGAGAAGAAGAAAAAAAAGTGGGAAGAGAAGGAAAGAGAAAAAGAAGAAGAGAAGAATAAAGTAGAGAAGAAGAAGAAGAGAACGGAGAAGAGATGAGAAGAGGGAAAAAGAAGAAAAGAGAAGAAGAGAGAAAAGCAGAGAGAAAAGAAAGTAAAGAGGGGGAAAGAGAACATGGATGGCAATGAGCTTCTGCCGTCCATGACAGAGGAAAGAGAAGAGAAAGAAAGAACATGGACGGTGATGGATTTTTACAGTCCATGACAGCAAAGGAGAGAGAGAAAGAACATAGGCGACGAAGGGCTTCCACCATCCACGACATAAAAAAGAGGAGCGAGAAAGAATATAGACGACGATGAGCTTCCACCATCCATGACAGAGAAAAGAGGAGTGAGAAAGAACATGGATGGTGATGGGCTTCCACCATCCATGTTAAAAGAGAGACAAGAACAAGAAGGGAAAGACATGCGTGATGCTAAGCATCGTCGCTCGTGTCATAAGGGACTCAGACATGACTCAACCCACCACTGGGGGAAGGGCTCGGTTTAGTGTCCTTGTCAAATAATGAGGAAAGGAATGTCTTGCATGGTGATGAGCATCGCTGTGCACAACATGGGGAAGGGGAAACTTGGACAGAGGCCCTGCTCACCACTCGGGTTAAGGTCCTGCTCATCGTGCATGTTTACAGAGGATAAAGGAAGAATGAGAATGTCACGCCCGGTGATGGGTATCACCATGCATGACTATGGAGGAGAGAGAAAAGAAATATCAGAGTGAGAGAAAGATAGAGAGGAAGAAAGAAGGTTTAGGGAAGAGAAAGACGAAAGGAAAGTAGAGAGAAAGATGGAGAAGATTAAGAAAGAGGGGGAATAGAAAAACAAAGAAAACAGAGAGAAAAGCGGAAAGAAGAAGAAGAGAGAGAGAGAGACATGCATGTCAATGGCTACTGTTGTGCATGTTTGAGGTGGAGATGAGAGAGACAGAGGGAAGAAGAGAAAGATAGAAAAAAGGATGATAGAGAAGAATGAAATACGAGAGGTGGAGAGAGAAAAGAGATGAGAGAAAGAAAGAAAGAGGAGAGAGAAAAGAGGAAGAGAGAGAAAGAAATAAAGGGGAGAGAGAAAGTTACCTTCACTAAGGGATATTAGACCTTTTCGTCTCTCACCTCTCTCTCTCTCCAAGACGTGCCTCTTCAACTTAATGTAAAAACTCGAACTTTATTGATGAATTGAAAGTATGAGGGGACACCTTTTACAATTAGGTTTAGCACGTATTTATATAGTTGGGCCTAAACATGGGTGGATGCCCAAAATCTAACCTAATTGATGATAATTACATTTATTTGAATTAAAAAAAATCTAAAAATAGGGTACAAAATGGCCGTTTTGCCCCTGCTCAACAATTTCCAAAATTTCAAAACAGTCCCTACTGCTGCCCTAGAATGTGTGTGATCTTCCATGGATGATCTGAGGTCACTCTACTGCCTATTTGAAAAAAAGATGATTGCTTTCTTGTAAGGATCTTCATGGCGATCGATTTCATACCAACTTTGAGCCACGAATCATGTTTTTAAGCCACGATCATGCGACTTGAAATTCGTGTGAATCTTGAAAACTTCGCATCAATAGTGTGCTAAATCTTGATGTTTTTTCATGATTTCTTCATTGTATTACACAGAGCATGCCGTCATGATCACGTGGTGACAAACGTAGCTCGATTTCGTGCCCAGATGATTTTGCAGTCTTGGGTTTTTGGTCGGAATTTGAATTCTAGCGACCAAAATTACAACAACTTTATTAGCCTCGATTGTGAAATTCAACCGTTCATCATGAATGGGGCTCGGACCAATGGTAGCCTTGGACCTTACACACGCGGTGAAACTTATCTTGTGTCAATCTGATGCGCGAGCGCTGTGATATGGTCGCTCGAGCAAGACGTGCACCTATTGAATTTCTTGTAACTTTCTTCACGAATTATCGACTTCTCTTTAATGTTTCTCCTTACTCGGGCATCATCACGTGGCATACCACATATCGAAATGCTCGTCCTGATGAGATGAACATGGTCTAATAAGTTTGAGCATGATCCGACTCAAAACGAGTGATATACGGGTCTCCAAAGTTGTTGCTCGTGATTGTGAAAACAGTCACCATTAATGGTGACTTGGCATGGGAATAGTGTGCGGTCTACCCCTTTTTAATGTTTTGCTCATAACTTTATCCTGACATGTCTGTTTAAGCTGAAACTTGACCCCTCGAGGTTTTCGATTGTGCTAGATCCAATGATAGTGTTCCCATAACTATTTAATGCACCAAAAATAGAGTTCTAGTTGTGGGGTCCGTTTCAGGGTGTTAAAGGCCGATTTTTTTGAAACTGTTTCTTTACTTACACGGCCTTAGACATGTCGGATTGAGACAACTTGGCAAGTGGCCTTTTGAAATCCTTTTCGAGATTCTTACTTATTCTCTAGCAATTATGAGACTGTCAAAATTTCCACTATATATCAGGGCTTTATTAACCGACTTTCTCTTTTGTTCCGCATTGGGCACTTAAGGTACTGAAAAATTTCTTCAAACAACAGTCTTAGGACCTCCTCCTCCGTGTGTCAAGCTTTTAGTTATAAGAGCCTGATGTGGTAGAACATGGGGGGTGCCCTTACAACGACCCACATAAACATTGACAGCTGGACTGCCATGCGGAAGAAGGGAAGGGACTGCCTTTCGGCTTCCCCGAGCAGTAGGACTAGCAAGTGACTTGTTGAAAGTAGGGAGCATGCTATGTGCAAGGTGCTTTGGTGGTGGGTCCACCAAGGCTATGAGATGGAGAGCAAGGGACTTCTAGGTCCCTCCTTACACCAACCCAAGTCAAGACCTGGGAGCGTGACATAGGGTCAACGCTTAGAAGAAAGGTCAGGAATGAGGTTCGTGGAACCTGCTTCCAAAGCAAACTCACGAGTGCAGGGATCATAAAGTCCCCGACTCAAATGAAAGGGTTACGCAAACCCGAAGACATGTGTGTGTAAAGTAAGCAGGAAATAGAAGAAAAGCAAGCCAAATAAGAACTATCTAACTATGGGGTAGTATGTCCCCAGTGGAGTCATCAAGCTGGTTAGATGCCTTGATCTTGCCCTCAGGTCAAGGTGACCTGATGGCTTGGCTCTCGGTTAGCTATTGACTCGGGACCGCTCTCTCGCGAACCATGTCGGGAGGACACGAGCAAGATTATCAACCGGTGAGAGAGGAATTAAGATATGACATGGGACTTACCTCACCTGGGTCCATTACTCACTTGGGCTAACTCGCGTGGGCTCTCTCTTAGATCACGTTGGAATCCCCCCCCGGACATATGACTTGGTCAAAATCGCCTCCTTTGGCTTATTTCTTATTTTCCTGCAATCACACACACACATTAGATTACAAGACAAGTGGGTCTAATGACCTCACCTTGTCATAGGGTGAGCGCACACAGGTGTGTGTACTCAAAGAAAAATGGAAAATGACATGATAGGACACGTATCAATTTGATAGCCTTTTGGCGTCTCCTTGATAAATACATATTTTACAATAACAAAATAAGAACTGAGTGGGATATAGGAAAGCAGATGAGTGAAGATGAAAAAGAGGGAAGAAGTTTAATTAGGCAGCTGGACTGGCACGATGGCCAGACTGGCATAAAGGTTACTCAGGTATGACAGATAGACGAGCTCGGTAATCATACCAGCATGACAACTAGGCTGCTCGTCAATAAGACTACCACGGTGGTTGGTCTGACACACTGGCTAATCTGACGTGATAGTTAAACATGCTCGGTAACTAGACTGACACGACAACTAGGTTGTTTGGTTTCGAGATTAACATGGCCGCACAAGGCTTAGTCTACCCTCTGATCAAACAAACAAAAATGGGGAAAAGGAGAAATCATGCTTTGCAAGACAGAAAAGAAGGAGGGAGAAAGATAATGCCTAGCAGTGTGTTCTATCGCATAGGATAGAAGGAAGGAAGAAAGAAAGTCTTGCTCGGCAGCGTTTAATGCCGTGCGAGAAAGAAGGAAGAAGGAAAGGAAAGAGTCCCTCTCGGAAGCACTCACTACCGCGTGAGACAGAAAGGTAAGAAAGAAAGGGCCGTGCTAAGCAGCACTCACTGCCATGCGAGACAAAAAGGAGAGAGAAGAAAAAGAGGGTCATGCTTGGCAGCACTCACTATCGTGTGAGACAGAAAGGAGAGTGAAGAAAGAGAGGGTAGCACTCAGTAGCACTCACTGTCGTGCGAGACAGAAAGGACTGAAAACAAGGATAGGGTCGCGCTCGGTAGTGTTTTCTACTGTGAGAGATTGACAAGAAAGAGAAAGAAAGTTGTGCATGACAGTGTTCATTGCTATGCATGACGGAAAAAGGAAAGAGACGAGAGAGAAAAGGAAAGGAGAGGAGAGCGAAAAGAAAAAAGAAGTGAGAGAAAAGGAAGAAGAAGAAAAAAAAGAGAAAAAGAAGAGAGAGAAAAGAAAGAAGGAGAAAGAGAAGAAGGAAAGCAAGGGAGAGAAAGGAAAGAGGAAGAAAGAGAAGAAGAAAAGAAAGAGAGAGAAAGGAAAGAGGAAGAAAGAGAAGGAAAGAGGAAGAAAGAGAAGAAGGAAAGAAAGAGGGAGAAAGGAAAGAGGAAGAAAGAGGAGAAAGAAAGAAAGAGAAAGAAGAGAGAGAAAGGATATCGCACTCCACAGTGAGAACTGCCGTGCGAGATAGAAGAGAGAAAGAAGAAAGAGAGAGAAAGAAGAGAAAGAAGGGAGAGACATAAGAGAGAAAGGAGATCGCGCTAGACAGTGAGCACTGCCGTGCAAGATAGAAGAGAGAAAGAAGAAAGAGAGAGAAAGAAGAGAGAGAAAGAAGAGAGAGAAAGAAGGGAGAGAAAGAACAGAGAGAAAGGAGATCACGCTCGACAGTGACTACTGTCATACAAAGCAGAAGAGATAAAGAGGGAAGAGAGAGAAAGAAAGAGAAAGAAGATCACACTTGGCAGTGAGCACCATCGTGAGAGACAAAAGAGACAAAGAAGGAATAGAGAGAAAGACGAGAGAGAGAAGAAAGAGAAAAATAGAGAGAAGAGAGGAAGAGAGAGAAAAGAGAGAGAAAAGAGAGAGAAGAAAGAGAGAAGAGAGATAAATAAGAGAGAGAAGAGAGAGAAAGAAGAGGAGAGAGAAAGTTACCTAAGGGTACCCATATGAATTTTGTCCTCTCCCTCTCTACAAGCCGTGACCTAATGCTTTAAGTAAAAAGCAAATTTTTATTCATCCAAAAGGGGTTCTTTACAATGAGATGGTACATTCTTTATATAGAAGTGGGGCCCAAACATGGGTGGATGACTAAAACTTAACCTAATTGATAAAAATTAGGTATTAAAAGAATTAAATAAAATCTAAAAAAATTGGGCAAAATGACAATTTTACCCTGCACCAACAATTTAAGTAATTTCAAATCGGACACTGTAATGGCCTTTCAATTGTGCAAACTTTCTATGGCTGATTTCGGGCTTTTTCGGTCACCATCCAGTCGAAAGATTACTATTGTCTTGATGAACTAGAGAAGGCAATCATTTTTATACCAATTTTGGGCCATGGATTTGAGTTTCGAGCCATGATCATGACGCGGTAAAAACATGGAAAAACATGCAATCTTGATTTTAAGATTTAACACGTTTTTCAATGTTTTGCTGATTCCTTGATTGTAGTGTGATTAACAAGTTGCCACGGTCATTCTACAAAAAGAATGGCTCGATTTGATGCCCAGATGACGATTTTCCAAATTGGAAAACTTTGGCCGGAGTTTGGATTTCGGTGGTCAGAATTGCAGCAACTTCAGACTCATCGTGCAATGAAACTAACCGTCCATCACATACAAGGTTCAGCTTAGATGAAGCCTCTGACCTCATACTCGTAATGGGTCTGGTTTGAGGTTGATCCGATGCGCGAGCGCAGTGATATGGGAGTTTGATCGGAGGGACACGTGGTTGGAATTTCCTTGCATCTTTTGGGTTTTTCCAGTGAATCTCTCTCTTTGATTTCTCCTGGCTCGGGCCATGTCATCATGCGTGCCACATATCAAATCGATCAAGTCGACGAGACAAACCCGCTCTCAAAATTTTTGATTGATCTGACTCGGGATGAAGGAGATATGACCTTGTGAAGTTTGCCCCAGAATTTGTGATTCACAATTTCCATTAATGGAAACTAGTTGACCGAGGGCACATCGTAATAGCGTACGACCTACCCATTTTGGGTAAGTTGGCCATAACTTGCTCCAAAAGTGTCCAAACGTGCCCAAAATTGGTCCCCAGGGTTTTTGACTGCTCTGAACCAATGGTGATAGTCTGGAGACCATTTTACGCCTTGATAATGGTGCTGTTGTTCAAAAATCATTTTTAGAATGATAGAGGCAAGATTTCCTGACACTGTTTTGACGTCTACACTACCCAAAACTCGTCAAATTAAGACAAAAATTGGCAGGTGTTCTAAAGAGACCCTTAGCCACGTTCTTACATGTGCTTGGGCCATTATGTGACTTTTAGAATTTTCACTTCAGATTTGGGCTTATTGTCCTATGGCTTCCGTAGTCCACATGCATTTTGATATCTGCAGACCTGAGTTACAAAATGCTGTCTCCTTACTCGCACTAGGGATACAAGTGATGGAAAATGACCTCAAACAATGGTTTGAACTCATTCTATTATATTTTGGTTAGTGAACAGTTCCATACAAAAACCTGTAAAGTTCTTGGAAATTCATTTTACAATTCTTGCATACCTCAGAAAATGGCCAATAACTCTCAAACCAAACTAGGTATTGACAAGATGTCTTTTTCATCTTAAAATAGATTCAAAGGGGTACTTTCTCACAAAATTTTATGATCAACAGAGATATTTTTGATACTCAAACTATTACATAAATGGGAGTCACAGTTCTGGTAAATACATAGCACATTTTAACAAGATTTCAATAACATACATCCACACCCATATTCACAATCACATCCATATTCATGCTTGGATTTTATACTTTGATAAACCAAGTAAACATGCAGCAAAGAAAAGCATGAAAACATGGAAGCTAGATCCACTTACAGCACAAAATGAAACTCTATAGTGCTCCACACATATTTCACTCCAAATGCCAAGCTCCAAAGGTTGGGTTCAAACTCAAAGGCTTCAGGCTAGGAAAGGTCTCAAAGCTCAAAGTCATAAGACAAGAGGGGGAGAACATGGGTGAGAGAGAGCAGTGAGTAGAGAGAGAGAGCAAACCCCATGGATGGGTGTGAAGGGGGTATAAGTAAGCTTAGGTAGTTGCAACATGCAATTGCCCCATGGCATCCAAGAGGGCATGCCCGAGGAGAGAGAGAAGGGTAAGCATGGAAGACATTATAATTGTGGGTACAACATGCATTTGACAAGTGGCATGCAAGAGGAGAGAGATGGGCAAGCATGAGAGACATCATGATTGTGGGTGCAACATGCATGTGCCACATGGCACACATGCATGGAGAGAGAGGAAGAACATGAGAGAGAGAAGGATCTCCCTAAACTACTATGCACTACCCGTGCCCTCAATGCGCGTCCAGCTATCTGTGCACGCTAGCGTGCTCATCCATCCGCGCTCAACAACACCATGTTCACCCATGCACTCATCGTGCACACTCGCCCATCCGCACTTATCAGCGCAGACATCTGCCCACGCTCAACCGCTCACTCATTGCGCACACCGACGCATTTAACCACTGGCTCTCTCTAAGTGTGGACTCATCTGCCCGCCCTCAACAGCGTGCACGTGCTCTTGGCGGACTCGTCCTCCTATACATGCGCTCCAACGCGCATCCACCCGCGTGCATTCACCTGCCCGCGTACTTAACCGTAATTACCTTGAAAACTCTAAGTCCCTATAATATGCATTCCAGAGTTCTGTCTCAAATAGAAACATCTTCATGATCTCTTATTATAGATCGTAAGTTATGATGCCCATACGTAACTAACGATGAATTTAAGAAAATATGTATATCAAACTGTATCATGTTCCTCCACATATCACATGGATAGACATATTGGACCTTAGAAGTATATGTATCTTAGAACTTGTCTAACAATGAGATGACTTTCATATATTTTTTCATCAACCGTACGTTAAAATTGAACATACTTAATCTATGAGCTATTATAACTGTTATTGGTGGTGAGTCAGAACATATAGAGGATGGCTGACAAGTCAGGATTTCGAATGCATATTGAGGCCTTCATATCATGAATCCTAAGTATATCACATCTTCATATACTGAGGCATATCTAAGCAATTGTTATCAATAACCATGCTCATATCTTATCGATTGTTTGTTAAGAAAGTAACCAAGCATCGTTAGAAAATCCACTTTATATTGGCATCTTCAATCTATCAAGCATTCATTAGAACACACTTAGTCTCATATGTGACTAAAAACACAGCCAAAAAACCACCCCGAACATTGCACATGTGGGTGGACCCCAAAAGTGGGTAATGTCTGGTTATTTGGGTGGCTCACATGTCTTAAAATGAGTCCGAGGTTGGACTTATAACTTAAGCAAAATCACGGGTATATGTCGTTGGTCAGAACTTTGGGTCACATATAAGGAGTATGAATCGAAGGTGAAACCTCCGACTTAAGCCATAAAATGCATCAACCGTCTGTCTGAGCTAAAGACAAATGCAGGGGAAATGTGTCTAAGGTCAAACCTTCGACTTAAGCCATATTCTGGGAATCCATCATTTGTCATAGCCTTATGAATATATATGAGAATTGATTCTAAGGTTGAACCTTGACTTGAGCCAGGTTAGAAGTGTTTGAAGACATTTTTCAGTACCATGGGTCCCCGATGCGGAATAAAAGGGAGAAGCCGGTCAATAAAGCCTCACAAATAGCGGAAATTTTGACAGTCTCATAATGGTCCCAGGGCTATCAAAGATCTTCATAAGGACTCTTAAAATTCTCTTACCAATATTTGTCGCATTCCGATAAGTTTAAGGCATTGTAGATGAAGATACAGTTTCGGTAGAATCAGCCTCTAGCACTCTGAAACGGACCCCTATGACTGGAACCCTACTTTCGGATCATCAAATGGCCATGGGACCACTGCCATTAGATCCGGCATGGTTAAAAATCCTTAGGAGTCAAATTTTAGCTTCAACAGATGCTCCAAGAAGAAGTTATGCATAAACGATCGAAAAAGGAGGAGCCGCACAGTATTCCCATATGGCCACCCTACAAGTAATCTCCATTAAAGTGCAATCACGAACAGTGACTTACGATGCTCATATCTCATTCGTCCGAGATCGAATCACGCTCAAATTTGTTGGAACGTGTTTGTCTTATCAAGATGAGCATTTTGATATGAGGCACGTCTCGTGACGATGATCGAGCTGGGAGAAAAGCTAGAGAGAAGTTCACGATTCGAAGCCGTACGCTACAGAAAATTAGTAGTACCCCCAGTCACTCGAGCAGCCCAATCACAGTGCCCATGAGCTCGATCGACGAGAGACCAGTTGCATCGCGTTCGTAAGGTCCGTGGGTATCACCGGTCCGAACCCCGCGCGTGATAAACGGTTGGATTTTGCACAAGATCAAGTTAAAGTGGCTATAAATTTCGGCTTCTAGAATTCAACTTCCGACCAAAAGTCTAAGAGGGCCAAAACATAGTTTGGGCACCAAATTACATCCTGTTTGTTGCAACACGATCGTGGTGACATGCTCAGTGCAATTTAGCGAAGAAATCACAGAAAAACATCAATAAGAAAGCTCACCATCGATCGAAAGTTTTCAAGATCTTTGTGAATTTCAAGTTATGTGATCATGCCTTTAAAGTGTGATTCATGGCTTCAAATTAATATCAAAATGATCATAGCATCAAGCCCTATACGATGGCAATCATCTTTTGTTCATTCGGACACCAGATCGTTAATGTATCATCCGAGTAAGAATGTCCCTAGTTCTCAGCAGGAACCATTTGGAATTCCCTCAATTGTTCGATAGGGGTAAATCAGTCATTCTGTACCCTATTTTCTTCTTTTATTTAATTCAAATAAACCTTATTTATCATCAATTAGGGTTAGTTTTGGGTCATCCACCCACTTTGTAGCCCTAGCCTATAAATAGATGCTACCTCTCATTGAGAGATGGTTAGAAAAATCATTGTAAACACTACGTTGAGCAATAAAATTCTTTCTTGAATTTGTGGTGCGTCTTCGAGAGAGAGAGATGAGAGAGCAATTTTAGAGCGGTACCCCTCCTTCTCTCAAGGTATTTTCTTTCTCTTCCCTTCTTCTCTCTCTGATTTTCTTTTCTCTACTATTCTCTCTCTTCTTCTCTTTTTTTTTTTTTCTCGTCTGAGCCTTTCTCAGAGGCCATGCACGGCAGTGGTAGTGTCGTGCATGCCTCTTTCTTTCTTCCCCCTCCTGCGATTTCGTAGGTCATGCATGGTGATGACAGTGCCATGCGCGAGGTCCTTCCTCTTTCTCTTTGTTCGTCTGTTTTTCGCGACATGGGTTGCTCAAGGTGTTAGTCGTCGTTGTGTGAAACGCCGTCTGAAGGAACACATGGCGAGCAGGGTCACATTCAAGCAATGGTTCAAGGACTGGTGTCTCGTGCAACGATGTGTATCGTAGACCGCAAACTATTTTTCTTTCCTCTCACGGGTCGTAGACGGCGATACCTATCGTTGCCCGTGGGGGTCTCGCCTTGCCTTGCTCCTATCGCAGAAGGTGATACCTCTTGCGGCCTGCAAGGGGTCATGACAATGCTTATCGCCACCCACGGGGGCATCGTCCTTCATCGCGTCTCTTGCAGATGGCGATGCCTATCGCCTCCTGCGGGGGTCTCTCCCTGCCTTGCGTCTCTTGCAGATGACAATGCCTTCCGTTATTCACAAGCTTCTTTCATGCACTTAGTGCCTATTGCAGACGACATTACTCATCTCCACCGACAAAGGGTCATGCTACCGTCTCGTGTTGCGGACAGCGATGGCTAACGCAGTCTGTAATTCACTGTTCATCCTTTTGCTGTGAGCAGTAGTATCTAGCGCCGTCCAGGGGCCACGACGCTGCTACTCCACGGCTGCGCGAGGACCTTCTTCCTTTGCCGTCTCATGTCTTCTCTTTTCTTCTCTTCTCACTTGACTAGAGGATAGACTCAGTCTAACACTATCATAGCGGTCTGGCTGTCCGAGTAGTATTACCATCTTGCTGATCTTGAGTACCATGCCCGTCTTGCTGCTACACCAGATTAGGACAGTCATATCGGCCTTGGTTTCGAGTAGTATTGCTGTTATGCCGGTCTGAGTTATCGTGCTTGTCTTGCTACCACTCCGAGTCGGTCATTGTCTTATCCAGCTATCGGGCTAGGCTCATCCCCTTGTCAAGTCCCCTTCTCTTCTCTCCCTCTATTCGCACCCTCTTTTTCATCATCCTAACTTTTCATCTTCTTTATGGATATGCATCGTCTTAAGATAAGGGTGGGCCCTTTGGCTCACTTGGCTTACAAATTAACCTTGTTCGTGTTGTGCAGAAAACAAGGAGATTGCAAGTCAAGGGATGCGATTCTGAACTAGTTGAAACAGCTGGGGGACTTTCCATCATGATCTAAGAGGGCGCCCGCGCGAGTCTGCTTGAGTAAATCACGGACCCAGGTGAGGTTGATCCCCACCATACATTTTAAAATTCCTCTCTCACCAGTTGGGCACCTGCCCTTGTTTTGTGAAACACATTCCCGAGAGAGCGGTCTCAGATCTTGGGTCTTCCAAACCCGAGGCACGTGTCACTCGATCACCTAGATCTGGGGAGGTGAGATCGAGGCATCCGACCAGCTTGACGACTCCACTGGGGACTTATTACCCCTCTGGCGGTTTGTTCTTGCTTATTCAACATCACCTTTTACTTTTTTTGCACTCATTACATGGCATCTGGGTTATTCAACCCATTCATCCGAGGTGGGGATTTTCTCATCTCCACCCTCGTGACCATCCCAGGGAAGCAACCTTCTCAAGCCTTGTTCCCTACACTCCTCTTGAGTCCGGTTCTCAGGTTCTTTCCTGGATCGGTGCAAGAAGGGGCTTGAAGGTCCCTAACTCCCCACTTTCTAGTCCTAGTGGACCTCTACCAAGGCACCTCGCATTGGTAGCACGCCTGCTACCACCCATAGCATGCACCCTGCTACTGGCAAGTCCCTTGTCAGTCACATTGTTGCAGTACGCCAAAAGGCCGCCTTATCTGGTTTTGTGAAAGGCAAGCAGGTTGCCATCACTCTTACTCTTTCACAACACCGAACCTCTATGCCTACAGGCTCGACACACCAAGGTGGAGGTCCTGGGGCCTCCACCTCTTGCACACACCTAAAGACACGTGGGCTGTCCGCTCGAGCCACACCTCGGAGCAACTTTCATGCTGCCTTGAACCCGCATCCAAGGTTAGGCCTTCTCGGGCCGAACCCTACATGCTCCATGCATCTGCATCCCACAGCTTGGGGCAGCGCCAAACCTACGCTAGCTCGAACACACGGGGGTCAACCACTTCGTCCTCCCTCTTAGCACACACGGCTTCACTCTATGAGAGATAGGCTACCACCCAATCCCTCATAAACACAAGCTCGTAGGTCTCGGCCTCCTAAGGTTGAACAAGCTGATCGAGCTCGGGCTGACCCCCAAGTCACCCGAAGGTCTGCCTCCAAAGGTGCACACGCATCAACTTCACAGGTTCCTCCCCGATCCCGACTCAGGTGGAATCGTGAGCTGGTTCATTCTTCTGTCACCGTCCCTTTACCAGAGCAACACCTCGAGACCTGATACTCAAAGGTTTTCTCTAAGAGTATCATCTTGAGTCAATCACCTCAGGTCAGTCATGCACTTAGACCTCACAAGGGAACTTAGAGCAAACACCTGATGGCAGATAGAAGCCTACAGCCCAGATTGCCCTCTATCCTTGGACTTCACTCTCTACTCCAGCTGATGGACATAGCCCTCGCATGCTCAAGAAGGTCGGGGTAGTCCAAATCTCAGGCCCAATCCTGGGGTGAAGTCTATTGCCGCCTCAAGATCAAGTAGAAGAGAGGCCTGCAGATCCTGACTAGAGAGGCCCCTAAGGCAGTCTAGGTTACTACTCTCAATGACCTCCTGTCTCACAATCCTTTCTTCCCTCTGTGGACTCTAAAGCCTGAGAAAGAAGTCCAAGAATATTGCTTGATGGTTGTTGCAGGAAAAGATCGAGTTGTCAAAAAATTACTGTCCCAAGACCGTCAAGAACCGGTCCTCACACTGTTGACGTATAAGACTTAAGTCATGTCGGGGCATGCTAAGCCCCTACAGACTGACTTGCTACGTATGACTCGCCAACCCTGGAAGTCTACTAGTCCACTTAGCTCTGACCCTCCAGAAGAAACGGTTAGCGTCATGGTAATCGACAAGCTGACCGACGCTCAAGAAGAGCGGATGAACAGGTTCAAGGTGATGATGCAATCCATTCTCTAAAAGATGGATAGCCTGGAAGCCTCCAGGCCTCCTACTTCCCCTCACCATGAGGCCAACTCCTCGCTTGGTGAACATACAGCTCCCAAGCTAACTCCCCTAGCGGCCTCCCAAGACAGCTCGGCTCCCCGCATGGCTTCGCAAACCGATGTAGATGACAGTCTCAAGAGTAAGATCTCGGGCATGCAAGGGGTGCCGTTTTACCAAACGTTGTACCCCTCGTACATTGACCAAGTGTCGTTTCCCCCAAACTATCAGAAAGGGAAGCTACCCTGTTCAATGGTACAACATCCCTGCATCAATAGATTTCTCGCTTCCAAGCGCCTTGTCGAGAGATGGTAGTTGACAGGCAACTCCTCCTCCATCATTTCGACGAGACACTCAAAGGGCTAGCCTTCCAGTGGTATGCTCGGCTACCTCCAAGCTCGATATACACATGGAAAGAAATGGAGTAACCGTTTTACTAGAGCTTCTATGAATTCCTGAGAAATATAGAAACCATCAGGCTCCTCACTCTGACTCAAGAGCCTGGTGAGCTAGTTGATAAGTTCATCGCCCGATGGATAGAGTTGGCAACCTATCATGCCGCTCCCAAGACTGAAAAAGAAGCAGTTCAAACCTGCATACGAAATATGCTGCCCGAGAACGCCCTGCACACTGAGGCTTCCAATCCAGTCTCCATGTCAAAGCTTATCTCTATGGCAGTTCATATAGAAGGTCTGTCCAAGCACCATGGTGGATCTTATCAACAACCCTTTAGCTAGGGAAACGATCGGGGCTGTGGCAATTCTAGCTCCAACAATTGGGGCAATCAGCAAAATGGGGTGATTAGTGCGGCTGTCATCGTGACTGACACTAAGAAAGCCACCCCTCAAACCTTGGACCTCTCCAAAGGGCAGTTCTATAACAAGGTCCCACCTCCTAAAAGAATAAATAGAAGGGACTACTGGATCCAACACTAGAACAAGATGTACCCCTTTGAGAAGGAGTGGGTTCCTACATTACTTAGGTTACTACTAGAGCAGAATATGATCCAGCTGTTGGAGGTCAAATTCTCAGAGCAGGCCAGATAGGAGACAAATGAAAGATATTGTGCCTATCATAAGAGCGTAGGCCCCACTCAAGATTGTTATACGCTCAAAGACATTATCGAAGCCTTTATTAACAAAAGTCAAATAAAGCTCGAAGAGATAAAGAAAACATTCGGAGCAATTGAGGCTGCCCATGTAGTGACAATTCAAGAGGATGATGAGACACCTACCGTCCTCCATGCAATATTCTTCATAATGCTCGAAGAATGTCTCATCACACCAAAGCCTACAAGGCAGCCCAAGTTTGTGTCTCATGGAACTGAGAACCTCTGATGTCCATATCATCTGATATGAGGTCATGACCTGAGCAAATGCACTGGCTTCCATGAGCTCTTGGTAAAGAAGATGCAGTAGTACCAAGAAGTTCATGGTGACCTAGAAGGACACCCTCAAGTCCCCACTCCACCAGTGCAAGGAGGCATCTCGACACATGCCCAGGAAAGTGCTGAGCAAGACCCTCTGCAGGCCCTCTTTGACGCGATGCTTCAACAGAGTCTCGTCACTCCCAAGCCCGCCAGGGAACCTAGGCATCATGCTCAGGATACAGAAAATCTCTGGTTCCCATATCACCAGGTATGGGGCTATGAGCTGAGGGAATTCTCTAAGTTCAAAGCTACAGTCGTGGAGAAGGTACAGGAAGGTCACATTGTTTGCACCGTTCTCCTAGAACGCTTCCAAGCCATCACCACCATCTAAGAGGAAATCCCATTACGGGTCCTCTAAGAGCATACCCTAGACCCTTTAGAGCCTTCAACTTCTCAAGCATGGGAAGTTTACCATGGGCGAAATAGGCTCAAATCCCTGAAGCGTGAGGTAGTCCTTCAAGCTAGAGCTACTCATCAGCTCGATAAGATTGACCAAACACCTCTCAAGGGAACCAAAAGGAGACGAGCACCCAAGTCAGCTCGCCCAAGGAACCATATCCCTCTGCCACCAATCGAGGAAGAATTTCTCAAGACCCTTCATCCGCTGCTGACCTTACAAGATTTCATCCCTGGTGCAGCTCGCCTTATCCTCTCATACAATATGGGTGATGATGTTAAAAGCACTCCCTAACGGTCAGAGCCAGAGCAAGATCTAAAATACCCCTACACATGTCCAATTTTGGCGATGACGTAAAAAGCTGTCCAAACCTGCTAACTTTGCTTCTTCTTCTTCTCCTCCCTCTTCTTTTTTCTCGTTTACATGTACAGCTCGGCAGTACCCAGAATTAAACACTCTAAATAAGGAGCTCGAAGGCGCCAAGGTCAGCAGGTCCACCTAAGAAAGATGCTGGACCAGATGGCTGGATTATTGACCGTCCCCGATGTCCTGACAACTCAAGCCAAGTTCTAGCCATCTTCGAGCTTCGATTCCCACGAGGCCTGTCACATGGTTCAAGTTCATGAAACACCACCTAGCTTGAGGAAAGTACCGATTTACCCTAGTCCCGAGGCCATGGACTCCAAGATCGAAGTTGACCCTTTCAATGCCTGGTCCAGCCAGAAACCAGAAATCATCGCCCATACTGGTGTAGAGACCCCATTTTAAAACTGGAAAATTCTGTGGTTTCTTGAACCCTTAGGACCACACATATCCTAATAAACCCAAATCCATAGTTCACATAGCGTACCTACAGATGCACTATTTTGACCCAAATTCTTGTAAATGCCTTATTTTACTAAAAAATTCATTAAAAATAGTAAAAAATCTGTTTTGACCCAAATTTCTCTGAGAGCTTCACAAGAGGCCGAGGAACACACAAGAAGTGAAAAATCTGAATTTTGACTTGAGCGACACAAAGCGTGCAGCCCAGGCGACATGACTCATGCTGCTCAGGCGACACAGAGCATGCTGCCCAAATCTGTGACTCTAAAAAATTTGACTTTTGACCGGGGATTTTCTTGTTATGCGTGCTTATTTTCCCAACAAGACCCCTATAAGGCCTCTTTTCCTGGTCATTTGAGGGGAGGCTTGAGACGAGAGAGAAAAACCTAGCAGAGACGGAGAATACAATTAGAGATAGAGAGAGAAAAACCTAAAGAGATGGAGATGAAAACCTTAGAGAGAGCCTCCTGCAACTTCAACCCTAAAACCTAAGAGTCTAGAACCATCTATAGGACACAACCACTGTATACTAAGGGATTTTCTGGTTAATATCCTGATCAAAGAGACAAAATAGGACAGGTTCTGATACAGGTGATCCCTAGAAGGCTCAGGAGTCCAGGGCCATCCGACCCGGTTTGGTATCATTCTCAACCCTCTCTCCTTCTTCATTTCTTTACTGAGTTATTTAATTTTGATTTTTTGTTTATTAATTTTTTCTAAAAATTGTATTTTGATATCTTGGATCATGCTGGCTCCACCAAAGATCTGAGATCAGATCTACTCGTTTTTGGGCAGATCTGGCCTCAGATATGAATTCGATTTGTCCCACCTTCTCTACTATTTCATTTTCATCATTTTAAGGTGCCAGATCCGAGAGACCTCCATTTCAAGATCTCTCTAATTTTGTACAGTGAACACTTTGGCGCCCATCGTGGGGCAAATCGAGCGTGATCCGAGTATCAAAACTTTGGAAATATCAGAATATTTTGAAACTATTCAGGTATGTTCTAAGTACCATTTTGTGACATTTCCCAAATTTTCAGGTCAAAATAAAATATCTAAAAATAAGAAAAAATATTTTTTTGTTAGATTTGTAGTCCCCTCCTATGGCTTTATTTTAATTTATTTTCATAAAAAAACAGTTCAGTTTCTATTTATCCAAGTTTACAGTAAGCTTATTTTATCAATATCAACAAGAAACAAATATAAAATAAAAATAAAAAACTAATCTTTTGGGCGACATTAGGCGTGCTGCCCAAGCGACAAAGGGCACGCCGCCCAAGGCCAGGGCGACACACCCTCCGGTGCCTCCCCTAGCCCAAGTCAGATTTTTTTCAAAGATCTATTCTGGGGTCTCTTTTGTGAATGTTCACAAAATTTCAGAAAAAAAATAAAATTTTTAAAAATACCAAAAAAAATAATTTACTGTTCTGTCTGCACTATTCTACTTTAGTCTGTTTTAATTTATTTCATCATAAATATAATTTTTTCCTACTGCTACCAAGTTTAAAGTAGGATTATTTCATTAATTTGACAAAAATCAAATAAAAAAATAATAAAAAAAAAGTTTTGGGCGACACTAGGCGTGCTGCCCAGGCGACACGGGTCATGCCGCCTAGTTCTAGGGAGACATGCCCTCTGGTGCCCCCCATCGCCGAAGTCAGTGTTTTTTGAAATTTTTCAGGCTAGGTCTTGGGTCTCTTTTGTGACTATTTAAAAAATTTCATAGCAAAATAAATTTTTTAAAAATAACCAAAAAATTATTTTTTGATACAGGTCTGTCCTATCTATTGTTCTTCTGTTTCACTTTGTTTTAATTTTATTTCATCAAAAATTCTGATTTTTCTACTTCTGAAAGTTTCAGTATCCTTATTTCATCAAGATCAACAAGATAAAAATAAAAAAATAAATCTATATATATATTTTTTGGCGACACGACCCATGCCGCCTAGGCGACACGGTCTGTGCTGCCCTATCACAGAGGCCCCAGAAAAATTTTGGGACCCCACATGCCTATTCCAGAGCCTATTTTGTGTTTGTTCACCAATTTTTGCCCTAAAATAATTTTTAAAAAATATAAAAAAATTATTTTGCTTCAGATAAGTCTGTCCTGCTCTTGGCTTTTTATTTTTATTTTAGTTTGTTAATTTTGAATGAAACCATTTTTTTCCTACTTTCACCACACTTAGTTAAACTATTTTTCATCAAACATGAAAAAGATAACAAAATTTAAAAGTAAAAAAAAGAATACATCGAGGGGTACTCGCACCTTCTCTGAACCGTGTCTCGTTTGAGTCACTCGCACGAATTGTCTCATTGTTCTAACTTACCTTCTTAGGGGTTGCTTACCCCTCCATCTGTACTGTGTGTCAAGCGAATTTCACCTCGAAACATGCATCGCTAAGCAAGATTAGTGCCGATCGCCCACTTATTTTCTTTCTTTACATTTGTGTGCCTATGTTCTTGACTTTATTTTCATTTGCGTGCTTCTTTACACACTCTAGCACACACCGACCGGGAATCCCAGAAAACCAAAAAACAAATTTTTCGAAAACCCCCCAAAATCCATGTAAATGGCGTGAGGGGACCCAGCTTTGAGAATCAAGGCGGTTGGGATTTGTGTAACTTTAACTATGAGAGCCCCTCCATAAACCTTTGTCTCAAAGCAACTTCGTGTATAGTAGGACCTGGAAAAATCCTATAACAGGAGGCCAGGACATATGCGGGGACTTATTTCAGCTTAGCCGCATTTCAGTAGTTAGGAACCCACTCTCAAGCGAAGCCTACCTATAGTACTACACTAGGTCAAATGTTTTTGTGTGCTTTCTTGCTTATTGATCTTGGGTCTCAGCTCGAATCTTCTTTTGATCCGAGTTGAACCCTCTGGGTCCAGGTTCAGACTTGTACCCAGCCTAGCCCAGATTAGAACTAGGGTTTGCTTTGGTCAGAACTTAAGCCCTCTTGGTCCGAGCTGAAGGCTCATTCCTAGTTCATCTTTGATCCAGTCCAAGTCCATACCTGGCTTGATCATTAAAACTCTCTGGGTCCAAGTTTAGGCTTATACCCAGCCTAGCCTAGATCCGAACTAGGTTCACACCCAGGTTCAAACCTAGGCCCCTTTTTTGTCCGAGCCAAGGGCTTGTGCCTAAACCAACTTTGATCCAGTCCGGGTCTACACTCGGTCTGATTATCATAACCCTCTAGGTCCAAGCCTAGGCTTGCACCAGGATCAGTCCAAGTCTTGACCAGGTTTGCAACCAGGTCCGAACTTAGACCCACTCTTGGCCTGAGCTGAGACTCGGACTTACCTTGTCTAGATCTTTGTCTAGGTTCTAGTATAGGTCTAAGCTTAGAGTTACCTCTAGGGTTGGATTAGGCTTACCCTTGTTCAAAGCCTAAACCAAAACCCGTTGAGTCTAGATTTCAGGCTAATTTTAGCCTAGTTATCACTCAAGTTGGCCCTTAGAGTCAGGTTACGTCTACCCTAGGCTGTCGAGTCAACATCTTACTCAAGTCTGATTCTAGAACCCTGCCAAGGGCGATCACCATGTCAGTCACCCAAGGTGATTATGATGACTGCTCCACGGCTGACTCTAAACCGAACCTTCCCAAACTTAAGGATCAGTATGTCGCAATCCCTTGGGATTACAGCAAGAACTCGGGCCAATCGATTATCCGTCGTCCAGATCTTCAATTAGAAACCGAGGCCCAAGGATCCACTCCTAACCCTGAACTTTGTATGGTCTAAAACTTTGGCTCCGCTTGAAAAACATTGAACAACCAGGGGGTCCAGCTGAGCATTGTCCTACAAGGAACCTTACTTAGCCATAGTAGGAGACAAGTGACCTTAGGCAACCAAAGCAGGAGCCGTGCAAGGGAAGAAGTTCACCCTGTATCTAATGATGCCCTGACGTCGCACCAAGATAACCCTAGGGCTCAGCGGTCTCAAAATCAAGAGCCATCTAGGTCTAGGGGATCTAACCCAACCTCGAGCCACGAAGTACAGCCCACGATGTCTTGAACACTGTACGCAGCTGAGGCGTCAATCTAGACCAACCCTTAAGCGATGCCTATGGGTCCAACTGACCGGGAAGTTTCTGCAACTGGTGGCAATGCCTATGGGTCAGTACGCCCCTCAAGGACAAATGTGTCAAACCACCCCGGTAACCACGACTCATCAATCACAAGCCCAAGCAGGCCACATCTACCCCGAGTCTCGACTCATCAGTCTATGCTTAGGATCCCACCGATCGGTGGGCCTACTCTCATGTCGAATACTCAATAAGAAGGAACCTTAAAAGCGATACAAGATATGCTTGTAAGGATGGGTATGCATGAAATCCTACCCCCAAAGGCCTATGTTCATGAGACCCTTGGAGGCATGGAAGACCTTCCACTTGGGTTTGTCATCCCAGAGTTTAAAAAAAAATTCAATGGGACGAGTGACCCAGATATTCACGTCAACGTGTACCTCCTCTCCATCCAAGACTTGCGAGACAGGCCTAACCAGTTGAAGGCTCGGTTTTCACGAACTTTGACCGGTGAGGCTTTAAACTGGCATCGAGGAATAATGACCGCTCAACCATACATAACTCCAGATGAAATGTTCAACCAGTTCGTCTCTCATTACCGTGGGTCGACACCAAGATCTCTTTCCTTGGACGAGCTCAGTGCAACCAAACAAAACCCAGGAGAATCCTTCGAGGATTTTATCGATCATTCTACTAGGCGACAATGCTGGTCATCAAATGTCCACTTATGGACCCAGCTAAAATCTCCATGGCCTTAGAAAATGCAGCTCCTGAATACAAGACCTTCTTTAGCCATGGACTTATCCCACACTCTTTTGACTCCATGATGGCGCGACATGAAAGCACAAGAGGGATACCCCTCAGTACTAGGCCTGATAACAAACCCATCACAAATCCCCAGAATAAAAATAAGAGTAACAGAAAGGGGAAAGCTTCTGGCCAGGTTAACGAAATTGTAGTTAACAGATTGACTCAGGGTTCAGCCACTCAACATAATAATAGGGATCAAAATCTAAGGGGTCAGCCTAGAGGTAATGCTCAAAATAACAATCGAAGGCGAGAGGACAACTTCACTCAGTGCTGGAGTTACTCTTCAAGAAAAACATGGTTCAACTTCCGCCACCATCTGAACCACCATTTGATGTTAGGGATAAGAACAGATGGTGCAAGTGGCATAGAAACCATGCTCATGATACCCAAAACTGTTTCTACTTGAAGCGGGTGATTCATGGGTTGATTAATAGGGGAGACATCATTGTCGGACCTAGAAATCAACTTGTTGAAGAACCTAATCAAAAGATGGGTATCTTCACAAACCCTCTCCTCAAAAATACATCCACAACGACCGAAGAAACGATAGCTCCGAGTAACTCAAGGGAGGATGTTATCATTCACATAATTGAAAATAGAGACGAAGAAGATGATTCCAACCAATTCATATTTTCTTGTGATCATATTCTCCAAGAAGTTGAAGAAGATCTTTTGAGTCTTCTTAGAGGAAACTCTTTGTCCTTGAACTTTGATGATCCTCCTAAGTGGGGCTAGTATGACGAAGATGATGCCCTCGAGATTAACATGGTCAAAGCTGATGAAAAGGGATCATCTTCCAAACAAGGGGCCAACACCCCGAGTTCTCCCATTACTCTCGCTAGGGCTAACCCTATCAAGCTCCAAGCTGGTGAATTTTATTCCTTAACCCGAAGAGGTCGAATGTTCAAACCCATATAATTGATGGCAGACATTCTTGATGAAAGAGGGAGCCACTTCAACAGCCAAACCACCAGCAGGGGTTGCGGATCATGAACTTATCTCGGGAAGATCCGCAACCACTTATGATCTACTAACTCATCTTGGGAAGATCCAGGCTCAAATCTCCATCTTGGAGGTTCTTGAGAATTCGCCGGCACATAGAGTGAAAATTGAAAAGGTTCTTGCTAAGATCCACATCCCGAGCAACACACAACCAGATGAGTTGTGCGGGATGATCAACCAACTAATGGAACCAACGCCAATCATATTCACAGACGATGACATCTCAGCTAATGTCAATCGCTTTCACATCCAGCCTCTTCATATCACTATTTTCATGAAAGGATATGAGATAAGGAGAGTGCTGGTTGACAATGGGGCATCCTTGAATGTATGCCCTATGAAAACAGTGAAGAATATAGGCAAAAGCCCAGATGACTTCAAACCGTGTCAGTTAACTATCGCTGCATATGATGGGACCACGGGTAGGCTAAGGGCATATTGCCTCTCACACTCAAGATTGGCCCCACCATTCAGCAGGTAAAGTTTTATGTCTTGGACAGAAAACCTTCTTTCAACATACTGCTAGGAAGACCCTAGCTCCACGAAAACATTGTGGTCACCTCCGCGCTGCATTGATGCCGAAAATTTCTAACCAAAAATGGTGTTGCAAAGATTTGTGCCGACCCCCATTCTTTTCTTGATCCTAGCACATATAGTGAAAAGCTAGTCGTAGGGGTCGAGCTCGGGGAAATCCCGTTGATTGTGCCACTTTACGTGTAGAGGTTGACGACCCCTTTTCTCCAATTTTGCAAACTTTCGCATCGATGGAGCAGATTATCCAATGCCAACATCGATAGGGCTTCGAGTCCCTCGAAGCCTGGCACATACTCTTCTCCAAAGGCTGCCAACTTGGTTATGGTTTGGGAAGTTGCAAGAAAGGCGTAAAGGAAACGATTTCTACATCACCTGAAAAGAAAACTGGAAAAGGGGATCGAAGAGGGCTCGGGTCTACTCTCACCCTATTTCAAAGCCGGATAAAGCCTTCAAGCCCTCCGTGCTTCATATCAGGGGGCATTCGAAGCCTCGATCCTCTTGATGCCCGTCCTCCAAAACGGCTGAAAGTGATCCTCAAATCCCCAACAAGGGATAGTCTCTCTTCCACATCTCAGCACACACAAGGACTAAGAATTGAAGACTTATTTGTTGACCTGGATCTGGAGGAGGTGTTCACAATTGGCTCCAACAACCAAGGGTGCTCATCCACCAACACCAACCTAGGAACGAAATTGGTCGATCATTCCTTTATCTCGAGAATCGCTGAAAGCATACCAGCGGCACCTTCAAGTCTCGGTGCCAAAAAATGGATAAGCGTAGGGTGGCCATCTAACCACTCTGTGCGTCCAGTCCCCAACATTTCTCTCACGAGTCTCATTAGGGACACCTTTTCCAATATTTCAAAAACCGGTGAAAATTTAAAACATGATAAAGTTGATAATAATGAAAAAGAATTTTCCAAAACGACGCTCACTCAAGATAGCTCAATAACAGTGCATAATAACCAAGACGATGAATTGGACGACCAAGATGAAGATCAAGAGAGTCAAGAGTCTGAAGAAATCTCTCAACCTGAGGAACTTACTTCCCATGTTGAGCAATTCAAGAAGAGGTTGGATGGTGACCTAATGGCTATCATCGAAGAGACGATTGACGTAAACCTAGGAACTGAGAAGGAACCAATGTTAACCAAGATTGGAACCTCCTTATCTTCTGAGGAGCGAGAAAATGTGATTTCCTTTCTCAAGGAATATCGCGATGATATGCCAAGGCTAGATCCCACATTGGTGCAACATCATCTAATATTTAATGAAGAGATGAAGCCTGTAAGGCAGAAACTCTGATGTCAAATGAGCTAAAAATCAAAGAAGAAATCGACAAACTGCTCAAGGCGAGGTTCATTACTCTTGTCGATTATTCAGAATGGTTGGCCAACAAAGTGGTTGTACCAAAGAAAGACGGGAGGATCCCAGTGTGTGTTGACTATCGAGACCTCAACAAGGCCTGTCCAAAGGACAACTTCCCTTTACCAAGCATAGATGCCTTGGTTGCAACACTGCAGGGCACGAGATGCTGTCATTCATGGATAGCTTCTCGGGATACAATCAAATCCTCATGGCAGAAGAAGACCAAATCAAGACTTCATTCACAACACAATGGGAAACCTACTGCTACAAAGTCATGCCCTTTGGCATCAAAAATGCAGGAGCAACATATCAAAGGGTAATGACTAGCATCTTCCACGATCTAATGCATACCATTATGGAAGACTATGTCGACGCCATTCTGGTCAAGTCAAAGATCAGGTCTGATCATCTCACCAACCTGAAAACCATTTTCGAAAGACTCCGAAAACATTAACTCAAACTCAATCCACAAAAATGTGCCTTTGGATTTGAATCCTGTAAATTACTAGGCTTTATAGTAAGCCACAAAGGCATTGAGGTGGACCCGTTCAAAATACGAGCCATCACTAAAATGCCTCCTCGAGTCTGTGGGTTTTAAGGTTGCATACAAGCCATACGGCATTTCATTTCATAACTGGAGGATAAGTGTGCACCATTCAATAGACTCCTTAAGAAGGACACCTCATTCGTATGGGACTATGAATGCCAAGAAGCGTTCGATCAAATCAAGGAGTACCTCACCAAACCTCCCATCCTTAGTCCTCATAGTCCAGATAAACCCCTATTCCTATACATATCAGTGAAAGTGAAGACCATAGGGGCAATGTTAAGACAATATAATGACCATGGAAAAGAACAAACAATATACTATATCAGCAAAACCATGGTTTCCTATGAGACAAGATACACGGATGTGGAGAAACACTGCTTAACACTTGTGTGGGCCATGCAGAAACTAATACATTATGTCTTATCTCATTCAGTCAAGCTCATATCAATAATTGACTCACTCAAGTACCTATGGGAGAGGCCAGTCCTCAAAGGACATTTGGCGAAGTGGAGCATGCTATTGAGCGAGTTCGAGATCGAGTATGTCACTAAAAAATCGCTCAAATGACAAGTCATTGCTGACCACTTAGTTGAACGCGCACTGCCAGACAATATTCCCAGTAACACGGATCTCCCTGATGAGAACCTCTTCACAATTGAGGACTTCATTTGGGAGCTATGCTTTGATGGTGTAAAGAACAAATACGGGTCAGGTATAGGAGTCATACTATGCTCACTTGTGAAGATTTTAATGCCAACAGCCATCAGATTGAATTTCCCATGTACCAATAACATTGTTGAATACGAAGCCTTGATAGTCTGGCTTGAGAATGCCATGGGAATGAAAACCCAGCAAATACAAGTGATTGGTGACTCTTACACGTTATAAACCAAGTTCAAGGGATTTGGAAGTTGAAAGAAGAAAATCTTAAACCTTATCATGAAAAGGTGGAAAATATGATCCCATATTTTAAGAAAATCACCTTCCAGCACTTGACTAGGGAAAATAATCGGTTCACAGACACCCTTGCAACCCTTGCCTCAACAATCGATATTCCCCCAGAAATCACCACGCTCCCATTCTACATCAAGAATAAATATGACCCTTTCCCACCAACGATCGAAAAAGAAATAGAGCAAGAAAATGAGAACGCTGGGGGAAGTGTCTCTCTTGGCTTCAGATGTGCTAGTTAAGGGAAAACCATGGTTCCATGATGTTCTGTTCCTACTAAAAGATGGGTTATAGCCCGAAAGAGCCACCAAAAAGGATAAAGAAGCCCTTCGAAGGTTTTCGATGGGATTCTTGGTAAGAGGTGACCACTTGTTCAAGAAATCCTTCGATGGCATCATTCTACGGTGCCTTGATTAACCAAAAATTGACCAAGTACTAACAGCGTTGCACAATGAAGGAGGTCATTATGGGGCAGCCGCCTTAGCTCAGAAAATCAGACGCCAAGGCTATTACTGAACCACCATGGCTAAAGACTGTTGGAAGTTCATTAAGAGATGTCTTAAATGTCAACTCTATGGAGACCTCATCCATGCACCGTTTGTATCACTCAACTCAACACCGCCCATATGGCCCTTCACCATGTTTGGTCTTGATATCATTGGAATGATATCACCAAAAGCCTCAAATTACCACCGTTTTATATTAACATCTACAGAATAATTCACCAAATGGGTAGAGGCTGCATCATTTGTTAAAATTGAAGGCCAACATGTTGCCTGTTTCATAAAGAACAATATCGTATTCAGATTCGGTGTTCCTGAGTCAATCATCACTGACAATGGTTCCAATCTCAAAAATTAAAAGGCCACTAAGGTGTGTAAAAGGTTCGGGATAATGCATAAATTATCCATACCTTACTACCCTCAAGGAAATGGACAGGAGGAGGCCACAAACAAAGGACTTCTTAGAATAATAGACAAAGTAATAGAAGGCCGGAAAGATTGGCATGAAAAGCTAAATGACGCCCTATGGGCATACCGGACAATTGAGAAGACTCCTACTGACATGACCCCATACTCATTGGTGTATGGTATGGAAGCAGTGCTACCCATCGAGGTTGAGATACCATCTCTCTGAGTCCTTATTCATAAAAATTCGGATGAGGAACAAAAGATGGAAGCACGAATCGCCGCCCCCATTAATTTGGCTAAAAAATGACTACGAGCAACACAAAATATCATTGCTTATCAGTGTAGAACCAAGAGGGCATACCAAATAAAAGTGTTCTTTGACAGTCCAAAGAAGGGGACATGGTACTCAAGAAAATCTTCTACACTCCTGCAAATCCACACCCTTTAGACAAGTTCAAACCTAATTGGGAGGGGCCATTTGTGGTTACTCGAGTACATGCAGGCAATTCTTATAAGATCAAAAATCAAGAGGGGTACGAACTTAACGACCCCATTAATGCAATGTATCTCAGAAAATACTACCCGTAACGGGCTAAAAAACGTGATGAAAACTTGAAAAGGCATCACAAAGAAAAATAATAAATAAAAAAATAAAAAAATGGATGTGGTGAAAACCTAAAAAGGCATCACATGTAAAAGGAATAAAAAGATCTCCAAGAAGTAGCTTTCGATGCAAAACACTCAAGTATAAACAAGTACTTGCAAATTCAAATAATACTGCACAAGCAGACCATGAGGATGAAGACTCCTCCTAAACCCTGCAGGTCCCCAACATAACCAACTCAGAAAGATGTAGGAGGGTGACATGAATGGAAAATCAAAGTGATTTCAACGAACCCTGAAAACCATCGCGATCTCTCCAAGATGGAAGTCCGACAAGAATCCAAAGAACCCTTTATGGATCTGCAAAGCACAGGATGAAAGCTCCAAAGGTGAAAAGACAACTTTGAGACCTTTTGAGTTCTCATGATTCCACAAGGACATCCTTTCATCATCTTTGGGTAAAAAATTGGACAAAGAAAATCACCACCAATAGGTGGCAAAACTGTGAGGCCCATCCCTTTTGAAAATGTTGTTTCAATTTGATTGTTAAAATCATTCATTTTCAAAAGCTTTCTCCTGTTATAAGGACTTCCTCCATCACTACAAGAGGCTAAACTGTTAGTCATGCTGGCCTCGCTCTCGAAGCCAACTTCCTATGCCTGTTATAAAGGCTTGAAACTAACGAGGCACTCGATGGTTGTATGAGTATAACTACTAACTACCACATATTGGAGATGGGTGAACCTCGCCAATGATGATATTGGCTATTCTGGGAGTGCTTTTCTCTCGACTGGATCCTCTGAGGCAAAATGGGTCAAGCTCATCCCCGTGTGTGTGTAGGATGTCCCAATATCCCAAAATTCGAGATAATGACCCTACAACTAGGGGCCAGAGTTTGTAACAATTCAGTTTGGAAAGTGTGTGCAAAGAAAGTGTCTACTTTACTTCAACGAGTCAACTACATACGTATAAGTCAGAAGACCCCCCAATAGGGACAATAAAAAAAAAAAGAGAAATCAAGCATAACAAAAAACAAAATTTTGGCTATCTCAAAATTCTGACTTTAATCATCCGTTAAAAAATTGGCTTATTATAGGTGTTCACATCATCAAACTTGGTCCTACGACCGAAATTTCTACTGTCCCAATGGCCTTCAATAAAACGAAAAAGTATTGAAAATGAGAATGATCAAAGGATCAACTCATTCATGCCAAAAAAGAAATTTATAAAGAAAAGAAAATATTTTGGCTATTCAGTCTTCGGCCTTGGATCAACATCCTTCTCCTTGAGTTCCACCACGAAGGCCGCCCATTGAGCCAATTCAACTTCAGCCTCTTCCAAGCTGATGTCAGATGTGTCCTCATTGGATTTAATTCGTTTATTTGAACAAGAGGCACCATCTTCTCGATGAGGCACACCTAGCATTGCCCATGTGCTTTTCCAAGCTGTCAACAATTTTTCAAAATTTCAAAAAATAAAAAAATAATTTTCTCCATGGTGGCACGAGCCTAAACTGCCAACCAATTTTCCAAAATTTCAAAAAAGACTAAAAATAAAAAAGACAATGCTCCTTGGTGGCATGAGCCTAAACTGCCAACCCGTTTTCGAAAAATAACAATTTCAAAAAATTCAAAGAGAAATGCTCCTCGGTGGCATTAGCCTAAACTGCGAACCAATTTTTTGAAAATTTTTCTCCACGGTGGTATGATCCTAGACTGCCAACCAAAGTCCAATCTAGTTCAATGATCCACAGGCGCATGAGCTTAAACTGCCAACCAAGATTCAGTTCAATATCATACTCGTACGACGTAAAAGGGTCGAGATAGGAAACGTCTATCCCCGTATGACACAAAAGGTCGGGTGTGTTCAGGGCACAACCACCCTGTTCAACGGAAAACGTCTAGCTCTGTATGACACTAAAGGTCGGGTGTATCCAATTCAACGTCAAACACGTACAACGTAAAAGAGCCGAGACAAGTAACATCTATCCCTGGATGACGTAAAAGGTCGGGTGTGTTCAGGGCACAACCACCCTATTCAACAAAAAACGTTTATCCCCGTATGGCGTCAAAAGGTCAGATGTATGGTCCATCGCTGCATGACGCTAAACGTCTTAGAGGGCTCTATGGTTGTAGGAGTTAAAATTTCTAACCAACCCTGTTATTCCAAATATCTTCGTCTTTTCAAAATTTTTATTATATGTCCTGTGTTTTCAAATTTTTTAATTTTTAATCTATCCCTGCTCTGGGTTCTATTTCAAATCTCCCCTTACTTTCAAAATTTCTAAAATGACTTTTAAAAAGAAGGACCTTAGACACCAGCATATGATGGTTACCGCGTTTGCTGCGATTGCCGCATTGCAGCCTCGTCTCTCACTTTGGATTCGGCTAGACAAGTCTTTTCTTATAGAAAGCCTTTCCCTATAGATAGCCTTAGGAAACCCTAAGGAGATCAAAGAAACTTCCAGGGTTAAAAATTCAAATTGTGAACACCCCTAAAGTTAAGTGGCATAGCCAGAAAATCCAACTCGAGTTTCAAGTGCTTGTAACTCATCGACATCTCACGCCAAAATCCCTAGGAGGAAAAATTCCCTAGGTGGGTGAGCTCGGTGCGCGCAATGACTTGGAGGGATTAGTTGGTGTGCCCTCTGACCACGTGACTTCAAGATGAAATTTAAAATGTCCGCTTTATCTTTGATGTTCACCTGCCCCTCGAAAGACAGGGAACACCTGAATGTCTACTTCTTTGCCACTCGCTTGTCCCTCGAAGGAAAGGGAGTGTCAAAGAGGGGCAATCGTAGACACCCCATTTTAAAATTGGTAAATTCTGTGGTTTCTTGATCCCTTAGAACCACACTTAACCTAGTAAACCCAAATCCATAGTTCACATTGCCTACCTCGTGATCCGGAGCCAGTTGGCCTGCCCAGAACCCTGCAAATGCACTGTTTTGACCCAGATTCTTGTAAATGCTCTATGTTACTAAAAAAATCATTAAAAATAGTAAGAAAATCTGTTTTGACCCAGATTCTTGTAAATGCTCTATGTTACTAAAAAAATCATTAAAAATAGTAAGAAAATCTGTTTTGACCCTAATTGTCTCTGAGAGCTTCACAAGAGGCTGAGGAACACATAGAAGTGAAAAATATTAATTTTGACAAAAATTGTTGTGTGCGACATGAAGCGTGCTGCCAAGGCATCATAGAGCGTGCTGCTCAAATCCGTGTATCAAAAATTTGACTGTTAACCAGGGATTTACTTGTTACATGTGCTTATCTTTCCCAACAAGTTTTGACCCCTATAAGTCCTCTTTTTATGGTCATTTGAAGGGAAGCTTGAGACTAGAGAGAAAAACCCTAGCAGAGAAGCAGAATACGATTAGAGACAGAGAGAGAAAAACCTAAAGAGATAGAGATGAAAACCCTAAAGCGAGCCTCTTGCAACTTCAACACTAAAACCTAAGAGAGTCTAGAACTATCTATAGGACACAACGACCTTATACTAAGGGATTTTCTGGCTAATATCTGGATCAGAGAGACAAAAGAGGACCTGGTCTGATACGGGTGAGACCTAGAAGGCTCGAGAGCCCTGGGTCATCCTACCCGGTTTGGTATCATTCTGAACCCTCTCTCTTTCTTCATTTATTTACCGATATATTTTATTTTGATTTTATTTTATTAATTTTCTCTAAATATCGTATTTTGATATATTGGATCATGTTGGCTCTGCCACAGATCTGAGATCAGATCTGCTCGTTTCTGGGCAGATTTGGATTAGATTTGTCCCACCTTCTCTACTATTTCATTTTCATCATTTTATGGTGTCAAATCCGAGAGACCTCCATTTCAAGATCTCTCTGATTTTGCACGATAAACAACTGGGAACCTCTTAGAAGCTAAAATGTCAGGATCATGGGTCTCTGCCCTCGAGGTTAATGAAAAGCCTCATGAATCCCCTAATGTGGAATTGCAGGCAGCTCCAGAAGAGTGGGAAGAAGCTGGTCAGGCCACAGCTGACGAGCTCGAAGAGATAAACTTAGGGGATGAGGCCGACTCAAGATCAACTTTCATCTTAGCAAAAATGTCCTCAGAGGAGAAAGAAAGTTATACTCCTTTCTTTGGGCAAACCGGGACATCTTCGCCTAACATTATCATGAGATGCCCAATCTAGACTCTCAAATCGATGTCCATCATCTCGGCATTGATCCTTCCAACAAACCCATAAAGGAAAAATCAAGAAGGTTTAGTCCTGACCTCAAAATACAGATCGATGATGAGGTGACTAAGCTCAGGCATGCTTGATTCATACGTGAAGTCAAATACCCAAGATGGCTGACAAATATTGTCCCAATCAAAAAGAAATATGACCAAATCAGGGTCTATATTGACTTTTGCGACCTGAAACCTTCTTTCCCCAAAGACAACTTCCCCCTGTTATTCATCGAGATGCTTGTTGATTCCATTCCGCATTGCCAGATCTTCTCCTTCATGCATGGGTATTCTGGTTATAATCAGATCAGGATGGCACCAGAGGATGAAGAGGCCACTGCATTCTTGACCCCAAAAGATGTCTTTTGCTACACTGTGATGCGTTTCAAGTTAAAGAACGCCGATGCCACATACCAGCGAGCCATGATGACCATCTTCAAGGACATGATGCACAAGGAAGTCAAATGCTATGTGGATGACTTGGTGGTGAAGTTTGAAACAAAGGACGCTCACATGAAAGACCTAGAAAAGAAATTTGACAGACTACGATGTCACAAACTCAAGATGAATCCCTTGAAATGCACCTTTAGCGTACACTCAAGAAAGTTCATGGGGTTCATTGTGAGATATCGTGGGCTGGAGATTGAGCCAGTCAAAACCAAGGCGATCCAGGACATGCCACTACCTACAAACCTGTGTGAGCTTCGGTCTATCCAAGGGCCGCTGGCCTACATTCGAAGGTTCATCTCGAACCTCTCAGGACGATGCAAGCCCTTTTCACACCTACTGAAGAAGGACACTCCCTTCATATGGGATGAGGAGTGCCAAGTTGCACTTAATGATATCAAGCGCTACTCGTTGAATCCTCCGATACTCTCCGGTGTAAGGGAGGCCTCTCATCCTTTACATGATCGCTCTTGATGGACACTCCTAGAAAAGATCAATGATGTGGGGAAAGAAACAACACTCTATTATCTCAATTGTAGGATGCAGCATGCCGAGAAGAATTACCCTCCTATCGAGAAGATGTGCTTAGCCTTGATCTTTATGGTACAGAAGCTTCACCATTACTTGCTTGGTGATGAAGTCAAGCTAATCTCAAAGGTGGACCCGGTCAAGTTCCTTATGACCCGGTCATGCCTGTTAAGACGCTTAACCAAGGGGGCGTTATTGCTGATGGAGTTTGACATCAAGTATGCACCACAAATAGCTTTAGCAAACTTTCTCGTGCCTCTCCCCTGTCAAGTGATCTCCCATATGAAGAAGTTTTCTGTACAGTACTAACTCAGCTGTGGGAACTGTACTTCGATCGAGCATTCAAGTCTGATAGAGGAGGTGCCAGAGTCATGTTCGTGACTGCCGATGGTGGAATGATCCCTTTATCCTTCTCACTCTAGAAGCATTTTCTCATAATGAGGCTGAATATCAAACCCTCATAATTGGATTGGAGATCGCCCGGGAGCTAGACCTAGAGCTACTGGATATCTTCGACGATTCTGAGCTGATCATCCAGCAGTTTAAGGGGATTTATGACATAAGGAAAGACACTCTCAAGCCTTATTATGGCCAAATCTAAAATGATTCAGTTCGACGATTTTTCACTAAGTCATATCCCTAGAAGGCTAAACTCACAGGCGATGCACTTCCAAAGCTCGGGGCCACCATTCAACTATCTTCACCAAGGCCCGTGCCTATCTAGGTAACATAATGGAGACATGTTGGATTGAGAATCGAAGTTGAAGCAGATGAAGAGCGAGATGTCTTCCTTGAATGCCAACCTTATCCATTCAGAGCACTCCTTGCAGCCAAGGATATCGTTGAGGCAAAGTAGAAAATGTCCCAAGATGAAGAATCTAAGGCTAAGAAGCAGGAAACAGAATTCTTCGACACGATATGTGCAGAAGTTGAAGAAGTAGAAGACTGGAGGGAGCCTATCATGAACTTCATGAAACATGGAAGGCTGCTTGAGAATCAAGCAGAACACAACGACATACGACCGAAGTCTACCGAGTACACCCTTCGCGATAGGGATGTTCTCTTCTACTGATCATTTAACAGAATTCTTCTCAAATGAGTCGATGCACGAGAAGTAAATAAACTGCTGGAAGAGGCACATTCGGGTATCTGCAGGCTGCATCAATCCGACCCTAAGCTCTATGAGCACATACGTAGACTCGGGTATTATTGGCCTTCAATGGTGGTTGATGCCCAAAACTATGCCAAAAGATGCCAGGTGTGCCAAATGCACTCAAGCCTCATTCATCAGTCCTTAGAGCCTCTCTATCCTACAGTGGAAGCATGGCCCTTTTCCTAATGGGGTATGGACATTATAGGACCCATCAACCCTCCTTCTGCCTTGGGTCATGTCTTCATCCTAGCAACGACAGATTACCTTTCCAAGTGGGCTGAAGCAGTCCCTCTCAAGCGGGTTCCAGGGTCCACTGTGGCCAACTTCGTGCGTCACCGCATCATATGCCGGTTCAGGATTCCAGACAGAATAATCTCTAATAATGGCCCTCAGTTCAGAAGCTATCATATTGATCACCTAGCTAACTAGTTCAGTTTTGATTGAGAGTACTCGACCATCTATTACCCTCGAGCCAATGGTTTAGCTGAGGCGTTCAATAAAACCCTATGTGGGGTGCTCCAGAAATCATTTTCGAAGTCAAAGAAGAATTGATATGAGAGGCTACATGAAGCTCTGTGGGTCTATCACACCACCTCTTGGAATGCTACAGATTCCACTCCTTATTCCATGGTCTATGGAGGCGAGGCAGTTTTACCCCTCAAGGTTCAACTACCCTCACTCTGTGTAGCTATACATCAGGGACTGACTGAAGATGAGAGGGTCAAGCTCCGTTATCAAGATTAGGATGCCCTTGATGAAAAGATACTAGAGGCCAAGCATAATCTAAAGCTCAATCAGGGAAGAATGAAGAGAGCCTTTGACAAGTCTGTCAAGGTTCACTCATTCACTCATGGGGATCAGTCAAGAGGGCGATTGTCATGCATGGACGCCGCAAAGGAAAGTTCGAACCTAAGTGGGAAGGTCCCTTCATGGTCAAAAAGGTCACACCAAACGAGGCCTATATACTGGCAAACTCTGAAGGAGAAGAGGCAATGCCCCCTATCAATGGGGATACCTAAAGAAGTACTATCCCTGATATACTCTTAAAATGCGGTGCATGCAGTAAAAAGAAAGAAATGGAAAAGAAGAACATTAAGCCAACTCAAAAGAAATTCATTTCTTTTATTGCATTAGAAAAGGTTACAAGTAATAGTCAAAAGCCCATTATTAGGGAGGTTACAGATATGGTATCAATAGTTTCTCTTCATTCCGAGGAAAAGAGGCGTCATGTTGAAGTGTTGCTCTTGCTTTGGAGGGAAACAAACCATTTCTGAGTCATCTTCAATTCCTCTGACAAGGTATGGCTAGTTTCTAGGAGAGGGAAGAAGTACTCTGATAGAGTCTACTTCACTGACAAGGAATTGGCCCATGATGGATTCCCTTCCTCAAAACAACATGGACTTCACTATTGTGCTGGAGGACTTGGCTTCCAACAAACCATAGTGATCAGGCCTTCTCATTTTCCATCACTCTTGGCCCCCACAAGACACCGTCGTCCATGGTAATCGCCATGCTCAACCCAACGTCATGTGCAACCATCGCCGCATGCGGCCTAACGCTTCGCGCGTCCATCGTTGTGCGCAACTCAATGCTGAGCACTACCATTGCCGCCTGCAGTCTAATGCCAGTGGCGACTATTTCCGTGAGTGATATACTCCTGAGCAGGGCTGTTGCGATGCACAACACTGCATGCAACTTAATGTCGTGCATGTCCTTGTGGTGCCCCGTTTCCCATCGTCTCCAATTTGCCTGTCCACCTTCTCACAACATTTTTCCTCCCTCGCAACCCTTCGGGTTTTGTTGAAAATTCTCCTCCGTCCACTGGGAAACCCAATCTGACCCTGGTTTTTCCCCTTACCGGCAGCCGGGAATGTCAAGAAACCACCGAAATCTCCATAGAAGCTCCCCTGTGACCCTGCGGGTTTCCTTGTCCCTTCTCCACACTCCTCTACCTGTCGAAAAATCGCAAAGTTTATAGCAGAGCCACGGTTCCTTCTCCTTCCTTGCTGGTGATCGCAAGACTGCCAAACGTCCACCAAGAAGTCTTCGCGCGCACCAGAAATAATGTCGCAACTCATTGCTTCTCTCACGATAAGCTTCAATGGCTATCATTTTTCACCAAAAAAATCTCGGTGAATCTTTGAGAAGCCCCTGTTACCTTCCCCAGAAGCCCTGACACTCTCTGAAAATGTCTGCAAGCATGATGCGAAGGTTCACAACTTGCTGAAGTTCATCAAAAACCCCTGAATTCTTGTACATCAAACTCAAAAAGACGCTCCAGTCCTCATCTTCAGACGGCGATAGGCCTAAGCAAGGGCGGGTCAAGACCGAGGCCCGAATGAGAGTCATCACCGCCTATGCCTCATGAACCTCCTGACGTCTGATGCTATTGCCATGCCTTATCACCGTGCGCTTCACAAGAACCCATCGTTGTGCCCTTCACAAGAAGATATCTTCGTGCGCTTCACAAAGTGTTATCGCCATGCGCTTCACAAAGCATTATCGCCGTGCGCTTCACAAAGTGTTATTGCCATGTGCTTCGCAAAGTGTTATCGCCATGTACTTCACCAAAGGCTTAAAAATCGTACGTCGCACCCCTCACATGTCCTATGCTAGTGTCATGCGCATGCTATAGCACTGCCGACTATGGATTTTCCCACTTTGACCTGTCATCCCCATAAGCAGGCCACCATTTTGCATCCCCAGGGAGTCGAGTCTCCAGTTACAGCTCTGTTCCCCATGGAGTCACATTCCCTTAAATGGTTTAGGTGCACGACCCTAAGCTGCATGGTCCAAAATATATGACCCTAAACTATAGTGGAGGTCTAGTTGCACGACCTTAAAATTGCATGATCCTATCCGCATGACTTAAAACTGCGTAGCCATGGTCCCGTTGTATGACCTTAAATTGTAGTGTACGTTCTGATCGCATGACATTAAAAGGCTTAGCATCATGGTCCAAAGTACGTGACCTTAAACTGTAGCGGAGGTCTAGTTGCATGACCTTAAACTGCATGGTTCTGGCTGCATGACTGTAAACTACATAGCCATGATCCGAGCTACAAGACCTTAAAACTGTAACGCATGTCCTTATAGCAAGAAGTTAAACAACGTGAAAAATAGTCCATTCACATGACTTTAAGCAGTGAAATGGACACCACTATCCCCAATGGGGTTACACCTATGCACCCGACTGTAGTTCCCAATGGAGCTGCATGCAAGCCATTGTCCCTCATCCCCAGTAGGAGTCACATCCCTATTGCAGCCCATTATCCCAAGTGGAGTTAGGGTCATTCTTAGCTCTTCAATCCCCAGTGGGGTTGCATCTGTGCTCCAGCCTGTCATTCTCAGTGGAGTTACATAAATACCATTACCCATTATCCCCGTGGAGTCATATTTACCCCATTAATCCCCAGTGGGTCCACTTCACATCGAACCACTATCTCTATCCCCCACGGAGCTTTACTTACATGAAAACCCACTTAAGTGGTCTAGGTACACGACCTTAAACTGCAAGCTCCAAACTATATGACCCTAAACTGTAGTGGAGGTCTAGTTGTATAACCTTAAATTGCACAGGTCCCAGTTATATGACTCTAAACTACATAACCGCAGTCCAAGCTATATGACCTTAAACCATAATGCACGTCCTGACAGCATGATGTTAAACTACTTTGCATGGGTCCTGGACGCATGACCTTAAACCTATCCCCACACATGCGCACACGCCCTTTACGTGCATCTTCACACACGCCTTCCCTAATCGACCTGATTGTGTGCGTGCACCACCTTCATTGCTTCCCCTGTGAGTACATTAACTTCATTACCATTATCCACCATTGCCTAGTGATTTTCACCGATGCTCACTGTTGGAAGACATTTTTCATCATCATGAGGCCCCCGATCAATAAAAGCCTAGCAGATAGTGAAAATTTCGACTGCATCAGAATATTCCCAAAACTACTCAAGATCTTCATAAGGACTCTCAAAAGTCTCCTGCAAGTTTTGTCACATTTTGACATGTCTAAGGCAATGCAGACTAAGAAACAGTTCCAGCAGAATCAACCTATAGAACCTTGAAATGGACCCTTATAACTAAATCTATATTTTTAGTGTCTCAATTGACTGTGGGACCACTGCCATTGGATCCGATATGGTTGAAAACCTATAAGGGACAAATTTCAGCTTAAACAGACATCCCAAGAAAACGTTATAGGTGAAAGGGCGAAACAGGAGGAGCAGCATACTATTCCCGTGCAGCCACCATGCAATTCCATGTCATTAAAGGGACAGACACGAATAATGAATTTAAATGCTCATATCTCGCCTATCCCTAGTCGGATCGCTCTCAAATTTGGTGAGCATGTTCGTCTCGTCAAGATGAGCGTTTCGATATGTGGCACACCCCCCAACAACCCTCGAGCACGAAGAAAAGCTAAAGAGAAGTTGCTGATTTGTGAAGAAAGTGCAGGAAAATCAGCAGCATCGTGCCTCGCTCGAGTGGTCAAATCACGCAGCTCATGAGTCGATCAAAACAAGACTAATTCCATCACTGTGTAAGGTCTCGAGCTATCTCTGACCGAACCCCGTACATGATGAACGGTCGGATTCCACACACGAAGACGATGAACTGACTGCAAATTTCGTCTCCGGAATTCCAGATTTCGGTCAAAACTCCAAATTTGCAAAATCTTCGTCCGGGCACAGAATCGAGCTATGTTTATTGCCCCGCAATCATAGGGGCATGCTCAGTGTGTTCTAGCAAATAAATCATAGAAAAACATGAAGGAACGAGTACACTGTCTATCCGAAGTTTCAAGATTCAACCAAAATTCAAGTCACATGATCGTGCCCTAAAAACGTGATCCATGGCTCGAAGTTGGTATCAAATTGATAATCATGCCGAGCCCTATAAGAAAACAATCATCTTTCGATCAACCGGGCATCAAAACAACCCCGGATCATTTATGACATATTATTCATGTTCTTGGGCAACACATGGATTGTCTTGGAATTTCGCAAATTGTTAAGAAGGGGCATATCTGTCATTTTGTATCCTATTTTTAATTTCTTTTAATTCAATTAAATCTTAATTTCCTGCAATTAGGTTTAATTTTGATCAAGCCACCCATGTTTGGGGCAAATTCTATATATACCATGTACTATCATTGTACATAAAAAAAGACTCAGCCCTTTACCAAGAGAGAGTTTTACTGTATAAGATTTCTCTTTCTTCTCATTGTTGGGTCACATTTGGAGAGAGAGAAAGTAAGGTGAGAGAAAAAATTTTACTGGTACCCCTAGACTCAAGGTAAATCTTCTCTCTCTTCCTATTTCTTTTCTTCTTCTCCCTCTTCCTCTCTTTCTTAATCCTCTTCTCCATTTGAGCTCCTCTCAGAGGCCATGCACGGTAGTGACAGTGCCATGCATGCCTCTCTTGTGGTCTCATAGGTCGTACATGGCGTTGGCAATGCCATCCATGAGTTTCTTTCTCCTTCTTTTGGTCACTTCTATCTCTCAGTAAGGTCTGCTGCATCGTCGTCCACAGATGTGCCCTTGGCATCTTAATGAAGAACACAGACGGCGAAACTCGTTGCCGCCCGCAGTGGTCTCCCCATGTTGCACGCCTATCACAGACAACTATGCATATCACCACCCGTGAGAGGTCTCGGCAACACCTATCACCATCAGCGAGCTTCCTTCACGCGTTCGGTGCCTATCGCCACCCATATGCTTCCTTCACGCATGCGGTGCCTATCGTCGTCCGTGAGTTTCCTTCGCGTGCTCGATGCCCATCGCCGTCTGCGAGCCTCTTTCATGCATTTGGCACTCATTAACGTTCCTCCTATGTCCCACGCTTCTCACCGTGTGCCTTAGCATGAACTATCATCTAGTGCTTCGCAAATGGCTATCGTCAAACGTTTCATGATAGGCTATCGTCGCCCACGTAGGGGCACGCTGCCTTCTTGTGTTGACCAACGGCGATGCCCAGCGCCATCCGTAGTTCACTTCTCACCGTCTAGCCATGAGCAATAGTGTCTAGCACTGTCCAATGGTTGTGACACTGATACTCCACGGTCGTGGGTGGCAACACCTAGCACCATCGGGACCCCATCTCTATGTTGTCTTGTGCCTTCTCTTCATTCTCTCCTCTTCTCACTTGATTGAGGGTTGACCTAGCCAAGTATTGCCATAGCGGTTTGGCAGTCGAGCAGTATTGCCATCATGCTGCTCTTGCGTACCATGCCTGTCTTACCACCACATCAGATTGGGATAGTTCTATCGGCCTCTGTTTTGAGTAGTATTGACGTCACGCTGGTCCTGAGTACCATGTCCGTCTTGCTACCACTTCGAGTCGGTAACTTTTCAGTCCTCATGCTAGTCTCCCCCCTTCATCAAGTTCTCTTCTTATTTTTTTATCTTTATTTGAACCTTCCACTTCATCACTGTCTCATATGAACGTACATTGCCCTAAGACAAGGTTGGGTCCCTTCAGCCTATTTTTCTTGCAAATTAACCATAGTAGTGTTGTGCAGAAAACAAGGATATTACAAGTTAAGGGAGGCAATTCTAACCAGCTAAAGCAACTGGGGGGGTTTTCGTCATGATCTAAGAGGGTGCCCACACTGGTCAGCATGAGTAAGTCACGGACCCAGGTGAGTTTGATCCCCACCTCACACCAAAAATTCCTCTCTCACTAGTTTGATTTCTGCCCTCGTTCTTTAACGATGTTCTCGAGAGAGCGTTCTCAAGTCCCTAGTCTTCCAAACCTGAGACAGTGTCACCCGATCACTTAGATCTTGGAAGGTGACATCGAGGCACCTAACCAGCTTGGCGACTCCACTGGGGATTTATTACCACTTCGTCGGTTTGCTCTTGTTTGATCAATATACCCTTTTACTTTTTGCATTACTTTCTATGGCACTTGGGTTATTCAACTAATTCATGTTGAGGACTTCCTTATCCCCACACTCATGACTGTCTCAGGTAACCGAGTTGCTCAAGTCTCCTTCCCTACACTCCTACTGAGTCAGGACTCATGGTCCGGCTCCCAGGTCCTTTCCTGGATTGGTGTGAGAGGGGACTTACAGGTCCCTGACTCCCTGCCTCTTGACCCTGGTGGACCCTCCACCAAGGCCCCTTGCATTGGTAGCACATCTGCTACCGCACACAACACGCACCTTGTTACTGGCAAGTCCCTTGTCGATCATATTGCTGGGGTATGCCAGAAGGTAACCCCCCATACTCCTTCACCACCTAGAACCTCTGTACCTAGAGGATCGACACACCGAGGCAGAGACCTATGGCCTTCACCCCTCACACACACTTAAAGGCTTGTGGTCCAACCAATCGAGCCACACCTCGGGGTAGCTTTCATGCCACCTTTAGCTCATGTCCAGGACTAGACCTTCTCGGGCCAAACCCTGCACGTGCCATACACTTGCATCCCACAGCTCGGGACAGTGCTCACTCTAACCCAACTCGAGCACACAAGGGTCGACCGCTCTGTCCACCCTCTCAACACACGCAGCTTCACCCTGCTAGAGAAAGGCTCACGCCCGGTCCCTCACAGACACAAGCTCGTGGGTCTCGACCTCTCAGGATCAAACCCGTTGATGGAGCTCTGGCTGACCCCCAAGTCACCTAGACGGCTAACCCTAAAGGTGTACACGCACCAGCTTTGTAGGTTCCTCCTCGATCTCAACTCAGGCGGAGTCATGAACTAGCTCCTTCTTCTGTCGCTCGTCCTTCACCAGGCAAGCACCTCGAGACCTGGTACTCAATGATCTTCCTTAAGAGTACCATCTTGAGTTAGCCGCCTCACGTCAGACATGCACCTGGGCCTTACAAAGGGATTCGGGGCAATGGCCTGATGTCAGACAAAGCCTCTAGCCTTCAAGACAGAAACCTAGGTTGCCCTCTGTCCTTGGGCCCCACTCCTTGCTCTAGCCAATAGACACAGCCCTCACACGCTAAAGAAAAGCAAGGCAAACTAAATCTGAAGCCCGGTTCTGGGGTGGAGTCAATAGCAGCCTCAGAATTAAGTAGAAAAGAGGCCTGTAGATCCGAACCAAGGAAGCCTCTCTAAGGCAGTTTAGGTCACCACCCTTGGTGACCTCCTGCCTCATAACTCCTTTTTCCCTCTCTGAACTACAAAACCTGAGCAAGTCCAAGAATACTACTCAATGATCACCGCTCAGAAGACACGGTCCCAAGACCGTCGAGAACCGATCCTGACGAGGTCTGCATACAAGGCTCGAGTCCAGTCGGGGCTAGCGGAGCCCCTACAGACTGACTTGCAATGCACGACTCGCCAACCTTGGTAGTCCACTGCACCACCTGGCACTGACGTTCCAGAAGAGACGGTTAGTGTCACAGTGATCAACGATCCGGATGACGCTCAAGAAGAGTGGATAAACACGTTCGAGGTAATGATGAAATCTATCCTCGAAAAGATGGAAGGCCTAGAAGCCTCCAGGTCCCCTTCTTCTCGTCATGAAACTGATTCCCCGACCGGTGAGGATACAGTTCCCAAACAAACTCCCCCACTGGTCTCCCAAGAGAACTCTACCTCCCGCACGATCTCACAAACTGACATAGATGCCCCAAGAAGGCTAAGTCAGCCATGACTTTGGACCTTCTATGTAAAGACTTGCTAGTAGTGGGTAAGGGTTATACTCAAAGCTAGTCACCTCGATAAACTGAGTTACCCCACTTGCTAAGGAATAATTAGTGCAAGACGTAGATAAGCACCGACCAAAGGCTCTTTTGTTATCTATCCATGACAATGAAATCTAGAACAAATGGGAACAATGCCCTTCGACATGGCACTCAATTGCCACACGGGCTAGATTCTGATTAACGAGGTCTGTACAAAATCCTCAGCTTCATAATCGCAAACAGTCCATACAAGGGTGAGACTTCGATAAGATCCCTAAAAAAGGTCTTTTCTCCCCTTAAAGTCTCCACAGATGGACCTATAAATTGCATCCAAATGTCTGAGCATCCTAGTTGTACCAATGCATGAATCTCCTCGACGTTCACGTGGTGCTGTGGTTAGGAAGAAAAAGTAATAAAGCTGAAGGAAATTTTTCGAATTTTATCCTTCTGGCTTCTATCGAAATACAACATTCGACGGCGCAAGCTGTTTGAATGCATTTTTTAGTACCTTGGTCACTGATGCGGAATAAAGAGGAAGCAGGTCAATAAAGTTTGACAAAATAGTGGAAATCCCAACAGTCTCAAAATTTCCCTAGAGCTGATCAAGATCTTCATCAGTACTCCAAAAGGCCACTTGACAAGTTTCATCACAATCAGACATGTTCAAGGCAGTGAACACAAAGAAATAATTTCGAAAAAAGTGGCCTCTAGCACCCTGAAATGGATCCTATAACTAGATCTACATTTTCAATGTCTCAATTTGTCGTGGGACCACTGCCATTGGATCTGGCGTGGTCGAAAACCCTGGTGGGTCAAGCTTCAGCTTAATCAGGCACACTAGGATAAAGTTATGGGAAAAATACTGAAAAGGGGTAGGCCGCACCCCATTCATGTGTGACCACCCTGCTCCAAAACATCATTAAAGGTGGTTGTTTTCATAGTCACGGGCAGTAACTTTTGGGGCCCATATCTCAATTGTTCCAAGTTGGATCGCGATCAAATTTTGTGAGAGTGTTCGTCTCGTCAACACGAGCATTTCAATATGTGGTACCCCCCGAGATGATGCTCGAGTAAGTAGAAAAACTACAGACAATTTGCTGATCTGTGAAGAAAGTTGCAGAAAATTCAGCAGCAGCATGCCTCAATTCGACGGCCAAATCACGACGCTCGTAGACCCGATCAACACGAAACCAATTGTATTATGTATGTAAGGCCCGATGCTATCTTTGGTCCAAACCTCATCTACGATGAACGCCTGTTCACCAATCAAACCAAAATCAAAATGCCAACATCTGGCTTAATAACTGCATGAAGAGAAACCATTAGAATTATATAAGTAAATCTACAATTGAATTTTCATTGAAACAAAAAAATATTGTATACAAATTCTTGATTTATAATTACACATTCTCTCCATCTCTCTCTAAATACTATTACAAAAATCTTTTTCCCTCACTCTATCATATCAAAATATAGCTCAATTCCTCTACCTATCAATGAAGAGGCATATAGGAGCCTTAGAAGTATATGTATCCTATAGTTTATCTCACATTGTGATTGATTTACAATCTTCTATAATCAGCTGTTAGTCAAAATGAACATGTTTGACTGACGTTTGGTTTATATCTCATCAAATATTTTTAATATGTTTACCAAGAGGCATGTATGATTCTTATATATATCCTAGAATCTTTTATGTAGTAAGATGATTTGATTTCTTCTGCTATTATTGGTCGTAACTCAGGGCATATAGGAGCTTGACCAACGAATCAAAACTTCGAAGGCATATTGGGGCCCTCTTATTACGAATCCTGGTCTTATCATATGCTCATATCATATCAAGGGCATATCTTAACATAAATTTATCCAGAACCATGCTCATATCTTATCTACCGTCTGAGACAATTATTTAGCGTTTGTCAAAAGGCTTCACTTTATAATGATATCTCAAATCTATTAAGCATCGGTTAGAGCAAACTTGTCATAAGAACATATTCAATCAACTAAGGCTTATCTTTGAGCGTCGCAGCTTATTGGGCTCATGCATCTTCATCCATTGTCTATCATGACATTTAGTTGGTGTCTGTCAAGACCCTTGTTTTACAATTAGCTTCCAATCTTATTGAGCGTATGTCAGAGTGTACCTAGTCTTGTATGTGACTAAAAACACACCCAACATTGGGTAGGTGAAATGGAGATTTACCATTAGAGTTTTATTAGATTGTCAGTTGAAGGGCAAGTTCTATAGGACAATTGTGAGATCCGTTTTACTTTATGGGGCAAAATGTTGAGTGTTCAAGAAGCAACATGCCTATAGGATGAATGTAGCCGACATGAGCATGTTGAGATGGATAAGTGGCAAGACAAACAAAAAAAATAGAAATTGAAAGGGATAAATTTGGAAGAATTTAGGGAATTTAGGCGTGGCACCAATAGGCGATAAGAAGAGAAAAAGTAGACTTAGGTGGGTTAGCTATACGCAGCGAGGAGCCAATATGGCACTTGTTATGAGGTACACATTAGTTCAAGTGGAAAGCTTTAAAAGGAGAAGGGGTAGGCTCCAAAGGACATAGTTGGCAATAGTAATAAAAGACAGGGACTTATGACTTCAATGAAGGTATGACCCTTGATAGAGTAGAATGACGAACTAAGATTCATGTAATTGATTCCAAATAGTTTGACAAAAAGGTTCAGATGATGATTATTAACTCAAATATTTATTATAAAATATCATGAACATTATTATTGTTAAGATTATTATTATTATTTAAGATATCTATTACTGAAAAACTGCATATTTAATTATCTGATCAAATAAATATATATTATAAATAATAAAGTTATTGGGAAAATATATTTTCATTGGTCATGCCACTCATAATTAAATGTTTCGCATACAATTTTGTCCAAACAAGTAATATGTTTGGAGAGAGAGAGAAAGACAACGAGAGAGATGTAAGTCAAAATTTGACCATAAAATATTCTTCAAAGTAAGATTAAATTAGCAAAATTTATTCATTTTATAAGCAGCTTATTTCTAATAAATTATTTTAATTAAAAATTACATATATGTAATCATCAAATTATGAAATGAATGGCCAAAGGGGTTTAACAACAAACTACCATAACCTAGCTTTACAATTAGATGAGCCAAGTAGGGGAATTGTTATATACTAGGTTCGTCCAAAAGCTATCCAAATGGCATCACTCCTAAAACCATGTTTTACTAGTAGAACTTTTTACCCATGAGTTGATGCATAACTAGGTTTTGCAAATACCAGGTTGAAAATGACCCATAACTTTTTTAGAACTGATCTAATCGCATCAGATAAATGCCTGGGAATGGTAAGTGCGCTGGGTCTCTTCTAGAATTTTTTTTTTCTTCAATATGAAAATTCTCAAGGTCCCTAATTACAAAGGCCTCATGTGAAAAACATAAAATAAAATAAAAAATCCAGTAATTTTAGACTATGAAGTATTGAAGTTTAAAACTTTAGACATTCAAGGTCCAAAGTAGGCCTATGTAAAAAAAAAAAAAAAAAGATTTGGACACTGAAAGTCCGGAGTTTTACACTTTATACCTTCAAGGTCCAAAATAGGGGCAATTTGAAAATTTTAGAAACTTTCTAAAAATAGCTATGAGTGTAAAAGTTTCGGGTAGCCAGCACAAGAGTGTGGGTTCGAATCTTGAGAGCGGCCACTTTGTGCATAAGCCAAAGGTTAAGACCGTTTCTAGCCCACCATGCCGGGGACCTTGCTTTGGCATAACCAGCACGGGTTTACAACCATTTTTTTTGCATAAATCAATCTCTCTCTCTCTCTCTCTCATGAAATGTTGATAATGGGCGAGTCATCTTAGCCTTGAAAAATTAAGGCCGGGCCGCTTGGGCTACTGTAGGGCAAAACCAAGAATGAGTTTTTGATAGGATATTTTACCTTATTTTTTATTATTTTGTTTTTTGTCTATTAAGCCCGACCTAACTTGCTACGATATTTTACCTTATATTTTTTTTTTCTTTGTATTATTTTGTTTTTTTGTTTTTCTTTTTTTTTCTTTTTTTTCTTTGTGTATTTTTTTTTCTGGTTTTCTATTAAGCCCGGCCTAACTTAAGTGCGTTATGATCTTGGCGTATGGTGCATAGAGTATCTTTGTTACACACGTGGGTAAGTTTCAGCTAACAAACCTTGAATCCTTAGTACTCATGGTAAAACAATTGATGAGGACGGTATCATTGTTTCCATGTTTGAAAGTGCAAGTATAATATGGTGCGATTTCGAATTTCCTATATTTTCCTATAATATGGTGCGACTTGGAATTTCCTATATTTTCCTATAATATGGTGCGATTTAGAATTGCCTCACCCATATAACGTCGCCATGTAATGCTTTGGGAGTGTTGAGAAATTGTTAAAAGCCTGACTAGTAACACAATAGAAAAGTAACATGGAGAGAGAAATTGGTGCTCCAACACAGGATCGCTCAAGCTAGATTGAAAATCAGTAAGAGTTTAGTCTGAGTTCCCCACAAAATGATGAGTCACCGGGTCCGAGTTCCCCCCAAAATGATGAGTCACCTGGTTGTGATAAAGTAAGGCTTTCAGAGAGTCAACTTGAGCAAGCGACAAAATCAATTTCTGTTCCCTTTTTTTTTTTTTTTTTTTTTAAGGTAACGTATACAATGAGACCATACAATCATTTAGATTTGAAAATTGGGTGGTTGAAGATGTGGTATTATTGAGATACAAAGTTCAAAATAAAATTTTTTGAATGTTGTGATTGATTTTTATCTAATAGATTTCATATTCAATGGCAAAAAGTAGTTGTTACTTCCTTGTATAAAAATTAAATAGACTAATTAATAATATACAAGCCTTTTTTAAAATATTTTTTTTGCTCTAGAAACTAAAATATATTTTTATTTATTTATTTCTGTTTCATTTCTTTACCAAATTCTTTCGACCAAATTGTTCCTCTTTCACTTATCTATAATAATCTTAAAATGTTTATTGGATCAACATATTTTGTGAAATATCTAGAAATGAAAAAAAAAAACTCATTTTTTAGTTCAGAACCCTCAATCCACTCTTTTTTTATTTTCCCTCCTTTTTCCCCATTATATGGATTTGGATTTTCCATGTTCGTTTGTTATTTTTTCAATAATTTTTAACAAATTTTTAAAGTCCGGCTTCACTTACTCTTCTTTGTTTCATATCTACTTTGTGCAAATGTGGCTTTTTTTTTCCATCTAGAAGATTTTCACAACTATTTTTAAGATCTTTTATTTCAAATTTAATGCTAAATAATTGGAATATTTCCTAAAACCCTACTGGTGTCTATCACAAATAGCTTCATTTTTTTTTCAAATGATTTACAATACGTTTAAAAAACATTCAAACTTAATGAAAAAAAATAAAAATCATTTTCAACCCAATAACTTGAAATTTCAGTTTTATTGTTTTTTTTTTTTTTCGTTTTTATGTTTCACTCTTTCTTTTTTTTTGTAAACTCTTGAGAAGTGTAGGAAAAATCAGGCGGTTCGATTCCGGTTCTAACAGGTTTTGGTGTACAGGCCGGGCATTTAGAAAAAAACTAATATAAACTCTAAAAAATAAGAGATTTTGTTTGTAATGCATTTTTTATGTTTTTTATCGTTTTGGCAAATATTGAAAATTTCCCATCTTTTTAAAAAAATTTCAAAAATAACTTTCGATACAAATCAATTCCTTAAAAAATATATTTTTTTCATTAAATTTTCAATTCCATTTGGATGTTCTTTATTTAGTCATGCTTTAAATTTACTTTTTATATTTTATTAAATTATTTTTTTGCATTGTTTTATCTTTTTTAAACACTTTTTTAACCATTAAGGGCTTGTCCGATTAGAGAAGTTGAACCAACTTTTTTACGAGTTAGTACCAAGTAATTGCTTCCGGCCCATGTCCGATCCACCGTTTTGGTTCAATTTGTCCTCCGCTGCTTCCGAGAGCTAACCACAAACTCGTGGCTGATTGGTTTGGCCTGTCCGAGTTTTAAAATATCAAATAAAATATTGTTTCTCAAATTCTAAAAAGCTCCGAGCGAGCTACAATAAACTCAAGCTAATTCTATGTTGGGAAACGCTACTACAATCCCCTCCTCTCTTTTTTTTAAAAAAAAAAACAAATAGAAACAGAAAAAAAAAGAAAAAAGAGGGCTTAACTCTAGAAATCTAATGGCGGTTGATAAGGTGGAGTTGATGCCGCCCTATATACCATGAAAGAGACATTCAAAATGGAGATTTTAAGCTACTTTTTACAATGAATAGGCAATAAACTTGTATAATAAGGAAAGTATCCCTGATTCTTCCCTTGTTTGCTTGAGAATCTTATCCACCTTCCCTAAAAGTATCTATTTTTTTCTAGCCCTTAGTGAGAATTATTTTTAATAAATTTATTTTAACTTTTTTAATCATTCTGATGTCATTAGTAAGTAATTGTGATAATATAGATAGTATCAGAAAATATTAATTTATTGTGATATTTTAAGGTGCTTGAGAAAACAAAAAAAAACTTACCTAATTGCATGTACATCATTTCAAAGAAACTTCATTTTTATTAAAAAAAAAAAAAAAAAGAAAAGAATGTGTTACTAAAAGTTAGAAAAAATTGTTAATTTATTGAAAAATGGGTCTTACTCAATTTTGTATGTACATATTTTTTTGGCTTTTATAAAGAAACGTGTTACTAATTAAATCAAATTACAAACTTAAATTTTATATAGAAAAATGGTTACTAAAGATTGGAAAAATGATTCTTTTATTGAAAAATGGGTTCAAGCTTTGGCTTTAGTCTCTGATTAAGTACATCGACAAAATGCGCGCGATATAATAGCTGACCACCACCGCAACGATATAGTGGCCGACCACCTCCGCCTAACCCGTTTTGAGAAACTCCTGGATATAATGACCGATCACGGCCGCTCAAGATAGCAAATGAAAAGATGAACACCCATGGTCATTGCAACACGATGGTAGCTGTAAGACAGCACACTGAAAAGATCAACAAAAAAAAAGAAAAGAAAGGCACATAGGCTCCAGGTAAAAGTTTATTCTCTACTCTCTCTCTACAAACCCCTCTTTATATAAATGGCCCCCTTCGAATAAATTAGATCAGAAAGGCAATGAATCCAACACCATTAAGTCAGCTAAAGAAACCCAATATTTACCCAAGCTATCCACAGTATTGTTAGCCTCTCTGTATACATGCTTAAAAGATACCTTTTTGGTCACAATACTCCACAATCTGCATCCAAATGGATCTAAGTTTACAGGAGGTCTAGAGTTCTTATTACACCCGTTAATTACATGCAAAGAATTTCCCTCCACAATGGAATGAACTCCACTAAATCTCTCAACAAGGATTTTCAATCCTTGAAAGAGATAATCTGCATCCCAACGGATCTAAATTTTCAAGAGGTCTAGAGTTCTTATTACAGCAGTTAATAACGTTCAATGAATCTCCCTCCACAATGGAAGGAACTCCAATCAATCTCTCAACAAGGATTATCAATCCTTTCAAGAGAGCAACCAATTATGTTGAAAGGTGGATATATGCTCTAGCCAAGTGTATACAATTAATAATTGTTTTCTTTTATTCATACCGGCTAGAACACTTCCAGATGTCCAAAATAAAACATTTAATTTACAATAATAAATGCTAATACAATCTAGGGTCATCTTTTACACGCCGTTACAATTCTTTAAAACCATACAAAAATAAAATGCTTGAAAAATCAAGAAACAACGAGCCATTAGAGCTACCAAACACTTTGTCTCAAGTTATCCCAAAGGTCTTTGTACACCCCACACTGAGTCTTCTCCACCAATGGTACATAGAATCTCAATCCTAATATTGTCTCACAATTTGGGAAGCCTAAGTAAAAACCCTTACTCAAAGATTACAACATGACGTAGCATGGGATATGGGCCGTTCTTAACATCTAGGGTTATGAAAGCTTTTTCGTGCCACTTGTTCTAGGGCTAGGGCATAGCCCCTTCTTTTATTTCTCTATTTCTTAATCTAAAGAGAGAGAGAGAGAGAGAGAGAGAGAGAGAGAGAGAGATGAGAGAGAGAGTATTTAGTGAGAGAGGGGCATGCAACCCTAAGGTGTAGAGAGAAGAAGAGAGGTCTAGAGAGTAGTCGGTTGTTTCTACATCATAAAGAGTATTTATAACACAAGGCCAAGGCTTTGGGGTCTAGGGTTTGCCATCATTACAAGACTTAATATTAGTCATAGATCTCAAAGACCTGTGGGATGAAGAGATCTTAGTTTTACATTAATTAGATCAACCATCATCATTTTAGCTTTTTCCTAATTAATTGGGATTGGCTATATGAATCCAGGTTTTCCATTCTATTCTATTAAAGGTCATATTCTCAGTAAGGCCATAAGTCCCCATATCTTTTCAGACTACTTCTAGCCACCCTTTTGGGCTTACCTTTTTCCCTTTTAGCCATTCCACTAACCTAACTTGCATCTCCTAACAGGTATTGTACTTGGTCGATGCCACACATAGTCCGCCCACCTAAGTCTACTATCTCTCATTTTATCGCCTATTGGTGCCATGCCTAAATTCTCTCGATAAACTCATTCGAATTCTATTCATTCTTTGATACCGACCTTCGTAAAACATTGCACAGGGTCTTATTGAAAGCCTCTGCTAATCCATTGGCTCGAGTGTGATACCTAGTCGGGTACCTCCATTTGAAATTGAACTATTTAACAAGGTGATCAATATGATGGATTTGAAATTGAGGGAAATTGATCGAGATAATTCGGTCAGGGACCCCGAACCGGTATATAATGTGGTGTCGAATGAAGTTGGCCACTGTCTTCCCAAGAACTTGCTTAAGGGGACCGCTTCAGCCCACTTGGAGAAATAATCTGTTGCAGCTAGAATAAAGACATGACCCATTGTCAAAGGAGGGTCAATGGGTCCTAGAATGCCACTATAAGGTGTAAGGGCTCTGGAGGTTGATGAATAAGGCTTGAATGTATTTGGCACACCTGACACTTTTTAGCAGTTTAAGGAATCAGCAATCATGGAAGGCCAATAATACCTCAACTTATGTATTCGTTCATAGAGCTTAGGACTGGACAGGTGTAGTACATAAATGCCTGCGTGTGCTTCCTCTAACACCTTATTTGCCTCGTGCACATCCACACATTTAAGAAGAATATCGTTAAATGATCGTTTGAAGAGAGCATCTCCTTCAAGGAGGGTATACTTGGTAGACATTCGACGTACACTGTTGCATTCAATACGATCTTCAGGGAGCTTGCTATGTTTTAGGAACCTAGTGATGGGCTCTCTCCAATCTTCTACCTGCTCAATTTCCACACATATTGGGTCTGAGAATTCCGATTGATGGTTTTGAACCTTAACTCCTTGACTCCGTGCCATTTCTTGTTCAGTCTTAATTACCTCTTTAGCTGATAGAAGTGCTCCAAATGGATAAGGAGGGCACTCGAGGAAGATATTTCTCTCATCATCCACGTTTACCTCGGTTCATAGCTCAATGTGTCTCCATTCCGCTACCCAAACCAGCGTGGATCCTGATGGGGATAATTAAATTGTAGCCTCAAGTTTTACAAGTACGTCAGCCTGTGAGTTTAGCCTCCTGGGGATGTGACTCAAGGATACGTCCTCAAACTGGGCCATATATGACTTTGCAGTATCATGATAAGGCTTGAGATTGTCTTTTCTCACGTCATAGATCCCTTTAAGCTGCAGGATAACCAACTCAGAGTTACCATAGATCTTTAGCTGCTCTAAATCTAAGTCGAAGGCTATCTCCAATCTAATTATAAGGGCCCGATATTCTGCCTCGCTATGAGAACTGGCCTCAGCGAGAGAGACAGAAAGTGGTAATACTCCTCCTTTCAGGGTTAGGAATACCACTCCGACGCCTCCTCCATCCGATTGGAAGGCTCCATCTAAGTACAATTCCCACGCATGAGCAAGCTCTGCACATAATACTTCTTCATTAGGGAGGTCGCTTGATAAACGAAGAGTCCGTCGGTATGGGATGCACTGTGAGAAAATCAGTTGGGGCTTGGCCTTTGATGGCCTTTTGTGGGCCATACGTGACGTCGAATTCCATCAGCATTAATGCCCACTTAGCAAGGCGTCCTGACAAGCATGGGCATGTCATGAGAAAGTTTATACGATATGCTTTTGATATAAGTTTCACTTCATGACCAAGCAAGTAGTGACGAATTTTTTGTACTACAAAGTTCAAGGCCAAGGAAATCTTCTCTATAGAGGATAATCCTTCTCAGCCCCTTGCATCTAGCGACTGAGATAATATGGTGCCGTTTCTTTTCCCTCGTCATTGTTTTATTCCAACAATGCTTCAAGTGACTCATCAAGAGTGGTCACATATAAGATGAGAGTCTTTCCTAGCACTGGTGTAGAGAGTACTGGAGGGTTGAGCAAATATTGTTTGATGTCATCAAGAGCTGCTTGACATGCTTCATCCCAGATCAATGAGGTATCTTTCTTTAACAGGTGCATAAAGGGTTTATAACAACCTGAGAGGTTTGAGATGAACCTGCGGATGTACATCAACTGCCCTTGAAGAGAGCACAGTTCTCGCAGTGAAGTTGGTGATGACATTTCTTGGATCGCCTTAATCTTGACTGGCTCAACTTCAAGCCCTCGATGTCTGACAATGAACCCCAAGAACTTTCCCGAACGAATGCCAAAAGCACATTTCAATGGGTTCATTTTAAGTTGATGAAGGCATAGTCACTCGAATACGTTTTCGACGTCTCTCATGTGAGCATCCTTGTGTTCAGATTTTACCACCAAGTCATCAACATAGCACTCCAACTCTTTGTGAATAATGTCGTTGAAGATGGTTGTCATTGCTCTCTGATATGTGGCACCAACATTCTTTAATCCAAAAGGCATCATTGTGTAACAGAAGACCCCTTTTGGAGTTAAGAACGTAGTGGCTTCCTCCTCTTCTGGCACCATCCGTATCTAATTGTACCCGGAGTACCCGTCCATGAAGGAAAATATTTGATTGTGAGCCGTAGAATCAATGAGCATCTCGGTGAATGGCAACGGGAAGTCATCCTTGAGACAGGCAATATTCAAGTAACGGAAGTCAATGCAAACCCTGATTTGGCCATATTTCTTCTTGACTGGTGCAACATTTGCTAGCCACTTCGTGTACTTGACTTCACGAATGAATCTTGCTTGTCTGAGTTTGGTTACTTCAGCATCTATCTTCATTTTGTGGTCAAGCCTAAACCTCCTTGATTTCTGCTTGATAGGTTTGATAGTCAGATCGATGACGTGACGATGAACAATAACTTGAGGTTCTAAACCAGGCATCTCATGGTAATGCCAAGCAAAGAAGTCTCGGTTTGCTCACAAGAAAGTAGTGAAATTTTATTTTTCCTCTGGAGACATATTTGTCGCGATGAAAGTACTCTTGGGGTCATTTTCATCCTCTAGATTTATTTCTTTGAGCTCGACAGCAGTAGCTTCACCGCCTTCTTCCCATTCTTTCGGGGCCTCTTGCAACTCTTCCTCGTTGTTTTCAGAGGTCTTTTCATCAACCTCAATCGCAGAGACCCATGATCCTGACATCTCTGCCTCCAATAGGGCTCCAAGGTAGGTCATGATTTCTTCACCTTTCTCGAACCGAGGGACAGAAGGGTCAACCTCAAATGTGGAAAGCCTATCGGGCTACAGGAGCTCGTCTTAAAAGTTAAGGGGGATTTGAGATTCAACGATTGTAGCATGAGAAGTGTCCATGTATGAATTGAACAGTCTTTGCGTGGGTGTCGGCAATGTTTGCCCCGCGCCAGCTGATACTTCAAGGACTTGTACCATGTGGCAAGCTTCATGAGAAAAAAGATATGTCCTTTGGATTTTCTCAGTCTTTACTCAAAGTCAGGCTCAGGGGGCCACTAAGGTTTCTTTGGCTTCGACTTTTTGTGCTTCTTTGAAGAAGATGGCTCTGCTTTGGCTTTAGCAGCCAGGGCAGCAACAACTGTTAAGAATTCAGTTGCCTGGGCCAGGGTCTTTTTCAACAGCCTCCGTTGCGTCCTGCTTATGTTGATTCCTTCAAATTGTCTATTAAGAGCCTCGAAGTCCGGATATTTCAAGGTTGTACCTTTAGGAGACATAGAAGAGGAAGGATGAGAAGCAAAAGAAAAAGAAGGAGAAGGGTCAGAAAGTGGGGGACTTTTAAGGTCGTTCCCCTCATCAGAATGATCTGGGCAGCTTTTTACGTCATCACCAGGGTTGGACGTGTGCAGGGGGTCTTTTAGGTCCTTCCCTTGCATAGACTGTTGGGGAGTGCTTTTAATGTCGTCACCCTCATTGAACGTGCTCTGAGGAGAAGATGACTCGGGGACGTCTTCTCGATGGGAGGGAGAAGGAAGAAGGATCGTGCCAGGGATAAAGTCTAGTAAGGTTGGCAGTGGGGGAAGGGGCCTGAGAAATTCTTATTCAACTGGTGGTTAAGCCAACCTGTTTCTCCGGTGAGCAGACCTTGGTTCCCATCTCCTTCTGGTTTTCTGAGGTGGTGCTTGATTTGTCTCGCTAGGTTTGTGAACAGCCCTAGCTTGGCGAATTGCTTCTTGTCTTAAGGACTTGAGCCTGCTTCTCCCGTAGTGGAATATCCATTGCTGGGAAGTCGAGGGTTCAGTAGGATCTGAATCAATATTAGGAAGGTCTTGTGTTGGGAGGTCCTCTTGCACCAGTGGAGTAGTGGTGCAGGGATCACTTACTGCAACGTTGTAAAACTCCAGACATTCCCGCATTTTCTTTGCGAATATATCATGGAAACTAGTGCATTCCCACAGGTAGTGGCCCCATATCTGGTGAAACGGGCTCCAATGGTCCACAGTCCCCTGAGCAAGGCATCGGGGCTGCCTTGCTGGCTTCTGTGTGATTAGGCTGTCCTGAAGCATTATAACAAAGAAGGCATGAAGGATACCAGGGGCTTTATCTTCCTCTCGGGCTGTTATTGCACGGGAGGGTTCTAAGGCTCCAAATGCCTTCTTTAAGTCCTCATGCTTTATCTGACCCTTCTGAATAAGGGCCTCGATAATATCTTTTATCGTGAAGCAGTCATCTGTGGGGCAATTGATCCTTCGATGGTAAGCACAATAATATTCATGAGTATCGAGCCAAACTTGCTCAGGGAACTTGGCTTCTGGAAGCTCGATCATGTTTTGTTCTAATAATTATTGGAACAGTGTCGGGACCCATTCCTTCTTAAAGGGGTAGACCTTGTTCTTATGCCTAGCCAAATAGTCATCCCGATTAAGGTTGGCAGGTGGGGTTACTTGGTTGTATGACTGTTGTGGCTTACTTGTCCAAGGAGATGTCTTCACTGTGCTCACCCCTTTGGAGACGCAGAAAGTTTGGGAGGGAGCCTTCTTTAGATCACTGACCATGACAGAAGCACTAATTACTCCTTTTTGTTGGGTGCCCTGGGTGTTAGTCCGAGAGCTACCAATCCCCTGGTTGTTCCTTGAGCTTGCAGGCTGTTGTCGAGACCTGCCATGGTGGCATGATAGGCTTTCTATGCGAACTGATTTAGAGATCAGCTCTAACATGGAAGTCAGATTGGAGGCCTTGACGTGTAGAGCGATCTCGGGTTGCATGTTCTGCATGCAAGTTTGGATTGCTTCCTTCTCCTGCATGGGACTAGGATGGCGAGCTGCCAAATTTCTCCATCTTGATATGAACTGGTCCACGTACTCATCTGGGTCTTGGGTGAGGGTAAGAAGCTCGATGGTTTGAACCTCTCTCTCGACCTCATAGAAACGCTGGTGGAAACGTTTCTCCATTTCCTCCTAAGGGTGTCAACAAACCGACGGAGAAGGAGTCTCCCATCATCCGCTGTTTCTCGACATGCTACTTGAAAATGGGCGATATGCTGGTTCAGGGATGTGGTTCCATTGAATAGTGGAAACTTTCCTTTCTTGTAACATGAGGGAAAACCTGGTCAATGTATGAAGGGTACGACCTTTGATAAGGCGCTGCACCCTGTATCCCCGAAATTTTCCGTTCTTTAAGCTAAGGGTCACCATAGCATTGATGTCTGCCTGTGAGACGGGGTGAGGACAGAATTGTCCTGTGAGGCAGAGGGAAGGGGCTGCCTTGGAGGTGCACCATCTAAGTGATGGGAATTGACCTTATGGTTAGCTGATTGTCCTGCGACATCAATACAATCAATCTTCTCCATCATTGCACGCACCATATCTTCGAACTTGTTCATGCGCTCTTCTTGCGAGTCGCCAAGATCGTTCACGATCATTACGCTGATTGTTTCTCCAGGGAGGTCATCCTTAGCTGCAGTTGAAGGCTTGCGAGCTTGACGGGTTGTGCGCGGTAGATCGGTCAGCAGAGGGTCAACATGCCCCTACTGGGCTCGACTCTTGTATGTCGATCGCGTGAGGCCCGGTTCTCGACGGTTCTGGGACCGTGGCTGCTAAGTGGTAGAGTCATCTTCCACAACACTAACCAAAGTGTAGGGTGCATGTACTTCTTCTTTAGGCTTTGTCATATGAAGAGGATAGAAAGGATTCAGGCGGAGGGGGTCATAAGAGCTGGTTGCCCAGACTATCTTGGTCAATCCCTTGATCAGAATTTGCATACCCCTATCACGTTTAGTTTTGAGGTTTTGATGGACCTCGTGCTAAAACTGTGATCGGAGCTCTGGCTAGTTGGCTCTTCTTGCACAAGAGAGGGATGTCTCCATCAAGTGCGGTAAAGGATGAGGGCCAAGGACTAGAGTTAACCTGGGCTTGGGAGGATGAAGGACTTGATCTTTCATCAGATCTTGGCTCTAAGCTCCCTTATGGGTTCCAGAGACATGACTAAAATGACGGGGCTGGTTCAAGATGGTACTCTTGGGGAAGGTCTTAAAGTACCAAGGTTGGAGGTGCTTGCTCGAAGGAGGAGGAGCAGGCAAAAGCAAGGCTGAGTCGTAAGGACGTTTAAGTTGCGAGAAAAGGGTTGTCTGTGACGGGGACATGTGTGCACCCTGCGAAGAAGGATCACGGGTGACCTGCGGGTCACCCCGAGCTCGGGCAAGTGGTCTGGCCTTAGGAGGTCAACAATTGCGAGCAAGTGTATATAAGAGAATAGGTGGAGGTCCCTTACAGGGTGCGCTTGTGTGCGCTTGTGTACTCGGATCGGTGCAATGATGGTGTTGCCCCGAGTGGTGAGATGCATTAGAGCAATGTGTGTGGGACCTGACCTTGGCAGGTCTGATCCTGGACGTTGACTCGAGGTAAGATAAAGGTTGCCCCAAGGTGTGGCTCGAGTGGATGACCCACGAGCCTTATGGTGTGTGCGAGAGGTGGAGGCCACAAGGTCTCCACCTATATGTGTGGAGCCTCTAGGGATAGAGACTTGTGGTGGTGCAAGAATGTGGGGGTAGCCTTGCGGCGACCCACTGAAGCAACAACAATTTGGTTGCCTTTTATAGAGAGAGACTGGGCAGCCTTCCGGCGTACCTCAGCAATATGACCAACAAGTGACTTGCCGGTAGCAGGGAGCATGCTATGAGTGGTGATGTGTATGCCACCTATGCAGGGTGCCTTCGTGGAGGTTCCATCACAGCAAGGAGATGGGGAGTGAGGGACCTTAAAGTCCCACCTCACACCTATCCAGGTTGAGACCTAGGAGCTAGATGAAAGGAAGGTTGGGAACGAAGTTAGAGGAACTTGTTCCCTAGGGACACTCGTGAACACGGAGATAAGAAAATCCCCAATCCGGATGAATGGGTTATAGAATTCGGAAGCCATAAGTGCAAATACAGAAAATAAAAGGAGAAATTTAGCTAAACAAGTATGATCCGACTAAGGGTTAGTAAATCCCCAATAGAGTCACCAACCTGGTTAGGTGCCTCAATTTCGCCCTCCAGATCCAAATGATTGGGTGGCTTGTGTCTCGGATTTCCCGGAGACCAGGGACTTTGAGATCGCTCTCTCGGTAACCTCGTTCAAGAACGCAGGCAGATGGACCAATCATGAGAGAGGAATTTAAGGTGGGTTTGGGACTTACTCAGGCTGGCTCACGTGGGTAGCCTCTTAGATCATAAAGAAAGCTCCTCACTTGTAAAACTGGTTCGAAATTACCTCCCTTGGCTTGTGTTCTCCTGTTTCTGCAGCCACACACACACACATGGAAAATGTTATAAGACAAGTGGGTCAAGGGACCCCACCTTGCCTTTGGGCGAATGTACACAGGTGTGCACATTCAAAAAAAGTGGGAGAGAAGAATGAGAGAATTAAAATTGGGATGAGAAGAATTTGACCAGATGGTGAGACCGACACGGTGACTAAACCGGTAAGTAATTGACTTGGTGTGGCAGTAAAATAGGCTCTGTAGCTCAGACCGGCTCAACAGAATTACTACTAGATTACAGTATCAATACAAACTAGCTAGATGCGATGGTTAGTTTGTCGTGGTGATTAAGCAGGCACAATAACTCTGACTGGCACAACGACATTATGGCTAGACAATAGGACTACCATGGAAGGCTAATCTCGCTTCTTAATCAAACAAAAGAGTAACAGAAAGAATAGAGATCATAGAGAGAGAATAAGAAGCAAGATAAGAAGAGAATAGAAAGAAGGAGAGGAAGAGAAAGAAAGGACGAGAAGAGTGTGAGAGAGGATAGAAGGAAGGGGCAAAGACAGAGCTAGACGGCAATGAGAGGAGAAGAAAGAAAACTTAGTCGACCATGTGTCCCTACCGGCTATGACTAGTAGGGAGAAGAAGGAAAAGGCACAGGTGGCAATGTGTTTCCATCAGTGACAGAAGAGAGAAATAGAAGGAGATACATGCAGCGCTATGCCTTCACCAGCTGTGACGGGAGAAGGGCTTGAGAAGACACAGGTGGCACTAAGCCTTCGTCAACTGTGTTAAACAAAGAAGAGAGAGAAGACACAAGCAGTGCTAGACCTTCATCGGCTGTATTAGAAGAAGAGGAGAGAGAGAATACAGGCGGTGCTAAACCTTCCCTAATTGTGTTAGACAAAAGAAGAAAGAGAGGACACAGGCGGCGCTAAGCCTTCGCCGACTATGTTAGAAAAAGAGGAGAGAGAACACAGGTGGCGTTAAACCATCGTCGTCTTAACGAGGCGAACATGCTCACAAAATTTGAGTATGATCCTACTCGGAATGAGTGAGATATGGGCCCTGAAAGTCACTTCAGGTGACTTTAAAAACAGCCACCTTTAATGATGTTTTGATGCAGGGTGGCCACACGAGAATAGTGTGAGCCCTACCCCTTTTCAGTATTTTACCCATGTCTTGGAGTGCCTGATTAAGCCGAAACTTGAGCCCTATGGGTTTTTGACCATACCGGATCTAATGGTTTTGGTCATATAATGATTTGAAGTACCAAAAATATAGTTCTAGTTACGGGGTCCATTTCAGGGTGATGGAGGCAAATTTTTCTAAAATTGTTTCTTTGTGTTCATTACCTTAAACATATCTGATTCCGATGAAACTTGACAAGTGACCTTTTGGAATACTTATGAAGATATTTACCAGTTCTGGGGAAATTCTGAGATTGTTGAAATTTCCATTGTTTTGTCAGGTGTTATTGACATGCTTCGTCTTTATTTTGCATCAGGGACCAAGGTGCTGAAAAATGTGTTCAAACAATAATGAATTTTAATAAATTTTTGGATATTTTTTAAGGCTTAATCCTACCGATTCATCCGATTCCCGATCCAAATCGCCGATTCACTGATCCGGATGGGCTTTTAAGGTGCCCAACCAGGGGCACCGATCCACTTTTAAACCATTTCTTGAAACACAATAGCTTTCGATGCAGTGACGGCCAAAAGTTGACGATCTAGCCAGGTTTCCACCGCTTAGAAAAGATTCCATTGCAAGATGATCAAAAGACGTCAAAGTTTTCATAAACAAACCATCATCAAGACTACAATGATCGATCGTCTAAAAAACTGTCATCACCACCCGAAAAAGCATTCAAGATCTGGCAATGGTGAAAGGCCCCTCAAAGAGGGATGGTTTCATCATTAGCACAAAAGGTTAAGGGCCATTTTGTTAGTTATTCCTAAATTCGAGATTTTATTGTAATTTTTTAATTGTAAGTAGGCTTAGTTTTGAGCATCCACCCCTATTTTGTGGTTCCTCTATAAATATAAGCCTAGGGCAATTGTAAAAGGGACAGATCATTCATTAATGAAATAGAGGCATTAAGCTTGTTTCTACTTATCTTTTGCTCATAACCCTTGGATCTAGTGCCAAGGGAGAGTAACATTTTTAGAAAGAGAAACTACCCCTAACCCTCGCTAGCCGTGCGGTTCCATTTCCTCTCCCCCTCTTCTTTCTTTCGTCTCTCTCTCTTCACTTATTACTTTCATTGCGCAGTAACCCGTGCCAGCGGAGGACACAAGGCCGTGTCTCTCTCTGCTCGCATCTCTAGCGTAGACGTAACAAGCCTGTGGTACTGTATAACATCTGCTATCCGACATACGCTTGACCCCATACCTATCAGAGTCAACCTAAGGATTCCAACCCTCAGGCCATCGCTCTAACTTCCTCTCCATACAGTCAAGTTGATTCATGAGAGACGCATACGCTCTCTCACTCCGTCACTCGGGAGGAGTCTTTTTGAGCCGATAAGTCATGAGGGTTCTAATCCTTCGTATACTCTAATCACCCGAGCATACAGCATTTGCACAGAGTGGGGAGTCTTCATCACCTCTCTTCCTTATCCCTTTCGTTCGTCATCTAACCCTTGTTCGAGCGAGCCACTATATAGGAGTACAACCGAGTCCATATTGCAGTTTCTTGTGAGAAAGAACAAAGAAGCGAGCTCAAAAGCCTGAGGAGAGTCCGTATCCAAACCACATTAGCAAACAGTCTGAGGGCTTCGTAATTGTTCTAAGAAAGCAAAATGCCCAGGTGTGTCCCTAAACCCAAAACGACGAGGTAAGCGCCAAAACGCCTCTTGTCGTAAAATATATCTCTTTGTTGGTTCCTATCCGTAAGTAGGAGAGCACACGCTCAATGCATGGGGTCCCTCCTGTTTATGACGAAAATATGACAGATCTTCTGATGAATATCGGTCAGATCTTAACACCTTAAAACTAATGAAAATGAAGGAAATAAAGTGGTAAAGAAAGTGGGAAAAATCGAATAAGAGGCTAGATAAATCTGCCCATAAACGAGTAGATCTACTCTTTAGATCTGTGGCAGCGCCAGCATGATCCAAGACATTACAAAATTTTATTTTAAAGAAAATGAACAGATCAAAATAAAATTAAAACAATAAAGAATAATAAATAAAATGGAAGGAAACGATACCGAATCGGGTCGGATGGCCCGAGACTCCCTAGCCTTCTGGAGCTCGCCCGTATTAGAATCTATCATTTTTTACCTCTTTGATTTGGATATCGACATGCCAGTCTCTGATGTCATGGGTTAGATCTAGGTTTTTTGTGCCCTAGTTGTAGTTATGATCTAGGGTTGTTGTACCCTAGGTCTAGGTTTTCTTTGGCTTAAGGGTTAGGATCTGTGGAGACTAGGGTTTGTTGGAGCAGTCTCTAGGGTTTCTAATCCCTCTGAGTTTTCTATCTCTATCCTAGGGTTTCTATCTCTATCTCTAGTCTATTCTCTATATCCCTAGTTGACCCCCTCAAATGGCCACGAAAAGAGGCTTTATAAGGGTGAAAAGCTGGTGGGAAGGATATACTCATATAACCAACATCTACTTATCCAAAAACGCAAGTTTTGAGGACCTCAAATCTAGATGACACACCTAGTTTCACCCAAAAAACTGGATAAAAACAACTAAAAGGAAAAAATTTCAATTCGGCGCAAAAATATCTCGGCGACACTGAGTGTGTCGATCAGTGAAGGCTGACCATCACTGCTAGTGTCGCTCAAGTCAAAAGGTGTCAAAATTGAAATTTTCCAATTGTAGTGTGTTCTTCAACCCCTTGTGAAGCTCTTAGAGAAAATTTGGGTAGAAATAGAATTTTTTACTATTTTTAACAATTTGTTTAGTTAAACAGAACGTTTACATAAATCTGGGGCTACAGGGTTCCGGGCAGGCAGACTGGTTTCGAGTCACAAGGTAGGCTTTGTGAAGTATGGATTTAGGTTTACTAGGTTAGGTGTAATCCTAAGGGTTCAGAAAACCACAGAATTTGTCAGTTTTAAATGGGGTTTCTACAGTTGCCCCTCTTTGGCACTCCCTGTCCTTCAGGGGAAAAGTGAGTGGCGAAGAAGTAGACACTTTGGCGTTCCCTATCCTTCAAGGGGCGGGTGAACGTCAAAGATATTCCACACTTTAAATTTATTTCTAGGGTCACGTGGTCAGGGGGCACACCAACTAATCCCTCCAAGTCATTACGCTCACCTAGCTCACCCACCTAGGGTATTTTTCCTCCTAGGGTTTTCGGCGTGAGATGTCAGTGAGTTACACAAGCTTGAAATTCAAGTTGGATTTTCTGGCCATGCCACTTAACTTCAGGGGTTTTTACAATTTGAATTTTTAACCCAGGCATCTTCTTTGATTTCCTTAGGGTTTCCTAAGGTTGTCTATTGGAAAGGCTTTCTGTAGGAAGAGACTTGTCTGGTCGTTCTGAAGAGAGAGACAAGGCAGCAACGCGGCAATCGTGGCAACGGGGTAATTATCATATACGGGTGTCCAAGCTCCTTCGTTTTAAAACATGTTTTAAAAATTTTGAAAATAGGGGGAGATTTGAAATAGAACTCGGAGCAAGGACAGGTTACGATTTTAACAAATAAATTAAAGTTTTTGAAAACACACGACATATAGTGAAAACTTTTTAAAAGAGAAAGCTATTTTGAAAAACAATGTTGGTTAGTAGTTTTAACTCCTGCAACCATAGAGCCCTCTAAGCAGTTTAAAGTCGTGCAGCGGTGGACCCCTTTTACCTCAATACGGGGATAGACGGAATACACCCTACCCTTTTACGTCATACGGGGATAGATGTTGTTCGTTGAACAAGATGGTTGTGCCCTGAACACACCCGACCTTTTACGTTATACGAGGGTAGGCGTTACCTGTCTCGACTCTTTTACGTCGCACGAGACATTGAATTGGATACACCCAACCTTTAAGGTCATATGGGGTAAGACGGTACTTGCCTTGGCTCTTTTACATCGCACAAGTTTGACATTTTTCCATTGAATATGGTGGTTGTGCCCTGAATACATCCGACCTTTTGCGTCATACGGGGCTAGACATTTTCCTATTTTGGTTCTTTTACGTCACACGATGTAGCGCACCTAAATTTTTATTTTATTTTTCTTTTCTTGAATTGAATGATGGGGGAATGAAAAGAAAGTTTTTGGACAAAATATTTGGGCGACACGAGGAGTGGGGCCCTCACAAGCTAGGCGACACGCCTCATGTCACTCCTCAATTTTATTTACTATTATTATTATTATTATTATTAATAGTATTATTATTATTATTATTTATGTGGGATGCTGGGAATTAAGCAAAGGAGGGAAAGAAGCATAAAATTTGGGCGACACCAGTGGTGCTGCCTGAGCAACGCGAGGAGTGTCACCCTCACAAGTTGGGAGACACGCCTCGTGTTGCGCATACAATTTTTTATTTATTTATTTAGGGAAATGGGATTAAAAAACACTTCTTTCATAAAAATATGGGTGACACGGGTGGTGTCGCCAAAGTCTGAGTACGGAATTGGGCGACACCAAGCACGTCGCCCAGACGTCCGACCCTCGAAATTCATGTTTATCATTTTTCTAAGTTTTAGGGTTATCTAAACCCGTTGTTGGTCGAAGTGGACAACTATAGGACGCGTTTTGGATCAGATTTCTTTTTTTTATAAAAAACATCCCTCTTCCCATTTTTCTATCATCTTTCAAACTCAATTTTCTTCCTCTCATCTTCATCCTCTCCCTTTCTCATTTTCTTCCCTCTGTTTTTACAGATTTTCTTGCTCTCATCTTCAGGATTTCATGGCTCCTAGGAAGGACAATGTGATCTCAAAGGGAAAGGGGAAGGTTTTCGAGCGGGTTGACAATGGAAGAGAGTAGGAGGATTCCCCCCTTTTTCTTAGGGTTGGCACTTCCCTGAAGGTATTCCCTCCCATATCTTGCAGGCCCTTCGATCGGGTGAAGTTCCTCGATGCGTCAATGGCTTTCCTATCATTGAACCCTGATTCCGGGATTGGTTTCTTTCCGCTCGGCGGTGGCTCGAGCTCATGGCCCTTCTGGCTTCAATTTCGATGATAGGCATCCTGAACATGGCCTCTTGCCATGTGAACTTTCCACTCCTTGAGGGTCTTGCTGAGAGGTTCAACTATCAAACAAACAGTTTTCCTTCCTACAGGTGAGACAACGCCAACCTTGGAGGAAGTCGCTAGGATTTCTAGCCTGAACCTAGTAGGGAATGTGTATCAACCTTCTACTGCCACCGACGACCATTCCATCATGGGTGGGTGACTATTGGGGGTTGCTTATTCTTCACATGGTCAGTGGGTTGATATGGAGTTGTTGGTCCAGAATCGAGAGCAATCTCGAGCCGTCGAACAGATCCATATTTTTCTATTTGTGCTGTTGGGCTCCATTCTTTTTCTGAGTGGTCGTAAGACGGTTCGTAGTTCCCTTATTCCTTTAGTCCATGCCTTTTGGGAATGAGAGGGTTACCTTATTGTTCCAACTGTGTTGGCGGGTATTTACCGGGGTCTTCATGATCAGGTCATGCAAGGTATCCGAAATATTGAGGGCAGTGTCCTAATTTTGAATGTATTTTTTTTAACACAATTTTATTTTATTTTGCCCCTGAAACTAAGTTTTTTCTCTGGTTTTGGGCTTTGCAACCCATATTTCTGCAACACATGTTCACTAAAAAAAGGTCGGCTCTATCCGAGAGGGCTTGAGTTGGGCGACACTGCCAGTGTCGCCCACACAGGCTGGGCAACACTACTAGTGTCACCCAGGTCAAACTGCCCCAGATGATTCCGGGGTCCAGAGCTCCTGTTGTGTGACCTTTTGGGGTGATTTTGTGTGACCTTTTGGGGTGATTTTGGGTACTATTTTTTGTAGATTTGGGCCTATGAAAACATCACCATTGTCCGTCCTCCTCGATCAATGATGGCAATATCTGCTGCTTTGGGACTGGTGTAGGTCAATGATACCACCCGGCCTCGTGACGTCAACCATTATCGCAGGCTTCTTTATGAGTTGTCGTCCTTTGATTGGGAGATCAAGGGTCTTGAAAATGTGTCCCTATTGCTTCCTTCTTTGGGCATTCATGTCTTATTCTGGCAGGGCAGCACTTCAAAGAGGGGTATTTCCCTCAGAGGGTGCTTCGCTAGTTTTGCCATACTCAGAATTATACTTCTCTAAGAGAGGCGATCGATTGTCGCCCTATCTTTCCGCTTCAACGACACTCTGCCACTCTTCGGGTCAAGACTGGTTTGGCATGGAAGGGAAAGAAGTCCTCCTCTAGTGAGTGGTTAACTAAGCAAGACAAGCCCACAACTACTTCGAACTACGATTCCTGGTGGGATTGTGCCTGTCCTCTTCCACTGTGTCCTAAATCTTCAAGGCTTCGTGACGAACCTTCTGCTCCTGTTCGAGGTCTCATGTCTTCTCAAGAAGACGACTCCTCTTCTTCAAATAAGCGAGTCAAGTCGAATGAGGATGTTTACGGCATCAGTTTGGAAGATGCTGAACTTGAATTGGCTTGATGGGCAGCCTTCGTGCGGGAACTCAAGGAGAAGTATGTTGACCTAAAACCGAAGACTGAATAGTCAAAGACTTTTTCTGTTTTCTTATTTTTTCTTGTCATGAATAAGCTGATCTTGTGATAATTTTTATTTTCAATACTTCTTTCATTTTATTGAAGTCCGTTGGGACAGTAGGAATTTTGGTTATAGGACAAAGTTTAATTGCATGTAATAACCCCATTTTCAAGGGATGAATAAAGTCGGAGTTTTAAGATGCCCAAATTTTTTTTTTATGTTCTGCATGATCCTTTTCCTTTTCTTTTTTTATTGCCCCAATTGGGTGGTCTTTTAAGTTGTACGTGTGCAATTGATTTGTCAAAGCATAGCGCGATACTTTCTTTACACAGTTTTCAAACTGAATTTTTACAAACTCAGGCTCTTAGTTGTAGGGTTTTTGCCTTGAATTTCTGGCTATTGGGTCATCATACACACACACAAGGATGAGCTTGCCTTATTTTACCTCAGGAGATCCAGTCGAGAGAAAAACTCTCCCAGATTAGCAAATTTCGTCATTGGCGAGGTTCATCCATCTCCAATATGTGGTAGTTGGTAGTTATACTCAAACAACCATGAAGTGCCTGACTAGTTTCAAGCCTTTATAACAGGCGTAGGAAGTTGACTTCAAGAACGAGGTCAGATCGACTAACAATTTAATCTCTTGTAGTGATGGAGGAAGTCCTTTCTAAAATGGTTTGGTTTTTTAAAATGGATGATTTAAAAGTCAAATTGAAAAGGCATTTTCAAAAGGGATGGGCCTTACAGTTTTGTCACCTGTGGCCCCTTTGATGGTCATTTTCTTTATCATTTCTTTACCCAAGATGATGAAAGGATTTCCTAATAGGACTGTGAGAACACAAAAGCCTCAAAGTTGTCTTTTTACCTTTGAAGCTTTCAACCTATGTTTCGCGGGTTCATGAAGAGTTCTCTGGATTCTTGTCGGGCTTCTATCTTGGAAAACTCTCGACATTCTTTAGGATTCGTCGAAGTCACTTCGGTTTTCCATTAATGTCACCGTCCCACATCTTTCGGAATTGATTCTGTTGGGAGCCTGCAGGGTATAGGAGGAGTCTTCGTCCTCAGGGTCTGCTTGTGCAGTATTGTTAGAACTTGTAAGTACTTGTTTGCACTTGATTGTTTTGAATCGGATGCTCCATATTAGATATTTTTTATTTTAATTTTTATTTTATTTTATTTTTTATCTGTGATGCCTCTTTGGGTTTTCACCGAGTCCAAAATTTTTTTTTTTCTTTGTGATGCCTTTTCAGGTTTTCAGCACGCTTTTGAGCCTGTTACGGGTAGTATTTTCTGAGATACATCTCATTGATGGGGTCGTTCAGTTCATACCCCTCCAGATTTTTTATCTTGTAAGAATTACCTGTGTGCACTCAGGTAACCATGAATGGCCCCTCTCAATTAGGTTTAAACTTGCCTAAAGGGTGTGGATTTGCAAGAGGGTGGAAGATTTTCTTGAGTACCATGTCCCCTTCTTTGAAATGTCAAGGAACAACGTATCTTTGGTATGCCCTCTTGATTCTACACTGGTAAGCAATGATATTTTGTGTTGCTTGTAATCGTCTTTCATCCAAAGTAACAAGGGTAGCGATTTGTGCTTTGATCTTTTGTTCCTCATCTGAATTTTTCTGAATAAGCACTCGAAGAGATGGTATCTTAACTTCAATGGGTAGCACTGCTTCCATACCATAAACCAATAAGTATGGGGTCATGCTAGAAGGAGTCTTCTCGGTGGTCCGGTAGGCCCATAATGCGTCGCTTAGCTTTTCATGCCAATCTTTACCACCTTCTATTATTATATCTATAATTCTGAGAAGTCCTTTGTTCTTGGCCTCTGCTTGTCCATTTCCTTGAGGGTAGTAAGGTGTGGATAATTTTTACGTTATCCCCGAACATTTTGCACATCTTAGTGAGATTGGATCCATTGTTAGTGATGATTGACTCAGGAAAGCCAAATCTGAATTCAATGTTGTTCTTGATGAAATGGGCAACATGTTGTCCCTCAATTTGACAAACGATGCAGCCTCAACCCATTTTGTGAAGTATTCGGTAGCCAATAATATAAAATGATGGCCATTTGAGGCTTTTGGTGAGATATTTCCAATGATATGCAGACCCCACATGACAAAGGGCCATACGAGAGGTGTTGAGTTGAGTGATACGGATGGTGCAAGGATGAGGTCTCCCTAAAGTTGACATTTAGGACACCTCATAACGAACTTCCAACAATCTTCAGCCGTGGTGGTCCAGTAATAGCCTTGGCACTTGATTTTTTGAGCTAAGGCAGCATCTCCAGAATGACTTCCTTCATTGTGTAACTCTGTCAGTATTTGGTCGATATTTGGCTGATCGAGACACCGTAGAATGATGCCATTGAAAGATTTCTTGAACAAGAGATCACCTCTTACTAAGAATCCCATAAAAGACCTTTGAAGGGCTTCTTTATCCTTTTTTGTGGCTCCTTCAAGGTATAACCCATCTTTTAACAGGGACAGAACTTTGTGGAACCATGGTTTTGCCTTAACTAGCGCATCTAAAGCCACGAGAGACCCATCCCCATCATTCTCATTTTCTTGCTCTGTTTCTTCTTCGATCCTCGGTGGGGAAGGATCATATTTGTTCTTGTTGTTGAATGGCAGTGTGGTGATTTCTAAAGGAATAGCAACCATTGGAGCAAGGGTCACAAGGGTGTCGGGGAATCGATTATTTTCCTTAGTTACGTGATGAAAGGTGAATTTCTTAAAATATGGGATCATTGTTTCCACCTTTTCTTGATAGGGTTTGAGCTTTTCTTCTTTCACCTTTCAAATCCCTTGAATTTTGTTTTTGACAAGTAAGGAGTCACCAATCACTCATATTTGCTGGATTTTCATTCCCAGGGCATTCTTGAGCACAGCTATCAAGGCTTCATATTCAGCAATGTTATAGGTACATGGGAAATTCAATCTGATGGTTGTTGGCATTAAAATCTTTTCGAGTGATCATAGTATGACTCCCATACCTGACCGTATTCATTCTTTTCATCGTCGAAGTATAGCTCCCAAATTGAGTCCTCAATTATGAAGAGGTTTTCATCAGGGAGATCCATGTTGATGTGAGTGTTATCTGACAGTGCGTGTTCAGCTAAGTGGTCAACAATGGCTTCTCCTTTGATCCATTTTTGAGTAACATATTCGATCTCGAACTCTCTCAATAGCATTCTCCACTTTACTAAATGTTCGTTACGGACTGATCTCTCCAATAGGTACTTGAGTGGGTCCATTTTATATATGAGCTTGACTGAATGAGATAAGACTTAATGTCTTAATTTCTACATAGACCACACAAGTGTTAAGTAATGCTTCTCCACATTCGTGTATCTTGTGATTTTGTTGATGTAGTATATTGTTTGTTCTTTTCCATGGTCATCGTATTATCCTAGCATTGTCCCCATGGTCTTGTCTTTCGCAGATATGTATACGAATAGAGGTTTATCCGGACTAGGAGGACTGAGGATTGGAAGTTTGGTGAGATACCCTTTAATTTGTTCAAACGCCTCTTGGCAATCATTATCCCATCTGAATGGGGTATCCTTCTTAAGGAGCCTATTGAACGGTGTGCATTGGTTTGCCAGTTGTGAGATAAAGTGCCTTATGGCTTGTATGAGACCTTGAAGCCCACATATTTTTTTGATGTTTCGGGGAGGGGAATTTTGGTGATGGCATGTATTTTGGACGGGTCCACGTTAATGCCTCTTTGGTTTACTATAAAGCCTAGTAATTTGCCAGATCCAACTCCAAAGGCACATTTCTGTGGATTGAGTTTGAGTTGATGTTTATGGAGTCTGTCAAAAATGATTCTCAGGTTGGTGAGATGATCAGACCTAGTCTTCGACTTGACAAGAATGTCGTCAACATAGTCTTCCATGATGGTGTACATCAAGTCGTTGAAGATCCTAGTCATTGCCTGCTAATAAGTTGCCCTGCATTTTTTATGCCAAAGGGCATTAAACGGTAGCAGTAAGTTCCACATTACGTTATGAATGAAGTTTTGGTCTAGTCTTCTTCTACCATGAGGATCTTATTGTAATTCGAGAAGTCGTTCATAAATGACAACATCTCATGCCCCACAGTGTTGTTGACCAAGGCATCTATATTTAGTAATGGAAAATTGTCCTTGGGACATGCCTTGTTTAAGTCTCCATAGTCGACACACACTCAGATCCCCCAGTATTTCTTGAGTACGAACACTCTGTTAGCCTACCATTCTGAGTAATCGATGGGGGTAATGAACTTCAGCTTGAGCAGTTTGTCGATTTCTTCCTTAATTTCGAGCTCAAGGTGAGTCTTTTGACGTCGGAGTTTCTACCTAATGTGGGATCTTACCCTAGCATATCATCGTATGACCATGCGAAGACTTCGTGATATTCTTTGAGAAAGGACATCATATTTCCTGCTCCTCAGGACAAAGGGAGGTTCCAATCTTAGTTAACCTTGGGTGCCTCTCAGTTCCTAGGTTTACATCAATCGTCTCTTCGATGATAGCCGTTGGGTCACCATCGAACCTCTTCTTGAATTGCTCAACATGGGAAATGACTTCCTTAGGTTGGGAGATTTCTTCAGATTTTGGCTCTCTTGATCTTCGTCTTGGTTATCCAATTCGTCATCTTGAGTATTGTACACCGTTATTGGGATATCTTGAGTGTTTACCGTTTTTAAAAATTCTTTTTCATTATTATCAGTTCTATCATGCTTTGAATTTTCTACAGATTTTGAAATAACATAAGAGGTGTCCCTTATGGAACTTGCAAGAGATATGTTGGGGACTGTACGCGCGTGGTGGTTTGATGGCCACCATGCACCTATCCATTTTTTGGCACCGGAAGTTGAAGGTGTCGCTGGTATGCTTCTAGCAATTCTTTAGATAGAAGAATGATCGACCAATTCCGTTCATTGGTTTGTATTAGTGGATGAGCTTGGCTGTGTTAGAGCCGATTGTGGACACCTTCAAATCCAGGTCAGCAAAAAGGTCTTCAATACGCAGTTCTTGTGTGTCCAAAGATGTGAAAGAAGAATTCCCCGTTGGGGATTCAAGGATCACCTTATGCCATTTTGAAGGACGGGCATCGAGAGGGTCGAGGATTTGAATGCCTCCAAATACAAAGCCCGCTTAAAGGCTTCATCCAGCTTTGAAATAAGGTGAGAGAACACCCAAGACCTCTTTGATCTCCATTTTCAACTTTGGCTTGGAGTGATTCAGAAAATGCCTCCATTTACACCTTGCCCTTGACTCCCCAAGCCTTGGCCTGGTTGGAAGCCTTAGGAGAAGAGCATGTACCAAGCTTCGAGGGACCCAAAATAGTATCGATGTTGACATTGGATAATCTCTTTCATCGATGCGAAAGTTTGCAAGATTTGAGGAACAGGGTCATCGGCCTCTAGGCGTAAGGTGGCACAATCGGCTTATTCGAAGGAAGCGAGTGGGATTTCTCCAACGTCGACCCCTACGGCTAGCTTCCTGTTATGTATACTAGGATTGAGAAAATCAGGGGGTCCATTTTTGGTCAGAAATTTGAGGCATTGATGGAGTGTAGAGGCGACCACGAGCTTTCCATGCAGCCATGGTCTCCCTAGTAGCATGTTGAACAAACGTTAAACTTTATCACTTGGATGGTAGGGCTGATCTTGAGTCTAAGAAGCAGTATGCTTTTTGCTTTTCTCTTGGTCCCATCTTATGCGACGATAGTTAGTTGGCGTAGCTCGAAGTCATCCGAGCTTTTGACTATCTGCTTCACTATTTTCATAGGGAAAATGTTTAGGGATGCCCCATTATCAACAAGCACTCTCCGTATTTCATCTCTTGCATGAAAACAGTGATGTGCAGAGGTTGGACATGACAACAGCTGAAGCTGGCTGGGATGTCATCGTTCGTGAATATGATTGGCGTTGGTACCATTAGTTGGTTGATCATTCCGCAACACTCATTTGCTTGCGTGGTTCTTGGGATTTGTGTTTTGGCGAGGACCCTCTCAATCTTGGCTCTATGTGCTGGTGAGTTGGCGGCTAGCTCCAAGATGAAAATTTGAGCCTGGATCTTCCCGAGGTGAGCTGGTAGATCATAGGTGGTCACTAATCCTTTAATTTCCTTATTCGGTTCGTGATCGGCGACTCTGGCTGGTTGTCTACCTTTTGAGGTGTTTCTCATTCTTTCATCGAGAATATCGGCCATCAGTTGAATGGGTTTAAACACTTGGCCTCTTCGATTAAGGAATCAACCTCGCTATCTTGAGCTCGATAGGGTCAGCCCTAGCAAGCGTAATGGGAGTCAGGGGGGTGTTGGCTTCTTGTTTAGAAGATGACGCCTTTTCATTGGTTCTGACCATATCAATTTCTAGCGTATCATCTTCACCATGTTAGTCCCATTTGGGAAGGTTATCGAGGTTTGGAGCTGAAGGGTTTCCTCTAAGAATGCTCAAGAGAACTTGTTCAGGATCTTGAAAGTGATGGTCACAAGCCAATATGAATTGACTAGGATCCTCTTCTTCTTCATCTCCACTCTCAACCATGTGATCGACAACGTTCTCTTTTGAGTTGTCTTGAGCTCCCGGCTTTTCGATCGCTCTAACCATATTTTTAGGGAGAGGATTTGTGAAGATACCCATATTTTGATTAGGTTCATTGACAGGTTGATTTCTACGTGCGGCAGTGATGTTCCCCCTTTTGATTAACCCTGGAATCACCTGTTTCAAATATATGCAGTTTTGAGTATCATGAGCATGATTTTGATGCCATTTGCACCACTTGTTCTTATCTGTGACTTGAAATGGTGGTTCATATGGTGGCGGAAGATAAACCTATTTCTAGCCATGAGTAATTCCAAAACCTTTTCAAATGGGTCTTTCAGAGGGGACAAATTATCCTCTCACCTCTTATTATTATTTCAAGCGTTGGCTTTAAGGTGACCCCTTCGGTTTTGGTTCTGATTATTGTGCTCAGTGGCTGAACCTTGAGGCTGTCCGTTAATGACAATCTCATTAACCTGACAGAAAACTTTCCCCTTGTTATTATTCTTGCTCGTATTTTGGGGAGTTGTTATCGGTTTATTGTCGGGCCTGGTGTTGAGGGGTGTCCCTCTGGCCCTTTCATGTTTCACCACCCGCTCAATCATGGAGTCGAAAGAGTGGGGGATAAGACCTTTACTAAAGAAGGTCCTATATTCAGGAGCGGCATTCTCTAAGACTATGGAGATCTTGGCTGACTCCGTAAGTGGATATTCTATGACCCGCATTGCTACCTCATGGAATTGACGGCTGAAATCCTCGAAGGATTCTCTTGGGTTTTGCTTCGTTGCATTGAGCTCTCCCAGGGAGAGAGATCTTGGTGTCAACCCACGGTAGTGAGGGAGGAATAGGTTGAACATTTCATTTAGAGTGATGTGTAGCTGAGCGGACACTGTTCTCAGATGCCAGTTCAAGGCCTCGCCGGTCAATGTTTGCTAAAATATGGCCTTCAGTTGGTTAGGCCTCTCTCGCAAAGCTCTCATGGAGAGGATATATGCGTTGACGTGAGCATTTGGTTCGCTCTTCCCATTGAACTTGTTTCTTAATTTTGGGACGACAAATCCCAGGGGAAGGTCTTCCATGCCTCCAAGGGTCTCTGGAACATAGGCCTTTGGGGGTAGAATTTCTTGCATGCCCATTCTTACAAGCATATCAGGCATTACTTTTAAGGTGCCTTCCTGTTGGGTATTTGGCATGACAGTGGGCCCACTGGTCGGTGGGTTCCCAAGCATAGACTGATGAGTTGAGATTTGCGGTACCTGTTGTCTTGCATGGGCCAGAGATTGATGAGCCGCAGTCACCGAGGTGGTTTGATACATTTGTGCCTGAGGGGCGTACTAACCCATAGGTGTCACCATCGGTTGTGAAAATTGCACGGTTTGTTGGACTGGATGAACTAGAGGGAGCGATTGAAGAATCGACTGACTGGGTTGTGCTAGGGGTTGACGTAACTTGGTTTGGGTTCTACCCTTAAGCTGGGGCATGAGTAATGTAACCAAGGTTAACTGGATTTTAAGGCAGCTTCGACACCTATTTCGCCTAAGGGTTGGTCTAGATTGACACCTCTGCTTCGTACAGTGTTAAGAACATCATGAGCTGTACTGTGGTGGCTCGACGTTGGGTTGGATCCCCTGGACTTAGGTGGGTATTGGTTATGAGATCACCGCACTTCGGGGATCTTGGTTCAAGTTGTGGGAATTAGCGTTAGATGCTACATCAATTTCATCGCTCACTCGACTTCTACTTTGGTTAACAAAAATCCCCTATAGAACGACGCCTAGTCAGACCCCCTGACTATTCAGAGTCTTTTGGGCTGAATTAGCTTTTCGGATCACACTAATTTTAGGATTAAGAGTGGACCCTTGGAACTCTACCTCTAATTGGAGACCTAGGCGTTGGCTAATGGATTGACTTGAGGTCTGTCTGTAATCCCAAGGGATCGCAGCATACTGGTCCCTAGGTTTGGGCAGGTTAGGCTTAGAGTTAGTCGTGGAGCGATCATAATGGCCTCCTTGAGTGACTGACATGGTGATTGCTCTAGAGTTAGGTAATAGCTAGACTCAACGATCTAGGGTAGACCTAGCCTGACTCTAGGGGTAAAACCTTGACTCAGACCTAGGCTAGAACTAGACGGGAACCTAGACTTGCTACACTCTAAACTAAGATAAGCCTAGTCTATCATTAGAGGCAATTCTAAGCTTAGACCTATGCTAGAACCTAGACTACGACTTAGACTAGATGGGTATGAGTCTCGGCTCGGACCAAAAGTGGGTCTAGGTTTGGACCTGGATGCGAGCCTAGTTCGGACCTGGACTAAGCTGAGTGCAAGCCTAGGCTTGGACCAATCGGGTTATGAAACTAAGACTAGGTGTGGACCAAGATTGGATCAAAGTTGGCTTAGGCCCGAGCCCTTGACTCGGACCAAAAAGGGCCTAGGTTTGGACCTAGGTGTGAACCTGGTTCGGACCTGGGCTAGGCTGGGTATAAGTCTGGACTTAGACCCAGAGAGTATTGATGATCAGATCAGGTGTGGGCCAAGACTAGATCAAAGATGATTAGGCAAGAGCCCTTGGCTTCAACTAACAGGGGGCCTAGGTTCAGACCAAAGCAAAACCTGGTTTGGACCTAGGCTAGGCTAGGTACAAGCCTACACTTGGACCCAGAAGGGTCAGCTCGAACAAAAAGCGGGTCCGGACTGAAACTTAAAATTAACCAAAGAAATAAACAAGCACAACACACGAAAATATTTGACCTAGACTAGTATTATATGTAGGCTTGGCTTGAGAGTAAGATCCTAACTATTGAAATGCGGATAGGCTGATATAGATCCTCACATAGGTCCTGGCCTCCTGTTATAGGATGTTCACCTTTTCCTACCATACGTGGAGTTCCTTTGAGGCAAAGGATTACGGAGGGGCGCTCACATTTAAAGTTAGGTTTCCCTCACATCGTTAACGTGGATTTTGGGGCTTTTCGAAATATTTGTTTCCTGGTTTCCCAGGCATTTGTGGTCCGGTGTGTTCTGGAGTATGTAATGAAGCACGCAATTAAAAATAAATTCAAGCACACAATGCACACAAAACAAGAAAGGAAATAAGTGAGCACTCGGCACTGATCGTGCCTAGCGATGCGCGCTTCAAGGCAAAACACACAGGAAGAACAGTATAGATGGTGGGGTAAGAAAACCCTAAGAGGCTACAGACAGAGCAATGAGACCAAGCACAGTCCGTGCTATGTCGAGCGTAGCCCGAGTCCAGGGTGACTCAAACAGGACACGGTTTAGGGAGGGTGCTGGCAGCCCTCGATGTATTTTTTTTATTTTTTTATCTTTTTAATTTTGATGAAACACAATTAAAATAAGCATGGTGAAGGCAGGGAAAACATAGTTTCAGTAAAAATTAACAAACTAAAATAAAATAAAAAATGACAGAAACAGCACAGACCTGTCTGAAGCAAAATATGTTTTTTTATATTTTCAAATAATTTATTTTAAGTCCAAACTTGGTCAACAGGGAGCCCAAAGTCCTTGGAATATGCCATTGGGGTTCCATAATTTTTTTGGGACACTTTCAGTTGGGCAACATGGGTAGTGTCACCCAGGCGGCACTACTAGTGTTGCCCTTGCAGGATGGGCGACACTGCTAGTATCGCCCAAAATTTTTTTTATTTTTTATTTTTTTTATTTTTATCTTATTAAAATTTATTAAATAAGGCTACAATAAACTTGGAATAAGAAGTAAAAAAAATATTTATGATGAAATAAATTAAAATAGAGTAAACAGAAAAATGCAGATAGAACAGATCTGTATCAAGTAAAATATTGTTTTGGAATTTTTAAAATTTTTATTTCCCTCTGAAAGTTTTATGAAAGCCACAAAAGATACCCTAGAAAATATGTACAAAGTTTCATAAGATTCTGAAACTTTTGAATTTGGGCGACACGGGGAGTGTCGCCCTTGATCTAGGAGGCACTGGTGGTGTCGCCGAGGCGACACTGCTAGTGTCGCCCATAATAGACAGGGTTCAGAAACCCTGGATCCTGATCACAATAAATTCTTGAGACTTTTTGTGACTGAAAACAGTGAAAGACAGTGAATGAAAATCATATTTTGGCCCTTGGATCAAGCTTGAAAAGTCCCACGGTGGGTGCCAAACTATTTACGATGAAAATTTGATAAATCTTTTGATGAAGATCTGTCAGATCTTCACACCTTAAAACTGATGAAAATGAAGGAAATAAAGTGGCAAAGAAAGTGGGACAAATTAAATTCAGATCTGAGGCCATATCTGCCAGGAAACGAGCAGATATACTCTCAGATCTGTGGCAGCGGCAGCATGATCCAAGACATTACAAAATAAATTTTTTAAGAAAATGAACAGATCAAAATAAAATGAAAACAATAAAGCAGAATAAATAAAATGGAAGGAAATGATACCGAATCGAGCCGGATGGCCCTGGACTCTCAAGCCTTCTAGGGATCGCCCGTATCAAAACCGGTACTCTTTTGCCTCTCTAATTCGGATGTCGACCAACCAGTCTCTAGTGTAAAGGGTTAGATCTAATGTTGTTGTGCCCTAGGTCTAGTTCATAACTAGGGTTTATGTGCCCTAAGTCTAGGGTTTCTTACGCTTAAGGGTTAGGATCTCAGGAGGGTAGGGTTTGCTAGAGCAGTCTCTAGGTTTTCTAATCTCTCTGAGTTTTCTATATCTATCATAGCGTTTCGATCTCCTTCTCTAGTCTGTTCTCTCTATCCTTAGTCGTTCCCCCTCAAATGGCCACGAAGAGAGGCTTTATAGGGGTCAAAATCTGTTGAGAAGGATATACTCATGTAATCAACACATACTAATCCAAAACGCAAGTTTTGAGGGTCAAGCGTGTTGCCCACAAAAATTGGTAAAAACATCCGAAAGGCGAAAATTTTGATTCGGAGAAAAAAATCTAGGTGACACTGGGTGTGTCAGCCAGTCCTGCAAAACGTGTCCAAATTGAAAAATTCCAACTGCGGTGTGTTCTTCAGCCTCTTGTGAAGATCTCAAAGAAAATTTGGGTCAAAATAGATATTTTTACTATTTTTAATGATTGTTTTGGTAAAACAAGGCGCTCACAGAAAACTGGGTCAAAACACGGTTTTTATAGGGTTCCGAGATGGCTAACAACACAGGCTATGTGAACTATGGATTTGGGTTTACTAGGTTAAGTGTGATCCTAAGGGTCAAAACACCAAAGAATTTGCAAAATTTAAAATGGGTGTCTACAACTTCGCGGTTGTTTGAGAGATGATTATTCCCCGTCCACGTGAAGAAAAATCAGGTCCGACCATCTAGCGACTCCATTGGGGACATGCCACCCTATAGTTCGCTTAAATTTTTCTCAAGAAAACATCTCTCTTCTCTCTCTCTCTAAAACTGCAATGGAGTCTTATTACTCCTCTTTCGTCTATGTTGAGGACTCTATCATCCCTATATTTGCGACCTCATCCATGGAGAGAAGAATGACCAATCCTGCTTCTTCGCTGTCCTCCTCAAGTGGCTTGGCTAGCCCTACCATCCTAGTTCAGGCTATGAAGATTACGGGAAAACGTGCTCGAACTCCTTCTCCGTCCTTCTTCGACATCAAATGGAAGTCCATTGTTGTCACCTGCATGGGTGGCTTTGAAGCCACCTCCTCCCATAAGAACCCTGTTACTGGCGGGTATCCCGCTGGTTGTAAGCTTAAAGTGGTACTCACGCCACTCCTTCTCTTAACACAGTGGGTCTTGATAGGGCCACCGTCTCAGCGGGTAATCGAAACGTAATCCCACCTGCATTTCGCAAAGGCATTGCTAGTAGTAGTGTGTCGCTGCACACACATCACTTTGGCGAGTCCTACGCCAGTCCTCGTGAGCCTAATGCCACCGCATGCACATGTACAGACATCGTGGCTAATGGTTTAACCGTCACCCGTGACAAGATAGGAAAGTCAACACCCTACCCCAATCACCTCACTTGTTTTGAGTCCCTTGAGACCTAGACTCATCACAAGTGGTCGTCAAGCCACTAATGCACCGTATAATAATCTCGCAGCTTAGGGCAGCCCAAAGGTTGGAATAAGTGAGCACATGACTTTCAAGGCAATCGAAAGTCTTCCAAAAAACAATGCACATGCATACTAAAGCCCTAAGGCCACTCAAATTGAGCAGGCAGGTATTTCAAATACCCAACCTTCTATTTCACGAGGGGATGGGACACAAACCTCCCCAAACACTCATGCAGTCCATGCACATACTTGCAGGTTGAACACATGGTACTCGAAGAAATTCCCTTTCAGCACTGTTCTTGCCACGCCTCCCTCTCTATAAATGTAAAATAGCCCTCGGGGCAGTGCTCGAGGCAAGTTATTCTCAAGAACTACCAGTTAGTGCCTCCCTTCTCTAAGAAGACCAATTCTTCCAAAATCGACCATGACTTCCCTTCTTCTATGTTGCAGGAGTTGATTAATTTTGCACTCATCTCCATACGACAAGCTAGTCGGGAAGGAAATCGAGATCAATTCCGATTCTGAGAGAAGATCTACTGGAGCGTGAGAATTAAATTGACGAGAGAGATGAGGGTGCCGCTTCGTAAGGAAAAGACAGAGTCTTTACCCTCAGAAGACTTACGAGAACAAAACTGGTTTTACCCGTTGCAAGCCAAGGAAGAAATAGAAATCAGTGACACCGTCCATTGCTACGTCATTGAAGTACAGGAAGAGGAACTCGCTTCATCTGATCCATGGCCCCAAGGCCATCACGACCAAGCAAACCAAATATGGCGCCATGGTCGTCTCGAGCCCATTCAGGTTGGATAATGGCCCCAAAGGCCTTCAAGTGCCAATATAGGCAGTGATCGATCCCCAAGGTCACCCAGAACTAGTGGCTACTCTTGCTGCACAACAATCTCAAGCTCATTTCGGCCAAGATCAATCCCTGTTGCACGAGTTGCCATATAGACGCATGAGGAGGACTAGAATCACCCCTGCTATCGAATTATCCGAACAGGGTGAACGAGTCGAGGTAATGGTAGTAAGCCATGAAGAGGACGACCCTATGAATTCAATGGCCCATTTCGAGGACGTGTTGAACAACATTCTGGATAGGCTCACGGGACTTGAAGACGATCGACCAGCAACATCTTCTCATCAAGAAGAAAACTTCCCTCTGGAAGCCCAACGTGGAGAGGAAGAGAGACCTCAACCTCCTCCTACGATCCAGACCCCAAGGCATCGAAACCCTCCTACCTCCTTCGACGACCAGCCCAATCTGGCTTCCCAAGCTATGCCATCGATGTTGACTCAAGAAGACATCCATAGGATGATCAACAAAAGCATCTAAGGTTTAAAAACATTAAGGGCATAAGAGAAAGTCCAATACAAGAAGACTTATCTGCCTTTAATCAATTGAATCCCCTTCCTCATCGGATGTCAAAAGGGAAAACTGCCAGTCTTCGATGGCACGGGTTCACCTCAGCAACATGTGGCTCATTTTGTGTCAGCATGCCAGGAATCGGCTTCGAACTCTAGACTGCTTCTTTGACAATTTATAGAAACTTTTTATGGGCTCACCTATAAATGGTACCCGCGCGTGCCCTCAGACTCAATTCATTCCTGGTATGAAATGGAGCAATTGTTCTACAAGCGCTTTTACGAAGCGATATTGGATGTTCAAGCAATAGAACTCCTCATAATGTTTCAAGACATGGATGAGTGAGTGGGCGAGTACATCCAGAGATGGAGAGACCTTGCCATGTGCTAGAGCAATCCCATGATTGAGATTGATGCTGTACAAACATGTCTAAGGATAATGAAGAAGGAAATCTCCTTACATGTCGAAGCCTCTAATCCTACCTCTTTTCTGACATGATCACAAAGGCAGCTAAAATTGAAACCTTGCTAAGGCATCACGGAGGAAATCGAACTCAGACTGCGAGTTGGGGTCAGACTCGCAATGCCACTAATAACAAAACTAACCCTCGAGCTAGCCAGCACAAGAATCTAGTCAGCGCGACGGTCACTACCACACCCCTTCATCCTGAACCCCCACCTAATGTTACTCCTCTCCAGACATTATACACCTCTTGAGGGCTACCACCCCGGGATCAAGGTGGGGTCCAGCAGCAGCAACCACAACCACAAAATTACAACAGGGTGTCTCTGCCACAAAGCTACTAATCAGACCAAACAATTTATCTGACTGCTGAACCAGCCATAAAGCTTCAACAAGGCATGGGTACCAACTCTCTTGAAGATGTTGATCGAACAAGGCATGGTGAAGCTTCTAGACATCAAACACCCAGAACAGGAAGGACTCACCAGTCATGGCAACTGTTGCGGCTATCACCAAATTTTAGGCCACCCCGTGCAAGATTGCCTCTAGCTCAAAGAGAACATCGAAGCCTTAATTCAAAAGGGGAAAATCAACTTGGAGATTGTCAAGAAGGCTTTCGAAACACAAGAAGCCTCACATATGGTCACAGTCTAAGAAGAATCGACCGATGGTGCCCTTGTAGCCAAGCTGTCTCCTCGCATGTCCCCTGTCCTGTTTGACGTAATGGTACAACACAAAATGATTGTGCCCTGCGCGGCGAAGAAATAAAAAATTGGCGAAAAAAGATCAAGACTTGTGGTGCCAATATCATCAGTTGAGAGGACATGACGTGCCACTATTTCAAATTCTGATCTGTTTTGGAAAGGTATCTATGAAACGTTGTGATAGTCATAAAAAATGCATCATCACCACCTTTAGAGGATGCTCATGAGTTCAAAGCCCCACGGCATGAGGAATTCAGCAGACTCAAAACTCTGCCCCTAGTACCTCGAAAGCACCTACTCTTAGTGACCTTGCAGGAGTTCTCAAACCCTGGAAAGTATATCATGGTCGAGGCAAAATGAAAAGCCTCAGGAGGGAAGCTATTTACCAAGAGAATGTGATACCTACACCCCAAGCTCAAGAACGATGTCCACCCAAAAGAAAAGAACAAAACAAAAAGGTTGCGCGAGAACAACCTTACAAGCGGAAACCCCCTCAACACCCATTCAAAATGAATCTTCTTCCTTCTTTGCCTACTCTGTATGAATTCATCCCAATGCAAGTTCTTTTTGTGAAGGGCGGCCAGTACATGACTGTGAGGTCCATTCGTGACACATCTCATACAGGGACAGATACAAAGGAGGTCCCCATTGCGGGCACACATCCTGACTGTATGACACTAAAACTATGCCACCCATGGTCACGGAGGTACGACCTTAAATCTAGCCCCAAAAAAAAACAAAAATCATAATATAGGGGATCGAAAATAGAAAACAAATCATTCCATGCATATGTTAAAAGCATTACAAAAAATCAGACGGGCCTCGAAAGTCCTCTAAATGGAATGAAACCCTTGAAAATGGTCAATATCCTCGTGCATCTTCGCCTTCAACTCCTGCACGTACTCCAGTGCAGCCTGATTTTGCTCCTCAAAATGGGAAATGTCCTTAGCGACCACCTCTGACAAATCAAGGATCGCCCTCCCCTCGGACCTCAGCTGCTCCAGTCTTCAAGATCTCACAAGTATCATCTCCCGGTGATGACTCCGCTGGGACTTCAAATAAGCTATGTGGGGTTGTAATAATGCGATCTCATCCTCTATGATCAGAATCGCGTGAGAGAAATCCACATCTTCCTCCATAAGGGAGCTTGGCCAGAAGCGAGCCGCTCCTTTTCCTCGTGAGCCTTCACGAGAGCCTGCTGCTTAACCAATCACTCCCATAAAGAAGCTAGGCGTGTATCATGAGACGCCCGCACCAGAGTCTCACACAGAAGAGCCTCAGCTCTCCAATCTGCAAGACTCCACAACAACCCATTCAGCTGATCGAAAGTCTCTTCATCATAATACACGACCTTTAAGATATCCGCATAAGCCCCAACAGCCTCTATCTTCCCCTTGAGGTTAGAAAGAGCACACTCCCTGATCCCTTGAAGTCTCGATTGAAGCATGTGCCTCATAGCAAGCACTTTAAAACTCAGTGTTGAGGGAGGCGGAGTTGAGGAACCAATTGTAGCAAGAAAGGGGACATCAAGAGCAGAATCCCTGATCAAGAGAGCCAAAGATTTAGGAAGGCCAATGGAAGGCTCAGATGTAGACTCCTCAGTCTATGTCCCTAGAGCAGGCAACTACGGACCCAATGGCACCGTCGACATCGAAGAAGGAGCCTACGAGCCAGATTCTACTCTTAACTCCGCTACTGAAACAAACTGGAGCAAAAGCAGCTGGAGTTGCCACGCAACCACTTAGGACCTCATCCATGGTCTCAGCATAGACATCATGAGAGGCGAAGTTGAGACTATACAAACCTCCACCTTCACGCACTAAACGGGAGGAGCTAGCTACCACGCACCCGCGGTGGACGAACCCCTACGTTTTTAGCGAGTTCTTTTCTTCAAGATCAAGGGGGCCGACTGGGGACCCTTTGATCATTTTCTCTTTTCTCCCTCTTGCCTCTTCTCCCTCGCTCCCAGGACAACTCCTCAGCCTAGGCTAAAGCCTGACCCACTTCCTGTTGGGGCGTCCAGGCTCTAGACCAATATTCCTTTGCTGCCTGAGACCGCATCTCCCTTGGCACATCCAAAGATGGAGTCGAAGTCATCAAATAAGGACTTTGTCTCGCTTTTAGAGACAAATATTCTAGGTTAGCATTGTCGTTGTCCAAAGAACAAGGCTAGGAAAGCTCCCTCCAGTTGGCGGGATACTGGCTTAATTGAAACGTCTTGGAGAAAGAAGGGGGAGCGAAGTGTTTCCCAGCTCGATTGTCGCTCTCGACGCTGTGGACAACCTGTCAAGGGTGGTCGGAAGGTCAGTACACGCGGTTGCTGGTATCCCACCACCACTGATAACTTTTTGTCACTTGACCCACACGAACTTGCTCAACCCCTGAAGGAATAAGGAAGTCTCCCACACCATCCTCATGTCGAGCTTGCTCCACGCCTCACAACTTGCACCAAGGGCCTCATGATCCTGTAGCTCCCCCTTTTTGCCATACTTCTTCCCAAAGACGGTAAAGCAGCACCCTTGGTTCGGGTCGTGCTGACGGGAGAAGCAATGAGGAAAATAGTCCCCTAATTGTCTATCTCCCATGCCTCTGTTTCGGAGAATACAACCCCTCACGCTTAGGAGGTACATGGCCTCCTTTGTTTTTGTGGTCACCCCACTGAGGACCCCACAGAAAAAATCAATGTACACATTGTCAATAGGGCCACCTACCGAAAAAGGGCTCCCACTGATAAAGAAAGGGGCACTGATCGAAAATTCACAAGCCGCCCCTGACTCCCTAAACACATCCTTGGTCTCGACAATTCTTAGCATGTGGGGACAGGCCGCATCCGTGAGACTTTCATTAGTCTTGTACATCCCTGAGAAGTATGCCGAAAGCTACCAAAAAATGTAGTGGACTAGGAAACTTTTCGTGAAACGCACAAGAGGGCCCTCTCCTGCTAGGACCATGCTCTTGTTCTCCTTTAAGGAAGTCTTTCCATGTGCAATGGAGCCCAACCTGTCATAGATACTGCACAAAACACGCTGTGCCAATGCAAAAATCTCCCCATGGGCCATCATGCAAGCCACATAGAAGTAGCTCGGTCGGTTAATGTAGCCTCTTGCCCCTGGTAGAGCAAACTTGTATAAGAAGAGGACAAAGTAAGCAGCCAGGTACACACGATCCTTCTCCCCTCGCCTGGGAGGGATAATTATTCTCTTTGAGGCCTTAATTGCCTCTGCTCCCTGTGCCTCGTCCATCCACAATGCACTCGAACTGGCATCTTCATCATCTGGACAGTCACCAAGGAAATAGTCTCTCCATGCTTCAAAATGTACCCCTTCGAACTTGAGCTTGGTCACTGAGTGCAAGAGCTGGTAAATCTCAAGCAACTCACGGAGACCAAAAGGGGCTGGCTTGCCGTTGATGAGCTCATCTCCAAAAATAGCCCCATTGTTGAGTATAAATTTTCATATGTCTCCCCCAGTATCGGCAAACCGCCCACAAAATACATGTCTAGAAGGGTGATTCCTGCCTCACCCCCATCCAAGAGCTAGCTATTAGTCCTATAACCTAATAGAGCTTTGATGGTGTTGGAGCAGCAGTCATAACAACCGGCCGAACTCTAGCACGCTACGGCTAGCTCGCACTCTCAGAGTACTAGCAAAAGCATTGAGGACATCAAATGTCCAAGTGTTGTACCCTGACAAATATTTGTGTTCTCCCTAAAAAACGAAGAGCACCAAGGGCCCAGTGAAGGCTCGTCTTGGCCAGCATCCCCTTCCTCAACGTTGGCAAATCCTCATAGGGACCAAATCTCCTATGAAGAGAATGATAAAGGGGCACATTATCCCTTTGAATGAGAGGTTCCTCACCAATATCTTCATAACTACTGAGCTGGGCGGCTTCTCCAGCATAGGTGATGCACGAAGGCGACTTTATCTCTCAAGAAGGTGAGAGGGCCTTAAGAGAAGTCCCCCTGATGAGAGAAACACCAGTATAGGAATCAGTTCCCAATTCCCCTTCACGAGGCAAACAGTTCACGTTTAGGATTTCTATTGCAAGAAAAACCAGAAAGATGGGGAAGAAGAATTAGATCCAAAACGAAGCAATGCCATGGTTGATCAAATACCCAAGGCTCAGTAGAGGAAACAAAGCACAACAGAAAGAGAAAAAGCGACCCTACCTTGAGGAGGAGCCGAACTGGTACCAGACATGGTTGTTAATAAAAAACACTAGAGGGGAAGAAGGGATCCTGCTCAAGAATGGTGATGAAAAGAGGCGTAGGCATAAAGGATAAAAAAAAAATTAGGGTTTTACTTTGGATGAAAATCGTTAGTAAAACCGAAAAACTACCCTTGTGCACCCCTTTTATAACTGAAGAAAGATATCGTATTGCGTAAAACAAATGAAGTGACACGTGGCCCACTCATGAAGAAAGCGCAAACGACACGCGAAGTGAAATGTCGCAAGATTCAGGGACACAGAAGCACAATTGGCATCTGAAGTGAAGCATCACACAAGTGAAACGTCGTGTTAGTCAGATGGTTAGATGCCTCAATATCGCCTCCCTCGATCTAGGTGATCGGGTGACAATGTCTTGGGTTTGGAAGACCCTGGACTTGAGATGGCCCTCTCCAAAACCTTGTTCAAGAACAAGGGCAGGTATCCAACTAGTGAGAGAGGAATTTTTTATGTGAGGTGGGGACCACCTCACCTGGGTCCGTGACTTATTTGGGCTGACTCGCAGAGGCGCCCTCTTAGATCATTACAGAAAGCCTCCCAGCTGCTTCAACTTGTTCGGAATCACCTCCGTTGACCTGCAATATCCTTTTTTTTTGTACAACACTACTATGGTTAATTTGCAAGACAAGTTGGCTGATGGGCCCACCCTTGTCTTAGGGCAATGGACATTCCTGTGGCTAAGAATGTGAGAGTTTACAATGATGGTATGTGGTATATATAAATTTTCCCCAAACATGGTTGGATTGATCAAAATTAAACCTAATTGTTGGAAATTAAGCTTTAATTGAATTAAAAGAAATTAGAAAATAGGGTGCAAAATGATAGATTTGCCCCTTCATAATAATTTTTGGAATTTCAAAACAGTCCCTATGTAGCCCTAGAATGTGCATGATTTTTCAAGGATGATGTCGGGTTGATCAAAAGATGATTGTTTTCTTCTAGAGCTCGGCATGGCAATCGATTTAATACCAACTTCGAGCCATGGATCGTGGTTTTAGGGCATGATCATGTGACTTGAAATTTGAATGAATCTCAAAACTTCGAATCGATAGTGTGCTCGTTCCTTGATGATTTTCTATGATTTCTTCACGGGATCACACTGAGCATGTCGTTACAATCGGAGGGCAACAAACACAAATCGGAATTTCCACTGTTTGCTAGGCTTTTATTGAGCGGGGGCCCCATGATGATGAAAAGTATCTTCCAACAGCATGCCCCACCGAATGTTGTGCTTCGAGAGAATCAAGAAGTGCAATAATTTGGGAAATTTTTCTGGGGCTAGCTAAGGACTTTGTGAACGCTGAAGAGGTCCATGCAATGCCGTGACTAGGATGCTCGAACGTTTGGATGCAATGTATGAGTCCATCCGTGGAGACTTTTGGGGGAAAAAAACTTTTGAGGGATCCTGTTGAAGTCCTCACCCTCAAGGTAATATTTGTGATTCTGCAGCTTGAGGATTTTGTAGGGACCTCATTGGACAGAACCTGACCTATCTGGAGGCCAAATGCTATGAACCTTTGGACGACATTTTTTACTACTACACCAGGTTCGCTTTTGATGTTCAGAGTATCTTTGTAGGTCCCGTCTAGTGGGTTCAAGTCGTGGGCTTTTGACCTATCCCGAAAGTCTAGGCTTACTGGCTAGGGGAATTTTGGCGAGGTTGCCTCATGGGCCCCATCTTACAGGGTCTAGAAGGTCTGGGCATGTCGGCTAAGGAAGGTTTTAGGCAAGGCGATCTCATGGAGAGGAATGATCCTGAATTCTCTGGCAGGTTAGGCCCTGGCTTCATCAATTCCTTGCCTTCGGGTGGTCTTTAGCATTTTGGAGGTATCTTTTGGTCATCATCCTCACCCTTAAGGACTCTTGTGATTTTTATGTTGAAGTGTGGGAGATCTTATGCGGTTCCCACTCCCGGATGACCCATTTTGTGGTGTGATTGGATGCTGGAAGTTGAGGATTTTTGGTAGACCTCAATGGAATTATGCCTGTTTGGCAATTGAGGGTCAGCTGAGGCTGTGGTATTGTGTCAACCTGTTTTGTCGGTCGAAGTGCCCTTTTGCAAATTTTCACTTGAACAGGGTAAGCAGTGTAGTAGAGACGATTTTCACCAACTTTCTTTAACTTTGGGCTCTTTTACCCATGACCTTGCAGTTATGTCCACCCTTTTCATCCGTTTTTTCTCACGGTGCCCTTTTGGGGTTTTCACCATGTCGGGGTTTTTGTTTTTATGGAATTCTTTTACTCAATGTTTTGTGACCATGCCCGTTGGTCATTTTTACTCATGGCTTTCCCTTATTCAGGTGTACACCATACCTCTTTTTTTGTGAAGGCGTGTTTAGGGTCATGTCTTCGGGACCTGTGTGAAGCCTTTTAACCTCATGCGGTCAGGATGTGCACTATAGCTTAGGGTCATACAGCTGCACCGTGATGGTGATGAAGGGTAGTTTGTAAAGTCCATGGAGTGAGTATGGTGTTAGTTTTGACTCACTTTGGAGAGATGGCACGAGGCTACCTATGAAGGAAGAATGGTGGGTGAAGAGTGGTGCCCCACTAGTTGATGGCGAGTATGGGTAGCGAGATGGCGTGCCTTTTTGTGAGCATGGGTGAGACTCACTAAGGAATGATGGAAGATGGTAATGATGAACGGACTCACTAGGGAATGATGAAAGATGGTAATGATGAATGGACTCACTGGGGAGGTAATAAGGGTGGCGCGTGCACACGAATGGGTTGGTTAAGGAAGACGTTCGCGAGGATGCATGTAAAGGGCATGTGCACGTATGTGGGGGCATCTTTAAGGTCATACCTCGGGACCTGTGCAAAGCCTTTTAATGTCATGCGGTCGGGATGTGCACAATAGTTTAAGGTCATATAGCTTGGACCGTGGTTATGTAGTTTAAAGTCTTGCAACTAGGTCCGTACAGTTTAAGGTCATATAGTTTGACCGTGGCTTGTGCAGTTTAAGGTCATGCAACATGGACCATGACTGTGTAGTTTAAAGGTCATGCAGTACGGACCAAGGCTGTGCAGTTTTAGGTCCTGCAGCATGGACAAAGGCTATGCAATTTAAGGTCATGCAGCATGGACCATGGTGTGGGTCACCATGTAAGTAAAGCTACATGGGGGATAGGTTGTGGATAGCAATTTGACTCCCCGGGGATAAAGATAGTTAAGGCTATACACAAGCAGAGAGACTTAGATGAAGGTAGTGGCTCCACGAGGAGTGGCAAGAGGAAGCGAACTTCTCTAGGGAATAAGAGGGTAAGTGTGACTGCCGGGGTGAAGGATGAAGCTTCATGTAACTCCATTCGGAATGACAGGCCGGAGCATAGGTGTAACCCTACTGGGGGTTGAAAAGATAATCATGGACCTAACTCCTTGGGGATAGTGGGTCGCAACAGGGGGTGACTCTCACTGGGATGTTGGTGCGAAATAGTCCCATCGGGGATCGGAGGGGTTGGCACGACCCTTGCATACATCTAGCTCCAATGGGGATGTTGATGAAATACACCTGGTGAAGAGGTGGTCCATCTCACAGTTAAGGTTTTACGTATGGGCTATTTGTTGTGTCATGCATTACAGTTTTAAGGTCTTGTAGCTTGGACCATGGCTATGCAGTTTAAAGTCCTACAGCTAGGACCATGCAGTTTAAGGTCATGCAATTAGACCTCCACTATTGTTTAAGGTGATGTACTTTGGACCATGACACTAAGCCTTTTAACGTCATGCAGCCAAGACGTGCACTATGATTTAAGGTCATACAACTGGACCATGGTCATACAATTTTGAGTTGTACAATGAGGACTATGAAGTTTAAGGTCGTACAACTAGACCTTCACTACAGTTTAGGGTCATATAGTTTGGACCATGGTGCTACGCCTTTCAATGTCATGCGGCTAAGATGGGCACCATAGTTTAAGGTCACATAGCTGGACGATGGTTGTGCAGTTTAGAGTCATGTGATGAGGACCAAGACTGTGCAGTTTAAGGTCATGCACCCTAGACTGTTGTCTGGTGAGTAGGGAATGCCACTCCATGGAGAACAAAGCAATCATGGGAGATTGGACTCCCTGAGGAGTAAGACTGTGGTGCAGGGAATGAACTTCCTGAGGAGGAGGACAATGGTCCAGATGGGAGTATTCTGGCATGCGTGTGGCACTAAGTGTTGGATGACACACGCGGCATTAGGCATAGATATGAGTGCATGGCATTAGGTCCCTTGCTGAGGCACGCAGCAGTAGCCGCTAACAAAGCATGCAGCTATGACTCCTTGATGAGGCGCACGATGATAGCCCCCCAACGAAGCCCTCGACGATAGTCTTGACGAGGCTTGCGACGATAGCCCCTTGACGAAGCGGGCGGCGATAGGATTTGGGTGAAGCATGCAGCGGTGACCTTTTAAGGTCTCGAGCTTGACCCGCCCTAACCTAGTCTTGTTGCTGTCAGGAGCTGGGGACTGAAGCGACATTTCAAATTTGTCAAGGGCAATTTGTCGCACTACTGAGTATAAAAGCGGGAATAGCCCCATGTTACTATTTTACCGAAGGGTAAAATAGTTGAAGCATTTTGAGAGAGAGAGAGCCTAAGCTTTTGAGAAGAGACTTTTGGTGAGAGTTTTGCGGCCACAATTTGCAGCAGACAGGCCTTTTGTAGCTCTCTGGTGAGCTTGAGCAGGTCATGGAACTTCATGTCGTGATTGCAGATACTTTCGAAGAGTGCCTTGGCTTTCTGAGCAAGGAACGAGGTTACTCAGGGCCTTAGCAAGATTTTCAGAAGTGCTCTGCCAGAGTTCGTGTGTTTCTACGGCATTCCCGTGGCAGAAGGGAGGTTGCAGAGAAGTCAGTGGAGTCTGACAGTCCTCTGGCTATCAGCATAGAAGCAGGAGGAGCAGTAGTGGGCTCACCGAAAACTCAGTGGAATTCAGGTGAGTTTGTGGCAAACTGCTGAATTGCAAAAATAAGAGAACAGAAACCCACAATGTCACAAGGGGATTTTCTAGGGATTCCGGTGGTTTTTGCCAATTATGATAACAAGTGGAAGGAGGGGAAGGGTTTTCCGGTGAACAGGAGTAAATTCCCGGCAAAGAGGGGAAACGCCAGTGACAACCCGAGAGGAAAGAACAAGGTTAGGTGAGGATTCCAGGTGGGCAGATGAGTTTTTCTGGCGAAACTCGAAGGGTTGCGGGGAGGCAAAACTTCGTGAGAAGGTGGACCGTCAACGAGGAGCAACGGTTGGGGGATTCGAAGAGGCAGGGGAGTCAATGTCCGCGGAAGTTAAGAACAGTGGGAACCGAGGCACTTCAAGGGTATGCATGAGATTAAGTCACATACAGCGCTGCCTTCGTGCGTCCCTAGGCCACACACAACGATAGCCATGCTCGAGATCATGTCAATCACGACAATGCTCTCGCGCGGCATTGGTCTGCCCATGGTGATGGTAGAGCACGACGATGGTTGCGCTCGGTGTTGAGTTGCGCGTGGCAATGACCATGGACGGTGATGTCTCGCGGGGGTTAAGAGTGATGGAAAATGAGGAGGCCTTGCTGCTGCGGTCTGTTGGAAGCCAAGTCCTCCAACACAATCGTGAAGTCCATGTTGTTTTTGGAGGAAGGGAATCCATCATGGGCCGATTCCTTGGAAGCTAGCCATGCCTCATCAGATGAATTGAAGTTGACTCGGAAATGGTTAGCTTCTTGTTTTCGGCCTGTAACTATACTCTTTAGTGGTTTCGCTTCTTCTTCATGAGGAGAGCATTTCTTTGATGGGTTTGCTTCTTCTTCATGAGGGGAGCATTTCTTTTTGGCCTGCAATCGTCCTCTTATCCTTAGATGCAAGAGCTTTGTAACTTCCCTAATATTGGGCTTTTGATTGTAGCTTGTAACTTTTTCTAATGCAATAAAAGAAATGAGTTTCCTTTGAGATGGCTTAATGTTTCTCATCTTCATTTCTTTCTTTTTACTGCATGCACCACATTTTAGGGGTATGTTAAGGATAAGACTTCTTTAAATACCGCCCATTGATAAGGGGCATCGCCTCTTCTCCATCAAAGTTTGCCAGGGCCCCATTTGGTGTGAATCTCTTGACTATGAATGGACCCTTTCACATAGGTTCAAACTTTCCTTTGCGGTGCCCATGCATGGCAATCAGTCTCTTGACTGCTAGGACTAGATCCCCACGAGCAAATGAGCGAACCTTAACAGACTTGACAAAGGCTCTCTTCATTCTTCTTGATTGAGCTCGAGGTTTTGCTGAGCCTTTAGTCTCTTTTCGTCATGGGAATCCAACTCCTAGTAACGAAGCTTAACCCTCTCATCCTCGGTTAGTCCTTGATGTACAACGACACAGAGTGAAGGTACTTGAAGCTCGAGGGGCACCTCCATAGACCAGGGAATATGGGTAGAGTTCGTAGCGTTACGAGTGGTGGTGCGATAGGCTCACAGAGCCTCAAGAAGCTTCTCATTCCAATTCTTCTTCGACTTTGAAACCGACTTTTGGAGCACCCCGCACAGAGTTTTGTTGAATGCCTCAGCTAAACCGTTAGCTCGAGGGTAGTACAGAGTCGAGTACTTCCACTCAAAATCAAACTGGTTGACAAGGCGATCAATGTGATGGCTTCCGAACTGATGGCCATTATCAGAGATTATTCGGTCCGGAACCCGAACCGGTATATGACGTGGTGACATATGAAGTTGGCCACCGTGGTCCCTGGAACTTGCTTGAGAGCTACCGCCTCAGCCCATTTGGAGAAGTAATCTATCGTTGCTAGAATGAAGGCATGGCCCTAGGCAGAAGTAGGGTCAATGGGTCCTACAATGTCCATACCCCATTGAGAAAAGGGCCATAATGTCACTGAAGGATGGAGAGGCTCCAGGGGCTGATGAATGAGGCTTGAGTGAATTTGGCACACCTGGCATCTTTTGGCATAATTTTGGGCATTGGCCACCATTAAAAGCTAATAATAGCCAAGCTTGAGTATGCGCTTGTAGAGTTTAGGGCTAGACTGAGGCAGCCCACAAATACCTGACTGCGCTTCTTTGAGTACTTTGCTCACCTCTTATATATCGACGCATCTGAGGAGAATTCCATCAAATGATTGACAAAAGAAGACATTCCCATCGAGAATGGTGTACTTGGTAGACATACACCATATGTCGTTACGTTCTGCCCGATTTTGAGCTAGCCTTCCATGCTTTTTGAAGTCCATGATAGGCTCCCTCCAGTCTTCCACTTGTTCGACCTGCATGCACATCGGGTAGAAGAATTTCGACTTTTGCTTCTCGGCCTTAGATTCTTTACTTCGGAACATTTCCTGTTGTGCCTTAATGACATCCTTGGCCTTGAGGAGCACTCCGAATGGATAAGGCGGATCAACCTCGGCTCTCAAGTCGACATGTCTCCACTCTGTTACCCAGACAAGCGTGGGCCCTGACGAAGAGAGCTGAATAGTGGCCCCGAGTTTGAGAGCGCATCGGCTTACGAGTTCCGCCTTTTAGGGATATGACTCAGGGAGAAATCATTGAACTGAGCCATATAGGATTTGGCAGTGTCATGATAAGGTTTGAGACTATCCTTCCTTACGTTATAAATCCCTTTAGGCTACCAGATGACCAGCTCAGAGTCATCGAAGATGTTCAGTTTCCCCAGGTCTAGCTCGTGGGCGATCTCCAATCCTATTATGAGGGCTTGATATTCAACTTCGTTATTAGAAAATGCCTCTGCAAGTGAGAAGGATAGAGGAATCATTCCATCGTCAAGAGTCAGGAGCATGACTCCGACACTCCCTCTATCAAACTAGAATGCTTCGTTGAAATACATCTCTCACGGCCGACTTAACACCGTATAGAATACTTCTTCATCTGGAAGATCACTCAACATGGGAGATTCTGAAGGGACTGGGTGAGCTGCGAGAAATTCTGCTAAGGCTTGACCTTTGACTGCCTTCTATGGTACATACGTGATGTCGAACTCCATTAGCAATAATACCTACTTGGCCAAACGTCTTGACAAGCATGGCCGGGTAATAAGGAACTTGACCGGGTCTGCCTTGAAGATTAACTTGACCTAGTGACCGAGCATGTAATAGTGGAGCTTCTGTACTGTCAAGACTAGGCACATTTTTTCTGTGGGAGGGTAATTCTTCTCGGCCCCCTGCATCCTACCATTGAGGTAATAGAGTGCTGTTTCTTTCCCTCCATCATTGTTTTGTGCTAGGAGTGTCCCGAGTGACTCATCAAGGGTGATAACGTATAAGATGAGAGGCCTTCCTAACACTGGAGTAGAGAGTACCGGTGGATTCAACAAGTACTGCTTATTGTCATAGAGCACAGTTTGACACGCCTCATCCCATATGAAGGGAGTGTCCTTCTTCAGGAAGTGGGAAAAGGGTCTGCATCATCCTGAGAGGTTTGAGATGAACCTTCAAATGTAGGCCAACTGTCCTTGGAGGGACCGTAGTTCATGGAAGGTTGTAGGTGGTGGCATGTCCTGAGTTTCCTTGATCTTGATCTGCTCGATCTCCAACCCTTGGTACCTCACAATGAACCCTAAGAATTTTCTTGAGAGTACATCAAAGGTGCATTTCAAGGGGTTTATCTTGAGTTGGTGACACCACAGTCATTCAAATACCTGTTTAAGGTCTTGTATGTGGACATCTTTTATTTTCGATTTTACCACTAGGTCATCCACATAGTACTCGACCTCCTTGTGGATCATGTCCTTGAAGATGGTTGTCATGGCTCGCTGATACGTGGCACCAGCATTCTTTAACCTGAAAGGCATCACAGTGTAGCAAAAGACACCTTTTGCGGTTAAGAACGCAGTGGCCTCCTCATCTTCTGGGCCATCCTGATTTGATTATAACCAGAATACCCATCCATAAAGAAGAAGATTTGGCAACGAGCCATAGAGTCGACAAGCATCTTAGTGAACGGTAGGGGGAAGTCATCCTTGGGGCAGGCGGTGTTCAAGTCATACAAATCAATATAGACCCTGATTTGGCCATTCTTCTTTTTGACTGGGACAACATTTTCCAGCCATCTTGGGTATTTGACTTCACGTATGAATCCATCTTGCCTGAGCTTGTTCACCTCAACGTCGATCTCCATCTCGAGGTCGGGTGTAAACCTTCTTGATTTCTGCTTCATGGGTTTGATGGTTGGATCAATACCTAGACGATGGACATAAATCTGAGGGTCTAGACCGTCAGGCGAAGACAACCCGATTTGTTCGGAGGAGGGAATATAACTTTCTTTCTCCTCTGGGGATATTTTTGCGGAGATAAAAGTTGGCCTCAGGTCGGCCTCATCCCCTAAGTTTATCTCTTCAAGCTCGTCAGATGTGGCCTGACCACCTCCTTTCCACTCTTCTAGAGCTTCTTACAACTCTTCATCAGGGGACTCACAAGGTTTTTCATTAACCTCTATTGTAGAGACCCATGATCCCGACATTTTGGCTTCTAGGAGGGGCCAAATGTGGGAGACAGCTTCCGGTCCCTGGCCGGACTAGGGGATGAAAGGGTCGGTTTCGAACATGGAATCCATGACCTCGTAACTGGGTTCACTGGGTTCTTGCCCCGAGATAGGTGACGCTTCGTGAATATGGATCACGTGATAGGTCTCGTGGGAATACGAGCTTGAAGGTGACTCTGTCTTTGCTCGGGCTGCCAAGGCGTCAACGACTGTCGAGAATCCAGTTGCCTGGGCTAGCATCTCTCTGAGGTGCTTTTGTTGTGACTTGGTGAGGCTGGTGCCTCTGAACTCTCTGTTTAGAGTGTCGAAGTCCGAGCATTGTCAAGCTGCACCTGCGCAAGAAATAGAAGAGGAGGGAGGAGAAGAAGAGTTAGAACTTTTCAGGCAGCATTTTATGTCGTTGTCAGAGTTGGACGTTTATAGGGGGTATTTTAGGTCTTGCCTGGGCTTTGATCATTGTGGAGTGCTTTAGTGTCATCACCCATATTGGACGACTTCAGGGGATGTTTTAGGTCTTGCCCTGGCTTTGACCGTTGTGGGGTGCTTTTAGCGTCGTAACTCATATGGGAGGACTCTCGAGCTATTGATGACTTAGGGACATCCATCTGCTTGGACGAAAGGATAAGGCGAGCTGCACTTGGGATGAAGTCCTGCAAGGTCGGCAGTGGGGGAAGAGGCTTAAGATATTCTTCCTCGACTGGTGGCAGAGGGATGGGTTTCCTTCGTTGGGCTGACCTAGGTATTCGTCGTCTCCTTTTGGATCCCTAAGAAGGTGTTTGGACAGTCTTGTCGGGCAGGTGAGTAGCCCTAGCTTGGTGGACTTCCTCATGCTTCAAGGACTTGAGCTTATTTCTACCATGGTAGACTTCCCAGGGCTGAGAGATCGAGGGCTCTGAAGGGTCCAGTGTATGCTCATGAGGGGCCTGTAGTGGGGCTGCCTCGTGAATGGAAGCGATGGCTTGGAAGCATTCTAGGAGGACCGCACAAACAATGTGACCTTTCTGGACTTTCTCCATGACTATAGCTTCAAACCCGGAGCATTCTCTCAGTTCGTGGCCTCATACTTGGTGATATGTACACCAGAGTTTCTCTGTTCCCAGGGCAAGGCCCTTCGGCTGCCTAGTGGGCTTGGGAGTGATGAGGCTCTGTTAGAGCATTGCCACAAACAGGGCTTGTAGTGCTCCTCTGGGCTTGTGTCATGAGGTCTTCTTACACAGGTGAAAGAGGGACTTGAGAGTGTCCTTCTGGGTTACCGTGAACTTCCTGGCATTGCTGCATCTTCTTTACCAAGAACTCATGGAAGCCGGTGCATTCGCTGATGTCATAGCCTTGTATCTGGTGATACGGGCACCAAAGGTTCTTGGTTCCTGGAGGCAGGAACTTGGGTTGCCTTGTCGACTTAGGACTGACAAGTCCTTCTTCGAGCATTATGGAGAAAAATGAACAGAGGATAGTGGGTGCCTTGTCACCCTCTTGGATTGTCCCTATGTGAGAAGACTCAGTTGCCCCAAACGCTTTCTTTAACTCTGCGAACTTTATCTGACCCATGTTAATAAGTGTTTTGATACTGTCATTGAGCTTATAGAAGTCATGACTGGGGTGGCCTACTTTCATGTGATAGGTATAGTACCTCTCATTTGTCTCCTGGCCAGCCGGCTCTACGGTGTTTACCTCTGGTAGCTAGATCATGTTCTGTTCTAGTAGTAGTCGAAGGAGTGCAACAGTCCACTCCTTATCAAAGGGATACACCTTGTTCTAGTGCTAGACCTAGAAGTCTCTTCGATTAGTATTTTTAGGAGGCGGGACCTTATTGTAGGAATGCTGCTTGCCCTTGGCCTGGAGCGTTTATGCCTTGGAAAGGTCCAGGGTTTGAGGAGTGACTACTTTGTGTCGGTCACGGTGACAACCACACTGATCATTGCCTTTTGCTGGTTTCCCTGACTGTTGGAGCTAGTATTGGAGCTGGAGGATTGCTGACAGAAGTCGCCATGGTGCTTGGATAATCCCTCAATATGAACTGCCTTAGAGATGAGCTCTGACATGGAGGGTGGATTAGAGGCCTCGACATGCAAGGTGATCTTGAGAAGCATATTCCGTATGCAGGTTTGGACTGCTTCCTTCTCAGTCATGGGATTGGCATGGAAGGTCATCAGCTCTCTCCATCGGGCGATGAACTTGTCAACTGGTTCACCCGGGTCCTGAGTCAAGGTGAAAAGCTGGATGGTTTCCACCTTCCTTTGGACTTCGTAGAAGCATTGGTAAAAATACTGCTACATTTCTTGCCACGTGTGCACCTAGTTTGGAGGCAGCCGAGCATACCATTGGAAAGCTGGCCCTTCGAGAGTCTCAATGAACTGACGAAGGAGGAGGAGTCTGTCAGTTGCTGTCTCCCGATAAGCAGCTTAAAAGTGGATAGTATGCTAGTTAGGAGAAGTAGTACCATTGAGCAGGGGGAGTTTCTCTTTTTGATAGTTTGGGGGAAATGACACCTGGTCAACATACGAAGGTACGACTTCTGGTAGAGCGGTGCTTCTTGCGTGCCTGGGACTTTGTTCTTGAGACTATGGGCCACCATGGCATCTATCACGGTTTGGGAAGTCCCGCTCGTTGGAAGCAGAACTATCTTAGGAGACCGGTGGAGGAGTTTGCCTGGGAACTGTGTCTTCCCTAGACGGGGAGTCGGTCTCATGATGAGAAGAAGGGGACCTGGAGGCTTTTAGGTGTTCCATCTTATTGAGAATGGATTGCATCATTACCTCGAACTGGTTCATCCGCTCTTCTTGGGCGTCATCTAGATCGTTGATTACCGTACCATTGATCGTTTCTTCTAGAAGGTCAGAGCCAGGTGGCGCAGTGGACTGCCGAGGTTGGCGAGTCGTGCATGGTAAGTTAGTCTACAGGGGTTCAACTTGCCCTGACTGAACTCGAGCCTTGTATGCCAATCTTGTGAGGACCGGTTCTCGACGATCTTGGGACCGTGGCTTCTGGGCAGTGACCATCGAGCAATATCCATGGACCTACTCGAGTTCTGGAGATTGAAGAGGGGAAAAAGGGACTATGAGAAAGGAGGTCACCAAGGGTGGTGACCTCAATTGCCTTGGAGGCTTCTTTGGTCAGGATCTGCATGCCTCTCTTTTGCTTAATCCTGAGGCTGTTGTGGACTTCATTTCAGTACCGAGCCTGAGACCTGGACTGCGCCGCTTTCTTTGAGCATGAGAGGGTCGTGTCTATGAGCTGGAGCAGGGAGTGGGTTCTAAGGACAGAAGGCAACCTGGGTTTCTTCCTTAAAGGCTGGAGGCCTCTGCTTGACATCAAGTCGTTGCCTCGAATTCCTTTGTGGAGCCAGGGTGCACGGCTGACCTGAGGCTGGCTCAAGATGGTACTCTTAGGGAAGACCTTTGAGTACTAAGTCTCAAGGTGCTTGCCTGGTGAAGGAAGAGCGACAGAAGAAGTAGCTCGTTCATGACTCCGCCAGAGTCTTGACTGGGGAGGAACCTGTAAAGTCAGTGTATGTGCACCTTTAGGGTTTGCAGTCCGAGTGACTTGGGAGTCAGCCCAAGCTCGATCAATGGGTTCGACCCGAGGAGGCCAAGACCTACGAGCTTGTGTCTAGGTGAAGCTGTGAGTGTTGAGAGGGAGGACAAAGTGGTTGACCCTCATGTGCTGGAGGTGGCATAGAGTTAGCACTGCCCCGAGCTGTGGGATACGGGTGTATGGCACGTGCACGGTTCGGCCCGTGAAGCCCTAGTCCTGAACATGAGCTCGAGGCAGCATGGAAGGTTCCTTGAGGTGTGGCACGAATGGTTGGATCACAAGCCTTGAGATGTGTGGGAGAGGTAGAGGCCATAGGGTCTCCGCCTCGGTGTACCAAGTGTCTAGCTGTAGAGGTTCGAAGTGGTGAAGGAGTATGGGCAGGGCTGGGCAGCCTTCCAGCGTACTCCAGCAATATGACCAGCAGTGCGTACTGTGTGCGATAGCGGATGTGCTACCAATGCAAGGGGCCTTGGGGGGCGAGGAAGCGGGGAGTCAGGGACCTTTAAGTCCCATGTTGCTCCAATCTAGGAAAGGAACTGGGAGCTGAATCATGAGTTGTGATTTAGATGGAGAGTAGGAAAAGAAGCTTGAGCAGTTCGCTTCCCTAGGACAGTCACGAGTGCGGAGATAAGAATGTCCCTGACTCAGATGAACGGGTTGAATAACCCAAGTGCTATAGAATGTAATGCCGAAAATAAAATATGATATTGATCAAACAAGAGCGAATTAACTAAGCAGTAATAAGTCCCTAGTGGAGTCACCAAGATGGTTAGGTGCCTCGATCTCGCCTCCCTGAATCTAGGTGGTCGGGTGACAATGTCTGGGGTTCGGAAAACTGGGGACTTGAGATAACTCTCTCGGGAACCTTGTTCAAGAACAAGGGTAGGTATCCAACTAGTGAGAGAGGAATTTTTGGTGTGAGGTGGGGACCAAACTCACCTGCGGTCCGTTACTTATTTAGGCTGACTCGCGTGGGCACCCCCTTAGATCACGACGGAAAGCCCCCCAGCTGCTTCAGCTCGTTCGGAATCGCCTCCCTTGACCTGCAATCTCCTTGTTTTCTGCACAAAACTATTATGGTTAGTTTGCAAGACAAGTGGGCCGAAGGGCGCACCCTTTTCTTAGGGAAATGCACATTCGTGTGGCTTAGAATGTGAGAAGTTAGAGTGATTAAGTGGAAGGTTTGAACAAAGGTCGAAAAGAGAAGAATACTTGATGAAGGGATGACACTAGCATGATAGCTGGACAGTGACAGACTTAAAGTGGTAACAAGACGGGCATGGTACTTAAGACCAGCACAACAGCAATACTACTCGAAACCGAGGCCGATATGGCGGTGCTAGACTGAGTCAACCCTCGATCAAGTGAGAAGAAAATAGAATGAAAAGATGACATAAGACGGCGAAGCGATAAGCTCCCGATGGCACTAGGCGTTGCCACTGACGACTATGGAGTAGCAGTGTCACCGCCCTTGGATGGCGTTAGACACTACTGCTCACAGTTAGAGGGTGAGCAGTGAACTACGGACGGTGTTAAGCATTGCCGTTGGCAACACAGGAAAACAACATGCCCCTGAGTGGGCAGCTATAGCCTCTTGTGAAGCTCGCAGTGATGGCCATTTTTGAAGCGCGTGGTGATAGTTCTCATGAGGCACACGGCGATAGGCATGGGATGCAGGAGGAACGACGATGAGTACCAAACGCAAGATTGAGGGTCGCGAATGGTGACGGGCACTGAGCATGCGAATAAAGCTCACGGATGGTGATGGGCACCGTGCTCACAAGGGAAGCTCACGGATGGTGATAGGCACCGTGCTCACAAGGGAAGCTCACGGACGGCGATAGGTGTTGCCGAGACCTCTTGCGAGCAACTATAGGCATTGCCGTCTTATATAGGCATCCAACGGGGGAAGACCCCTGTGGGTGGCAATGAGTTTCGCCATCTATGTTCTTCACTGAGATGTCGAGGCTACATCTGTGGACGGCGATGAGCAGCACCGTCTGCAAACCTCGCTGAGAGATAAAGATAGACGAACAGAAGGAGAAAGAAACTCACGCATGGCGCTGCCATCACCATGCACAACCTGTGAGACCACAAGAAAGGCATGCCCCTCACTGCTATTGCCGTGCATGGCCTCTGAGAGGAGCTCAGGCAGATAAGAGCAAGAAGAAAGGGAGGAAGAGAGAGAAGAAAAGAAAAATAAGAGAGAGAAGATTTACCTTGAGCCTAAGGGTACCGGTCCAAAATTTTCTCTCACCATACTCTCTCTCTCCAAACACAACCCAACAATGAGAAGAAAGAGAAACTTTATTCAGTAAAAACTCTATCTTTGTAAAGGGTTGAGTCCTCTTGCGTATAATGATGGTATGTGGTATATATAGAATTTTCCCCAAACATGGGTAGATTGATCAAAATTAAACCTAATTACAAGGAATTAAGATTTAATTGAATTAAAAAAAATAGAAAATAGGGTGCAAAATGATAGATTTGCCTCTTCCCAACAATTTGTAGAATTCTTGAACAGTCCCTGTGTTATCCTAGAACATGCATGATTTTTCATGGACAATTCGAGGTTTTTTTGATGCCCGATTGATCGAAAGATGATTGATTTCTTATAAGGCTCGAGCCATGGATCGTGGTTTTATGGCACTATCATGTGACTTGAATTTTGGTTGAATCTTGAAACTTCAGATCGATAGTGTGCTTGCTTCTTGATGTTTTTCTGTGATTTCTTAGCTGGATCACACTAAGCATGCCGTTACGATCGCGGGACAACAAACACAGCTCGATTCCGTGCCCAGACGAAGATTTTGCAACTTTGGAGTTGTGGCTAGAATCTCGAATTCCGACGACAAAATTTGCAATCACTCCATTGGCTTTGTTTGCAGAATCCGACTGTTCATCATGTACAGGGTTCGGGTCAGATATTTCTTGAGACGTTATGCACGCGATTGAACTGTTCTTGCATCGATAGAGCTCACGAGCAGCGTGATTTGGCTGCTCGAGAGAGGCACGACGCTGCTGAATTTCCTTCACTTTCTTCACATATCTATAACTTCTCTCTAGCTTTTCTTCGCACTCGGGCATCGTTGCGGAGCGTGCCACATATCGAAATGCTTGTCTTGACCAGACGAACATGCTCACCAAACTTGAGTATGATCTGACTTGGGACGGGCAAGATATGAGCATCAAAAGTCATTGTTCGTGACTGTCCCTTTAATGGAGTTGAGTTGCAGGGTGGCTGCACGGGAATAGCGTGCAACTCTTCCTATTTTGCTCTTTTGCCTATAACTTCTTCCTGGAGTGCCCGTTTAAGCTGAAATTTAACCATATGGGGATTTCAACCATGCCAGATGCAATGGTCGTGGTCCCACAACAAATTGAGATATTGAAAATATAGCTCTAGTTATAGCAGCCGTTTCAAGGTGATAGAGGCCGATTCTATCGAAACTGTTTCTCATTCTGCATTGCCTTAGACATGTCGAAATGTGACGAAACTTGGCAAGAGACTTTTGAGAGTCCTCAAGAAGATCTTGACCAGTTCTGGGGTAATTCTGATACTGACAAAATTTCCACTGTTTGCTAGGCTTTTATTGAGCGGGGCCTCCATGATGATGAAAAATATATTCCAACATCAGTGGTATGGAAGTACGAATCGCACGCAAAGCAATGAGTCACACGAGTGAAAGATCACGCTCTGCCTCGGGGTAGCACAGGTGGCACGCAAGCAAAACGTCACGCAATCCCAATGCAGTTGAACATAAAAACACTACGCGGACCTCTGACTCAACACTTACTTGCCAGCACACACGTCTATGTTCGCCCAAACAGCGTGCCCACCTCTAGCAAACAATGCTATTCATCTCTGGTATGCAATACTCCATCTCGGTCGACACAAAACTTCTTGGATCTGCCTTATGGGTTCAACGCTCACTCCTGCGCAACTACATGAGATAGACAGGAAAGATATCTTCCTTGTGCTATCCGCACACACAAGTCCTTCGGTGGTCAAGTGCTAAAAAAAATGGGGTCTTCACGAAAACCAAAAATGACGCGCATCCTAAGGCTTGAATGAAAACCAAAAAAGGTATTTGAACCATTTAAGCTAGATAGTCGACACATCCCTTCGGGTAGAAACAAGTCTTCTAGTTCACTTCTTATCCCCACCATCAAAGAGGGATAAAAGAACCCAAGCACTGAATGGAAAGAAGAGCAAAGCAAACCACGAAAAGACAAGAAGCACAAGCCATAGAGAAGGAGGGCGTAAGCTAAAAGGGAAGATTTTTATTTCATGAACAAGAAGCAATTACAAAGGTGTGGTTACAATAAATCTGTAAACTCCCAAAAAAAAATGTATGACTATTAACCCGTTCTGAAATAAAGTCTCTCACCTGAAGACATGGTCTCCAAATCTGCTGCTACCTTCTAAAGCAGTCTTGCTTCCAAGACGAGCGGCATTCTTTTCTAAAAAATGGAGTATCAAAAGAATGAAAATTCCCTCTTGCCCCTTTCCACCCTCGAGTGAAGGTGAAGAACCAGGAGGTAGTTAGGGGAGCAGCAACAAGCGAGAAGCCAAGTAGGAAATCTCCCGCGTGACATGTTGCCAGTCCACCCAAACATCGAATGTTGAAGTGGACTAAATCATCCATTAAGCCCAACATCATGAAGAAAATAATGGGCAAGTGAAGACTATCACAATCCCCTAGAACCTTACACACATCCTCGGACCTTGCTCTCGGGATCTCGAGCAAACAGTAGGGATCTAAAAGCACAAACCCACCATCCAGCGTGGGTCTATCAACACATTCACAGCGTCGAACATCACCCAGAAGCGCAGCACTCGAACGCATTCCAAGACCTGAGACCCGAAAGCCAGCCTCAGTAAAAGGCATGGCCTCCCAAACGAAGGCTTTAAGAAAGGAGAGACCTTTTCCTCTCTACAAAGAAAGAAACAGGAAAATAAAAAGAAGCTTCTTGAAACAAAGAAAAGGAGTTTCCCTCATGCTCTGTCGGCCTACCCCTTTTTATAAATGCCACAGGCCCATCATAAAAGCACTTTGCTACCCAAGTAACGCTTCATCCGACCACATAGACATGTGTCACTACGATAGCGCCTCGATCGACTGTCACTCAAAGTTCTCGACCACCTCGCCTCCTATGCATCATTTTTAAAGGATCACTGATCAAATCTTCCGTCGCCTTGCCTCTCAGGCATCACTTTTAATGGATTACGAGAAAATCTTCCACCTTCTTGGTGACATTTCCTAAAATCAAGTGAGTCCGTCATCAAAACCAACCTCCTTCCCAGGCAATATCTTGCTTCCGTGCAGACGCATCTTGCCTCACAGGGTCCCTCTTCGACAATCAAAGAATCATAAAGAAGAAATTCCTAGCACTCATACGCTCCCTACACACAAAAGCATTTCTATCCCCTGACATCTCATCTGTTATGTTCATTGCTCCAGTGAGCACCATCCAAGCAGGATCCCTCCAAAGAGAAGAACCCCTGGGAAACAAGAAAAAATTAAGCATGATGAAAAACGGCAAGGGCGCCATGAGTTAAAATGACAGGTGGGCATGGCCATGAAGCCATAAGTAAAAGTGTCTTGAAAACATGAAAACCGGGTAAGGTGTAAACCTGCAAGGGTGCCATGAGTAAGAGTGGAGAAACAAGGTGGATGTGACATCAAAGTCACGAGTAAAAATGCATCAAAAAAGGGTCAGCGAATAAACCACATTTGTGGCACCACTCCTACCAAGTTCGAGTGAAAACATGAAAGGGCACTTGGATTAAAATAAGTAGGATTGATTCAACTGTTGATCAAAGAAGAAGAAGACCTCAGCCAACTTCAAAGCAAGAAAGATCATAAAAAGCGCTGAGTAAGAATTCAAGTTAGCCCTTCGTAAAATCCAAATCTCCGACCCCAATTCCAAAATCAAAATTTCGACCCCAACGTTAAAAATACAAATTCTAGCCCCAACGCCAAAATAAAAAATCCAAAATCCAAAATCCAGCCTCAATGCCAAAAATCCAAACGTCGACCCTAGTGCCAAATCCAAATCTCCAGCCCCAGTGCCAAATCCAAATCTCCGGCCCCAGCTCCAAAATCCAAATCCCTGCCCCAGTGCCAAAATCCAAGTTTCGGCCACAGCAGAAACAATCAAAATCCCTGGCCCTAGAGTCAAAATCCAAATTCTGGCCTCAGTTCTAAAAATCTAAATTTTGGTCTCAAAGCCAAACAATCAAAATCCCTGGCTCTAGAGCCAAACTCCAAATCTCCAGCCCCAACACCAAAATCCGTCCCTAGAAGCCAAAAAATCAAAATCCCTGACCCTAGAGCCAAAATCCAACTCTCCAGCCCCAGTGCCATATCTAAATCTCCGACCCTAGTGCCAAAATCAAAATTTTTGCCCCAGTGCCAAAATCCAATCTCCTGCCCTAGAGCCAAAAAACCTAAATCTCCGGCCTTAGAGCCAAAACTCGCTCACCATCTTGAGTGGGGCAACACCAACCATGGGAAGCCACTAGCTGGTCCAATAAGCAGGCATCATCGACATGGAGTGGTAGGCCCATTACAAGGCAGCACCAATGCGCTCTCCTAAAAAAGGAAAAAAAAAAAAGGATTCCAGGAGCATTGGGAAGGGAGCCTTAAGAGAAATCCCCAATCGACTAAAAGAGTCCACTTTGGTCGCCCCTCAAGAAGAAGCTTAGCAGGATCTCTCCCTCAGGAATCGTGCTGAAGCCGGTGAAAGAGAAGAATAAATATTTCGTTGAGAGGAAATAAACACGTCTTGGTAAGGATTCGTAAAAAAGGATGAACTTCAATGACAAAATCTCAAGCGCAATATCTGTCGGAGCAAGTTGTACATCATTTTTGACGTACCTACATCCCTGACGCAAATAAGAAGAGAGCCAATGACATAGTCTTGCTGGTGCCCAAGACACCGCCAGACCAAGGGAACACTACAGAATAAGCTTAACACTAGGCAACCTTGGAAAAAGTACCATCACATCACAAAGAGACCTTACAACTACAACCCTATTCTAGGGCTTCAAAACAGCAGCAGACCACCGTCATTACATCTAGAATGTTAAAAAATCCCTAGGGAAATTTAGGCTCAATCGGATCTCCCAAGAACATTATGGGCTCAAATTTCCTTGAAAGGGTAAGTCGTACACTATTGCTGTGGGGCCTCACCAAAACCAGTCCCCAATCATGGAGATCATAATCTTTACCTCTCGGGATGACTTGCAAACGCCCACACGCCGCTCGATTGAAGTTGGATCAAGCTCAAATTCGGACATAAGATAGGTCTTGATGACTTGGTCTTTTTGACATATGGCACACACCGTGACATGACCCAGAATCAAAGCTTTTTCTAAAGAGAAGATGAGGCTGAAACCATAGAAATCAGAGCTTTTGAAGAAAAAGGCATCTCGAACTTTGTGAAGCAATAAATTCGAGAACTGTACATAGGATCATCCGAAAGATAGGTGCGATGGGACCGTATCACTAAGGGCTACAAACTGGTATAACTGTTACATTTAATTCAAGGTCGGATTAGACCCTCCGGTTATCGGAATCGCTTCTTTCAGTGATCTCCCAAAATCATAAAGTACTTCAAGAAAGGACTAAAATGGTAAAAATTCCTGCAAAACGACTGTGGAAGTCTTCTCTTTTATTTGCAATCAAAATAATGACGTGAAACACCATAGATTGTGCTGCAGTGACATTCAAAAGCTCACAATCTAGCCAGGTTTCTACGGCTCAAGAAAGATTCCGTCGCAAGACGATCCAAAGATGTCAAAATCTTCAAAATCAAACAAGCATCAAGACTACGATGATTGATAGTCTAAAAAACCATCATCACTATTCGAAAAAAGCTTCCAAGATCTGGCAATGGCCAAAGGGCCCTTAGAGAATGATGGTTACGTCATTAGCACAAAAGGTTGAAGGGCCATTTTGGTATTTATTCCTGAATTAGGGATTTTATTGTCATTTCTTTTAATTGTAAATAGGTTTAGTTTTGAGCATCCACCCCTGTTTTGTGGATCCTCTATAAATATAAGCCTAGGGTAATTGTAAATGGGCCAGATCATTCATTAATGAATAGAGGCATTAAGCTCGTTTCTACTGGTCTTTTGTTTCTAACCCTTGGATCTAACGCCAAAGAGAGAGAAAACTTTTTAAAGAGAGAAACTACCCCTAACCCATGCTAGCCACGCAGTTCCATTCCCTTTCTCCCTCTTATTGCTTTCCTCTCTCTCTTCATTTGTTACTTGCCCCATGCAGGAACCCATGCCAGTGGAGGATGCATGGCCGCGTCTCTCTCCCTTCGCATCTCTAGCGTAGACGCAATAAGCCTATGGTACGATATAGCACCCTGCTATCCGACATACGCTTGAACCCATACCTCTTAGAGTCAACCTAAGGATTCCAACGCTCAAATCATTGCTCTAACTTCGTCTTCGTATTGTTGAGTTGAGTCGTGAGTGACACATACGCTTTCTCCCTCAGTCACTCGGGAAGAGTCTTCATGAGCCGATAAGTGAAGAAATCCTTCCATTACTCTGATCACCCGAGTGTACAACGTTCGCACGGAGAGGGGAATCTTCATCACCTCTCTCTGTTATCCCTTCCTTTCATCAGCCAGCCCTCATTCGAACGAGCCACTATAAAGAAGTACAACCGAGTCCATATTGCAGTTTCTAGTGAGAGAGAACGAAGCAGCGAGTTGAAAAGCATGAGGAGAGTCAGTGTCCAAACCGCGCTGATAGACATCTGGAGGGCTTTGTAATTGTTTTAAGATGTTGTCTCGGTATGTCCCGAACCCCAAAACGACGAGGTAAGCGCCGAAAAGCCATTTATCGTAAAATCTCTCTCTCTGTTGGTTTTTATCTGCATGTAGGAGAGCACGCTTCAAATCCGCGCAAACCATCTGCAATTGTTTGAGATAGCATTTTTCTGCCGTTTTTGCGAAGAAAAATCACGTTTGACGAACCGAAAGGTTGTCGGAAAGGCCCAAAATGGGCCCCGAATGACCACCATAGCCTATTGCCCGTTTTGGAGACCATCTTGCCATTTTCAAGATTGATGGTAGGGGAAAAATGGTCATTTTACCCCAAAAACGGGATCTAAATTTTAATCATTAAAATTCTATTTTTCAATAATTTCGGTTAGTTTTGAGCATCCACCCTTGTTTCAAGGGGGTGCTATATAATCATTTGTAACCCTAAGTTCAAAGAAGGAGAAATGAAAGGCTAATGATATTCTTCTCATAAGCTAAAAAGATTCAATTGGCTTGAGTTTTCCCTTGGTTTGTAATATTTTTCTCTACCCCTTTCATCCAAAGAGAGGAGAGAGAAAACTTTCCCCCATAAACCACTACCCTTAGAACTCCTCACTCCCCACTTGAAATCCCTCACTCCTCACTTGGAATCCTTCACTTTCCACTTGAAACTCCTCACTCCCAACCTAGCCCTCGGTCTGGTTCAAGGACCTCACTAGGTAACCCCTTCACCCTCTCTCTCTCCTCCCCTTGTCTCTTTTTCTGCTCCTCACCCTTTCTCTCTCTTCCTCGCCCTTTCTCTCTCTTCCTCCCTCTTCTCTTTCTCTCTTCCTCACCCTTTCTCTCTCTTCCTCTCTCTCTCCCTTCTCTCTCCCTCTCTCTCTCCTTCTCCCTTGCCTAACCAGGTCAACCTGCCTATCACTCCCCCTCCTCTATCCATCTCTCTCTTCCTCTCCCTCCTCTTCTCTCTTCTTCTCTCCCCTCTCTTCTCTCTTTCTTCTCCTCCTCTCATCTCTCTCTCCTTTTCCCTCTCTCTCTCAAGCTTAACTGATAGTCGCCTGCCTTACCCCCTCTCTCCTTTCTCTCTCTATCTCTCTCTCTCTCCCTCTCCCCCTTTCTTCTTCTTCTCTCTCTTTCTCTCTCCTTCTCTCTTTCCCCCACTCCTCTTTTCTCTTCCTCTCTCCCTTTTTTCATTTATTCTTCTATCTCTCTCTTTCTGTCTCCCTCTCTCTTCTCCCCTCTCCTACTCTCTTCCTCCTCCTCTCTCTCTCATTATCTCTTTCTCTCTCTCTGTCTCTTTTTTTCTCTCTCCGCATGGCTCAAAATGACAACTAAGCCACCGATCCCCCCCTTATCTTTCTTTCTCTCACTTTATCTCCCTTCCCTCTCTCTCACCCCCAGTTCAGTCAGACCGGTGACTAAGCTATCGATCCCCTCACCTTCTCTTTCTCTCTCCTACCCTCTCTTCTCTCTATCTTACTCCCCACGTAGTCGCCGGTTCCCTCCCTTTCTCTCCTCCTTTTCTCTCTTTCTCTCTCTCCTTCTCTTATCTTATCTCTCTCTCGCCTCAACAGTCGCTGGCACACCTCTCTTTCTCTCCTCTCTCCCCCACTCTTTCTCTCATGTCTCTCCTCTCTCTCTCACTCGATCTTAGCCATTAGCTCCTCTCTCTTTTTTCCCATCTTCTCTCCTCCCGCTCTCCTGCTCGATCGAGCAGGTGGCTTACACTTCTCTCCCTTCTCTCTTCTCTCCTTCCCACTTGATTGAGCCAACGGCTAAGCCGCTGGTTCTCCTTCTCACTCTCCTCTTCTCTCCTCCCACTCTCTCACTCGATTGAGGCGATGAGTCCTCCTCTTCTCTCCATTTCTTTCCTCTCTCTTCTCATACTCTCTTCTCTCTCCCTCTAGTCTCTCTCCCTTCTCATATTTTCTTCTATCTCTCTTCTTGCACTCTCTCTGTTCTCCCTTTCTCTCTCTTCCTCTCCTCTCTCATACTCTCTCTCCCTCACTCTCTCTCTTATCCTCTCTCTCGATCTCTTTCTCTCGATCTCTCTTCTCGTCCTCTCTTCTCTCTCTCCCCACACTCTCTTTTTTCTCCCTCTCTCTCTTCCTTTCCCTTTTCTCTCTCACTCTCTCTCTTCCTCACTCTCTCTTCCTCACTCTCTCTGCCTTCACTCTCTCTTGATCTCTTTCTCTCACGTATACTCTCTCCCTCGCCCTCTCTCTTACCGTTTCTCTCTCGATCTTTTTCTATCTCTTACTCACTCTCTCTAGGTCTCTCTCTTACCCTCTCTTTCTCTCTCACTATCTCTCTCGATCTCTCTCTTACTCTCTCTATCTCTTTCTCTATCTCTCTTTCCCTCGCTCTCTCTCTCACAGTCTTTTCTCTTTCCCTTGCTCTCTCTTTCTCTCCCTTTCCCTCTCCCTCTTCTCCTCACCCTCTCTTGTTTCTCCTCAATCTCTCTCCCTCTTTCCCTCATTCCTTCTCTTTTTCTCCTCCTTTCTTCTTCTCGGCTTCTCTCTTCTCCCCTCCTCTTCTCTTCTCTTTCCCTTCATACACTTTCCTCCTCTATCTCTCATAAGCTCTTTCCTCTTTTCCCCTTTGACTCTTTACTTCCTCGACTTTTTATTCTATCTCCCCATCATCATGATATCCCTCCTATTTATTTATTCACATGAGATTGTTTGTTGTGATGACGGCGGAAGGCCATCCAATCGATAAATAGTCTCTTGTCATCCCTACACCCCACCTTTCACATATGTTTAACAATAAGTCAGGGTCTTCTAATGCAATTCCGATGCTCCCCATCTCATGCTCATTTTACACTCTCTTTCCATTATACCCCAATCCTCAAGCACCATCAAATATCTCATTAAATATTTACCCCAAACTATCATGCTCATTTATGCCTTAAATATACCAAAACCACCATTCCTCAGTGAGTCAAACCATCCGTGATCAATCCCTTCATCCCCCATGAGGACTCACTCCTTCCCCAGTGAGTGATACCCTTCACAACAAATCCTACATCACTCCATTTATCTCTCATAAAAACTCACTCCATTCATCTCTCATAAAAACTCACTCCATTCCCCAGGGAGTCGTACCCTCCATCACCATCCCATTCATCTCTCATAAAAACTCACCCCATTCACCAGTGAGTCAAACCACCCCAAACTCACTTTAATTCCTCAACGAACCCTTACTATGTTTCGAGCCTCATTTAAAATTAAGATGAGCGCTACCACGCTAATTACCCATCTTCACCCTCAAAGAGCCGTGTCAAAGGCACTTTTGAGATACAACGTTCAAGACCATCATTCACCTCCATCGTCATCCATCACCCACAACCAGTTCCACTTATATTTATTATACTACAATAGTAATAAATAAACATGAGCAAACATGGTCATGAAACCATCGGTAAAAGTGCTCAAAGAAAAATGGGCATGGCAAAAACCCGAAAGGGAACCATGAGTCAACATGACAGACAATCATGGTCATGAAATCATGAGTAAGAGTGTTCTGTAAAAAAAAAAGGGAAAAAAAAAAAAAAAGAAAAAGAAGGAAAAAGAAAAGAGAAGAGAACCGGGCACGGTGAAAACCTGAAAGGGAACCATGAGTACAAATGGAAAAGAAGGCGGATGTGACCATGAATTCAGGGGTAAAAGAGCCCAATAAAAGAAGGAAGTTGGTGAAAATCGTTCTACGACACCACTTCCCCCTCTATTCAGGTGAAAACCTGAAAGGGCATCTGAACTAATAAGCAGGTTGATGCGGTGCTCGCCTCCACAGGCAGCTTCAGCCAGCAATGCAAATAAGAAACCTCGATAGTCTGTGAGTCAATAGCCCCGATAAGAGGGTACCCTACCATTGGAACCAAAAGTGCTTAAGAAAATTCCAATATTCTGGGTCAATCCATGAGAAGAACCCAAAAGTCTGAAGAATCAACAAGATGGAAAGCTAGAGCTCCATGCTAAAAGAGTTCACTTTCAAGAAGTCACCAAAAACAAGAAAGTCATGCCGACAAGCCAAAGATGCGCCCAAAAGGCAATTAATTGTCAAGCCAGACCAATACATCCACAGACATCCAGGGTAACAGTCTTCCTAAGGTTCCCAATTGCTGATAGTATATACTTTTCAGGATGGCTAACAAAAAGCCCTTGATTAGACCCGATGAGACTGGGGCTTCAAGCCCCAAAGAGATCGCCTCTCAAAAATCCCCATCTATTGATGGTTTAGACTTTTCAGGATGGCCAACAAAAAGTCCCTAACTGAATCTGGTAGACTAGGGCCCAAAGTGGCACCCCGCCTGTCAGACAAACTCCAAACCCCGGCATAACAGTTCATATGCCCCATTAAAGGCCCTCTATTGTATGTCATTTTTGACGTACCTACATCCCTGACTCAAATAAGAAGAGATCCATTGACAACCTAGTCCTGCTGGTACCCAAGATGCCACTTGACCAAGCGAACACTGCAGAATAAGCCTAACACTAGGCAACCTTGAGAAAAGTACCATCACGTCACAAAGAGACCTTGCAACTACAACCTTATTATAGGGTCAAAACAGTACCATACTACCGTCATTGCATTAAGAACGCTGTAAAACCCCTAGGGACCAAATTTGGGCTTAATCAAACCTCCCAAGAACATTCTGAGCCCAAATTACCTCGAAAGGGTAAGTTGTAAACTATTGCGGTGGGGCCTCACCAAAACCAGTCCCCAATCATGGAGGTCATGATCTTCACCTCTTGGGATGACCTGCAAAGACCCACACATCGCTCAATTGAAATCGGATCAAGCTCAAATTCGTACACAAGATAGGTCTCGACGACCTGGTCATTTTAACATATGGAGGGCACCGTGACATGACCCAATATCAAAGTTGTTTCTTGAGAGAAGATGACCTCGAAACCATGGAAATCAAAAATTTTGAAGAAAATGAATCTCGAACTTTGTGAAGAAATAAACTCAAGAACTGTACATCGGATCATTGAAAAGATAGGTCCGCTGGGACTGTTTCACAAAGGGCTACAAACTGGTATAACTGCTATATTCAATCCAAGGTCGGATAAATTGTAAATTCCAAGGAAGAAGAAAATAAGATCGCCCTGTCATCGGAATCCCTTTTTTCGGTGATCTCTTGAAATCATAAAGTACTTCAAATCAAGGACAAAATTAGGTAAAAATTGGTACAAAACGCTGTGAAAGTCTCCTCTTTTATTTGCAATCAAAATAAAGACACAAAACACCATAGATTGCACTGCAGCGATGACCAAAAGTTCACGATCTAGCCGAGTTTCCATCGCTCAGGAAAGATTCCACCGCAAGACGATCAAAAGACATCAAAATCTTCAGAATCAAACAAGCATCAAGATTACGATGATCGATCATCTCAAAAACCATCATCACCATCCAAAAAATCTTCCAAGATTTACGAAAGGCCCCTCAGAGAGGGATGGTTTCGCCATTAAAAGAAAAGGTTTAAGAGGCATTTTGGTCTTTATTCAAACTTTGGGATTTTATAGTAATTTTATTTAAATGTAATTAAATAGTTATGAGCATCCAACCCTGTTTTGTTGATCCTCTATAAATATAAGCCTAAGGCAATTGTAAAAGGGCCGGATCATTTATTAATAAAATAGATGCATTAAGCTCATTTCTACTTGTCTTTTTGCTCCTAACCCTTGGATCAAGGGCCAAAGAGAGAGAAAAATTTTCAACGAGAGAAACTACCCTTAGCCCTCGCTAGCCATGCGACTCTAAACCCTCTCTCCCTCTTCTTTCTTTCCTCTCTCTCTTTACTTGTTACTTGCCTCATGAGGTAACCTACTCCAGCGGAGGACACACGGTCGTGTCTCTCTCCCCTCTCATCTCTAGAGTAGACACAGCAAACCTACGGTAACGTATAGCACCCTATTATCCTACATATGCTCGACCCAATACCTCTCAGAGACAAGCTAAGGATTCCAACCCTTAGATCATAGCTCTAACTTCCTCTCCTTACAGTCCAGTTGAGTTGTGAGAGATGCATACACTCTCCCCCTCAGTCACTCAGGATGAATCTTCCTGAGCAGATAAGTCAAGAAGATTCTAATCCTTTGATTGCTCTTATCATCCGAACATACAATGTTCGTGCAGAGGGGGGAATCTTCATCATCGCTCTACTTCATCCTTTCCTTTCATTAGTCAGCCCTCGTTCGAGAGAACCACTATAGACGAGTACAACCGAGTCCATATTGTAGTTTCCAGCAATAGAGAACGAAGAAGCGAGTTGAAAAACATGAGGAGAGTCTGTGCCCAAACCGCGGTGGCAGATAGCCGAAGGGCTTGTAATTCTTCTAAGAGGGTAAAACTGCCTGCGTCCCAAACCCCAAAACAACGAGGTAAACGCCTAAATGCACACATGTTGTAAAATCTCTCTCTTTGTTGGTTTCTATCCGCACATAGGAGAACATGCATGAACGTCCGTGAACCCTCTGCGGTTGTTTGAGAGAGGTTGCACAATGGCCCCAAGGCCTTCAAGCATCATGAACAACAGTGATCCATCCTCAAGGTTTCCCGAAACAATGCTTACTCGCACTGCACGACAATGTCAAGCTTAGTTCGGCCAAGCTCAACCCCTGTTGCATGAATTGCCATATAGAGATGTGAAGAGGACCAGAATCACCCCTACTGTCGAATTATCTGAACAGGGCTAGTGAGTCGAGGTAATGATAGTAAGTCATGAAGAGGACGACCTTGTGAATCCAGTGGCTCGTTTCTAGGATGTGTTGAACAACATTCTGGACAGGCTCAAGGGACTCAAAGACTCTCAACCAGCAATGTCTTCTCATCAAGAAGAAAACTTTCCTCTTGAGCCCCAACGTGGAGAGGAAGAGAGACCTCAGCCTCGTCCTACGGACCGAACCCCAAGGCATCCAAACCCTCTGGCCTCCTTCGACGACTAGCCCAATCTGGCTTCCCAAGCTACGCCATCGATGTTTACTCAAGAAGACGTCCAGAGGATGATCAACAAAAGCATCCAAGGTCTACAAACATCAAAGGCACAAGTGAGCATCCAATACATGAAGCCTTATCCACCTTTTATAGATTGAATCCCCTTCCCCATCAGATATCAAAAGGGAAGAATTTCAGTCTTCGATGGCATGGGTTCACCCTAGTAGCATGTGGCTCATTTCATGTCAGCATGCCAGGAATCAGTTTCGGACTCCAGAATGCTTCTTCGACAGTTTGTAGAAACTTTGGTTGGGCCTGTCTTTAAATGGTATGCGTGCCTGCCCCCATACATAGTTCATTTCTGGCAGGAAATGGAGCAATTGTTCTACAACCTCTTTTACGAAGTGGAGTTCGAGAACTCCTCACAATGTCCCAACACATGGATGAGTCAGTGGGCGAGTACATCCAAAGATGGAGGGACCTTACCATGTGCCAGAGCAATCTCATGACTGAGATTGATGTTGTACAAACATGAAGAAGGAAATCTCCTTATATGTCGAAGCCTCTAATCCTACCACTTTTTTTGACATGATCACAAAGGCAGCTAAAATCGAAATCTTGCTAAGACATCATGGAGGAATTGAACTCAGACCGCGTGAGAGGGTCTTACTCACAATGCCACATATTTCGATAGATCATGTTTTGTGAATTCCAAAGTTCTTCCTACATATTTCCAAATCCGTTGGACTCGTTCCAAAGCTTCTACTTTTAATACATCTTCTAAATGATACAACAGGCTAAAATAAGAACCACATTTTGACACGGATGGTCCCTCCCTTGTTCAAGTTCAATTTCCATTGGAGACTTGTCGCTCTTATCTCACACTAACAATCATTTTACAGCCATGTTACAAAAAATTAGTACAGCAAGAGTACAGGAAATTGGTCATTCCTGCACAACCAAGACAAACAGATCAAACGTTAATAAAACTATCTATTTTTGGTGTCAAACCAACTGTACTCAATGGCGGGCAAAAGAGCAAGAGGATTTAACCAGAACACATACCCTGATTACAAAAGGAAAGTACAATAATACAATGGACTGAGGAAGGCTAAACAAATCATCACCACCTACAGAATTGACAACCATTAATGCATTATGCACAGACAAACAAACCGAGTGACTATGGCATGAGAAATTACCCTAATATTGAAGATGCGGCAAACTTACCCTATAATGCTGTTAATATTAGATCCCTTGTAAATAATTGAGAAATTAACTATGGCATGAGACCATAAGAACTAAAAATCACTACTTCATAAAGCTATGACTTAGGAAGTAGGAGCATTGTGTACCTTGAACTTTTGTACAGGGCAAATATTTATTTAGCATACAGGCTTAGTATTTCTGTGGAGTGCATCAGGTTTGGCATAACATAAGTGACCGTCAAACTGATGAATAAGAAACTAAGGCCTACAAAAACAAAGAGCAGAGATAAATATATTTTCTATTTTTGAACTTCTTTCAAAGAAAATATTAATGATTCTAAAGTCGGCATGGCATTTACGAACTTGCCTGACCAGATTCATCGAGATCATAACTCGTGTTATAATAACTTTTTCCAAGTAAACCATGAGACCTCATAAATTTCCTTTTTTTTTTTTTTACTCGCATGCACATTCATGTACTTTACACCTTTATCTGCCCTATGTTTCGAATTTTTTTTTAGCCGAACCCAATTATTTCGGAAAAGGCTTTGATGATGATGATGTTTGGAATTTGTTTTATTACTTTTTATTGGTATCTATGCTTTAATATTTTTCCTTCACATAGTATCAAAAGCATGTTTGCTCTTCCATTTCCTGTCAAGTTTGAAAGAAGAGTCTTATGGATAGGAAACCAAGTTGGGCATAAAAACCAGTCTTACTCTCAGTCTTACTCTGCATTGTTGCTACAGCAAAGAACCGACTTGAACCTGTGGTATAAAGGGAGATTCAAAGTGGCCCTCCTTTACTTTTACAGTAAAACAACAAGCAGAATTTATTTTAAAAAGCTTTCTCTCTATCACAGTTATTACACTCACTCCTCATTCCAGAAGTTGATTTCTCACATAGAGATCCTTTAGGGTGTGGTAAACAACCCAGAATAATTCCAGGAATGAGCGATAGGGGTAGGAATCAATGTCAGATAAAATATCACCACTATGTACAACTCAAGTATAAAAACAATGCTACAATGAGTTCAGGCTTCTAAAGTAATTTTAGAGAGGAAAGTAGATACGAGGTAACCTAGATGGTTCAAAACCATGATTTTCCCAATAGAAGGGTTAGCTATTAAAATATCCTCGAAAGAATAATCATCTTATTATCTTGGCTTTTGTTTGTAAAATGGTCTAGATTTGTTATTGGAGGGGACTCATTTTAATCATATCTAAGGTTCAAATTGAACTTTTTTTTTTTTTTAGATTGATTATTGATATGAAGAGAGTGTGTGTGCAAAATTTTGGTTCACACAAATACCACAAACATAGTTTTTTAGAAGTGTTGTTGCATTATACTATGCTAAAACCGTTGCAGTAGATCATTGCTATATATATATATATATATATATATATATATATATATATATATATATATATATATATATATATATATATATATATATATATATATATATATATATAGACACATACACATAGCATATGAATTTTCTCATTAAAATACACGAATTTTTATTATAAATACACTATATTAATACACCATGATAAATATACCATATGATAACTACGGTTTGGTTAACTACAATATGGTGTATTGTTGACCCCTTACTTGAGCAAGAAGAATCTAAACATTCGTAGCTCACAGATAGGAAGAAGAACAACATGCACCGAGGGAGAAGCAGCAGACAAGAGAGAGAAGCACCATGCACAGAGGAAGCAGCACACACAAAAGAACTATGGGTTTGGGAAAATGAAGAAACTCATTTCGGGATTGACTGAGAGAAAGTGAAGCAGCACGCACAGAGGAACTATGGTTTTGGCGATATGAAAAAACCCATTTGGGGTTGTGAGAGAGAGAAGCAGCATGCACAGAGGAAGCAGCAACATGAGGATATGAAAATACCCCTAACCTGGTTGTTTTTTTTCAAGCTTTTGTATTAATTTTGTGATTTGGAATCCAGGAGGCTCTTTGAGCCCTAATTTTCGATTGAAGTTTTGGTGGAATTTTGTCAAGCGAAAATTTGTGGATTTTTTATTCTAATTTGATTCTAATTTGTGATAATGTGGATGGTTTGAACCATAATTTAAGATAATCTGAATGGTTTTGAGCACCAATTTGTGATAATTTGGAAGGTTTTATACCACAAACAATATTTCCATAATAATCACATAAATCTGTATCTATATGACTTTCTCTATATAACAATTTCCTTTACACAATGATTTGCCATAAACAGCATTTTAGCATAAACCCTAAGATAATAAACCATTTATACTTTTAACCTGCAAGTATGATAATAAACTGTCTATTTGAGGATCTTTTTTTCGAAAATAATACTTTTTTAAAAAATATGAATAACCGAAAAAAAGTCTTTTATCTTTCAAAAAAAAAGTTTACAGGTAAAAAAAGGATAGGATATGTTTTTTTGGTCTAGTTTAATACATTTTTCTTAAAATCTTGTTTTAAATATATATTTGAAAAAGAAATGCTTTTATTGTCAAACATTTCAAAAAGGCTTCGTTATAAACCTTTTTCATAAAAACACCGTTTTTTTTTTTTTTTTTAAAAAAAATGCGTTTCGCCGATTTGCTAATTATGGTTAATGCACCATTGGTATATTCTCATTTTAGTACGTCTGTATATTTTATTTCTTAGAATCGAATGTATAGTTTTCAAGGCCTGAAGCAAGGGTGTTCAATCCAGATTTAGGCGGATTTAAATTGTAATAGATGATTAAACATCTGGAATTAATTTGTTCCCAGTTTTATATATATATATATATATATATATATATATATGTGTGTGTGTGTGTGTATGTGTGTGTGTGTGTGTGCTTCTATGATATGGAATGCATGACAAAATTTGGCCCCAAATGTGATGCTCTCTGGTTATTTATTTGGAGTGTAATGTTCATTTAAACAATTTAATCAATTTAACTACCATATTTTTCTGAGCGACCATCCAACTCTAAGTTTATATGCGACATCTTCCTCAATCTCTCTATTTTCTTGAATTATTGACTTAAGATATTGAAAGTATACTATTCTTGGTATTTCTTGGATGTTGATCTTAGCTACATCTTCGTCTCTACTCTTATTATTACTAAACTTGCATTCTAAATACCTTGTCATAGTTTGGCTAATTTTAAAAACTTTAGACTCTAAAGCACCCCTCCAAAATTCTAACTTTATGTTGACGTTGTTTTGGATCTCATCAATTAAAACTATGTCTTCTACAAACAACATTTACCACGGTACCTCATCTTGTAGATGTCTAGGCAGGTCGTCCATAACTAAGACAAAGGGGTATGAGCTCAACGCGGACTTCTGATGTTGATCTATTGTTATTGAAAATTCAATCATCTTCACTAATTGTTCACACACTAGTTAGCACTCCTTCAAATATATCTCTTAACTAAGACTTCTTTCTTTTCCAACACTCATCAAATAAATCTCCAGGTAATCTATCATAGGCTTTTTCTAGATCAATAAAGGCCATGTGGAAATCTTTTTCTTTCGCCCTAAACTTCTCAATCAGTTGCATATATAGAAAATACAGCCTAGCATAAAATCAAATTGGTTTTCTGATACACTCGTTTCATACCATAGGCATTGGACAATCACTGTCTCTCCTAAAACTTCATAACATGGCTCATAATTTTGATCTCTTGGTAGTTCGCACAATTCTATGTGTCTCATCTATTCTTGCAAATAGATACCACAATAGTTTTCCTCCATTCATCTGACATTTTCTTTGTTCTCAATACCTTGTTATACAGCTTGGTCAGGTAATAAATGATGATTTCCCCCATGCACTTTCAAACCTCTATCGCGATACGATCAGGTATTAAAGAATTTCTTATCTTCATCCTCTTCAAAGCTTCTTTTACTTCTAATATCCCGGTCCTATGAATGTATTTCTGATCAAAGCACAATAGGTCTATAGTAAATATATATTCATTTATTACTATTAATACAATATTATAATAAAATACACAATATTATAATATTAATATAATATTAGATTAATATATTGAGATAATAATGTTGTCATAATAAAAATATATTTAAATGATCACCATTATAATAATAAATAATTTGAAATATAGCAATAATACACATCAATATTATATAATAATACAACATTATTTTATATATAAATGATCACCATTATAATAATAAATAATTTGAAGGATAGCAATCTTACAAATCAATATTATTTAATAATACAAAATTATTTTATCATAATATTAATAAAAATATAAAATATTTCAATAAAATGTAAAAAAATTAATAAAATATAAAAGTAATATTAGTAATATAATATCATTTTGTTAGTATTAATAGAATATTATAATGTGAATAAATACTTTAAATTTATTTTAAAACATAGTATTATAATAAAAATAATGATATTATATTTTACTATTATAGTATAATATTATTATATTATAATGTAATATTATAATGTAATATTACTAAAATTAATTACATTGATGATATTTCATTATAAATAGTTAAATTAATAATAATAATAAAATATAAAGTAAAATAAATAATAATAATATTATTATTATTATTATTGTAAATAACAATATGAATATTATACCTATAGGATAATATCATTTTATGAGTTAAAATGAAAAAAAAGGAAGATGCATGTACCCCAATGCAAAAGTTAGCTTTTTCAAAAACTTATATTTGCTTATTCCAAGTTTTTTTTGGAATGACAAAATGCTGAATATGAGAGGTTATGAGGATGTGGATATCCCGGATATGCTCTCTAAAACTATGCCCAAACGACTTTAGGCAATCAAATCATAGATATGCAAAAGAAGGATTTGAATATTCTATGGTCTCAACGACCCAAAAACACAAGCTCTGAGTTTTAAAACAAGTTAAGAGATTGTTTTTGGAATTATTTGTGAACAATAAAGGGTTTGATTAACATAATACCTATGCATTCTTTCAAGAAGTAACCCGTGTGCATCCAGACCCCAATAGATAATGCAGTTAGTGTGCAGAAATTTGCATAATGACGTAGAAGTTTTTTTTTTCCCTTGATAATATATGCAAATGTGATGGATCTACAAAATTTTTAAAATAGACTGTTCAAATAATGCATTACAAGACATCCTAGTTTCAGGGTTTAAAATTAATCTATTATTTATCCATAATTGGTGCAATCTGAATAATCAATTTGATGAGTTTTAGGTGCTGAAACTACGTTTTTTGTTGGGGTTTTAAGAGGATGGATTGTGTTTTCTAATGAGGTTCTAAGGTTTTGGGCTTCCACTTAGAGTCTCATCCTTAGTTGTGAGAAGTCTCTCGGCAAAAAATAAAAAATAAAAAATAAAAATAAAAATAAAAATAAAAATAAAAAAAGAAGAAGAAGAAGAAGAAAGGCACCCCATCAAAGTCCTTTTAAACTGCATTTAAAGTGTATATTGGTGGGCTAGATTGTTCACCCATAGATCCATGTCAGATCGCTAGATTGGTTATCCAGATCGGGTGTGCATCAATCTGAATTGTGATCTAAATAATATAAAAACAAATAAAATAAAATGAAAACTAAAATAATGGTTTATGGGTACAAGTTAAAGGGAACCTAATTCTATAGAGGTTGTAGGAGACATTCTCACATTTAAGGGAAGAGAGAGTGCATCCATGTACTAATTTTATCGAAGAGAGAGAGAGAGTATACATATTTTAAGATACAAGTGGTTAGATTCATGGCAATGGATTTTAAGGAAGGAGTAATATAAATTATGGTCTAAGAAAATTATCTAGAAGATTAGTTGGCTAAAAACAATAAAAAAGAGAGAGTACGTCGGGGAGAGAGAGAGAGAAAGAAAATCAACGAAATAGATAGATATAAGGGAGACAGAGGTAGAGAAAGAAAATCAACGAAATAGATAGATATAAGGGAGACAGAGGTACATGTGAGGGTGAGAGTATGTACTTATTTTAATATAGGAGAATAATATTTAGGAGAGAAAAAAAGATGCTAAACATATTCAGGGTTAGGGGGAGAGGAAGAGGCACACAACTCTAAGAGATTAAGAGAGATAGAGAGAGTATGTTGGCAGAATTGAGAGAGGAAGATAGAGGGAGAGAGAGAATCAAAGGGATAGATAGCTTTCCATCTTTAAGAGGAGAGAAACTCAGGATTGTGAGAAGCAAGAAATCTTTTAACTTAACAAGCTGCTAAGGTTTCTAAGGCAAGCCTTTGCCACTGCGTCTCCAGCCACCACCATCGTCAAGCTAGTTCCTTTGTCGCCACTTCCCTAGCTACCACTTTTGCCATTCTTTAGTTGTGCCAAGCTCTAGTAACCATTCGACCTATTTTCTTTCCGAGAGAAAACACTAGCAGATCTGCCCAACCTATTCCAACAGCAGCCACTACCAGTAGCAGCGACCCCCTCCGCCTAGAGAGAGAGAAACTCACAACCTATAGCAGCTGCCATAGCCAGTTGTTGCCTTTGAGTCAGTTCCTCTCACTTATGAGCCAAATCTTGACACCGATAGGTCAGATCTAGCCGCTTTGCGACTCACAATATATGTGCTTTCCTTTGTTTTGAGTTTAGTTATCTCTTCTTTCTTTCATTCTCTCTCATTTTTATTTTCTTCCCCTACCTGTCTCCCTTTTAACTTTCTCTTTTTCTGTTTTTTCATCTTTATTCTTTCTTTTATTTGACTATTTTCTTTTGTTTATTCTGAGAGTTTAGTTGTACTTTGGACCTCTCTCTCCCTCATCTTCCTTTTGTTCATCTCCTCTTTCCACCCCTCCTATTTGCCTCTCCTCTCTTTTCCATCCCCTATCGCCTCTGCAATCTTTCGTTGTTGATCTCTTCTTGGTTGTCATCCTTCATGCATTTCCCTCAACTCTCTCCTTCCCATTGTGGGTTAAAACCCAAAGTAGGATATCCTCTCACTATCCTATTGTCGATCTTTTGGCCTTGAGTTGTTTCCTCAGGGTTCTCATAGACCTCTGTTTCTGACGACCTAGGTTAATGCCCAAAGTAGGATATCCTAGGATACCAAAAGTAGGATACCCAAAGTAGGATATCCTCTTCATAACTTCTATCTAATTTGTGAAGCTAAATCCTAAAACTAGAGAAAACCTAGATAAATATATTAGGACATTGGAGTAGACCAAAGAGGTATGTTAGACTTGAGTGTATTTTTTTTTCATACCATAATGTTAAAACTAGAGAAAAGTTGGAGAAATCTGGCTTTGTCAATAATATTTTCAGTATAATTAATTGAATATAATTAATTCTAATTATTTGTGTAATTAATATAATATTTAATACACCATTACAATTATATTCTTAATATTCTTAAGAATATTTATATCAATTTGAATAGTAACAACTAATAGAATCAAAATGAGTAACTGTAATCATACTAATTATTATTGACAAATAATATTTATTAATATTAAATTATAAAAATTGAAAAATTTATGTTATTTAGGTGTAAATTATGTAATTGTCAATATGTAATTAGAATCAAATAAATTATATTTAATTATAATATGTAATAATTAATTGATACTACTACATAATTATCATAATTTCCATTAATTAAAAACTATAAATAATGCCATAATAATAAATTTTTAAGTGAATAAATACTTATAAATTGTAGTATATCTAAATTTACCAAAACTTTACTTTAAAAGAAATTTAGATTTCTGGTTTTTCTCTCTTGCCCAATTCAGATTTTCGCTCTCTATAAAAAGCTAGTGTTTCCTATATCCTTGTTTTTTAGAGCAAATAAAATGTGTTAGAATTATGAGCTTTATGTACGAATCTTTTATAACGATATTTCCAAAAGCAACAGAACAAAAGGAAGGAGGATTTCAATGCTACATTTTTCTAGATAGCATCGAATTCCATTGCCCGCCCCCCTCTCTTTCCCAAGACCCCTCCGATTGGAGAGAGACTCTCTTTCCCAGGCTCGTCTTCCAAAGATCCCTGCAATTGTTGAGTGACAGACCCTCTCTTTCCCAGCCTCGTCTACTAAAGATCCCTGCAATTGTTGAGAGAGAGAGAATGTCAACCTCCACAGAAAGCATCTCCACTCAAAGCTTGGCCCAGTCACAAAGGAGTCAACAAATGTCGACTGAAGCCATAATGACCCAGAGCCTGGCCCAAGCTCTGCAACCCCCCTCTCTCCAAGCGCAGCAGACCTCCCTACATGTCCTCATGGCCCTCACAAGGCTCAGCCAACACAACCGAGACCAACTTGCTCAAGCCCACCAAGCCATCCCTACCCTCCTCTCTCTCTCTAGGCCCCCCAACCCCCCAGCTACCTCTCTCCTCTCTCTCTCCGTTCTCTTCAACCTCTCTCTAAACCCCAAGCTCAAACCCACCCTCGCCACCCCCGGCCTAATCTCCCTCCTCAATGACACCCTCCTCGATGAAATCGAGGAAGAGACCTCAAGGCTCTCCGCCTCGCTACTTTGTAGCCTAGCCTTGCACCACAAGAACAAGGCCATGCTCGGAGTAGAGGGCACCATACAAGCCCTCGTGGGCTCGCTCGATGTCCCATATCGAGCCACCCAACACGCGCTAAGTGCGCTTGGTGAGCTCGTTCTTTTCCATGGTAACAACACTCTTGCAATTGAGGCAGACGCAGTGCCTCTCTTGCTAGGAATTGTAGAAAGAGAAGATGGAGAAGAGCTCGTAGGTTCAGCGCTCAGCGTTTTGAACTTGTTATTAAGGCATAGCGAAGGTGTAGCGGCTGTGCGGAGAGAGAGTGGGTGCATTGGGGTGGTGGTGGGTGCTATAAGGAGGAGGTCCATGTTGAGTAAGGAAAGCTCATGTGAGATATTATTGAGGTTGTTTAAGGAGAGAGACGAGTGGATTTTGGAGGCTGAGGAGCAGGGATTGTCATTGCTTCTCACTGATCTTTCGATAAGGGGATCCGCCAAGGCTAGAGAGAAGTCCATGGTCTTGCTTGAAATGGTTGTGGAGTTGCAGGCAAGGAATGGCATTGGAGAAGCATCATTGGTGGCAAGTGATTTTAGTGTGGATCAATCTTTCGAAGTTGATCAGCTCCTAAGTTTTCAGTGACAATGGGTTGGAGGACCTTCTGATTTTCAAAATTTTCGATGTATTGAATAATTTCGAAGAAAGTGTTGCATGCTTGTAGTGTTGAACTTAAATTGTGGGCCTCATTTTTTTTTTAATTTCTTATTTTTTTTTTAATTTCTTATTTTTTTAAGAATTTAGAAAATATTCTTAGTAGCACATCTGGAGCACTCTCTCTCTCTACCTCTCTCTCATCCAACAAACGTTTTTAGTACTGACTGAAGAGTGGGTGGCAGACAGTATGATAATGCCTTCAATAATATGTTTTTTCATCAAGTCATGAGGTTTTGAGAGGCGACAAATTATTTTTTTTTTTATTTTTATTTTTCTCATATGCTAATGGTGAGAATAACGTGTGACACGTTATGTTGAGGCATCATCCCCCCTAACTACTGATGTCCCAACCCCATTTCTCAAATGGGGATTTGTTGGATTAATATGATAAATAAGAACAAAGTATATTGTGATGGTTGATTTTTTTTACTGATAAAGAGCAAGAAAAATAAAGCAGATAAGGATAATAAAAGAACACCAGAATTTTACATGTTTCACCCCAAAATATTGATGATTGTATAGCTCACTTTCCAAATTTTAGAGATTTACTTGGACATTCCTAGTTTGTAAAGATTGATTTGGCCATATCTACATTCCTAGTTGGTAGAGATTCACTTACCCATTTTTGTAACCTTTTAGTTTGTAGAGATTTATTATTCATCATCCCCACAATCAAGAGATATTGTTGTATATTTTTATACCAGTTGTACATTGTTATATATAGCTCAATATCAATAGAGAAATACACCAAATTCTCACATCTCTTTTTCAATTACAAATTTTAAATGGTATCATAGCAGTAAAGTCCATAACGAACTTGCTTAACTCTCTTCTTCAACTTCAAGCCATGGCGCACAATAGAAACGATGCAAACTCACAATCAGGTAATGAGTCTCAGTTTTCATTTGAAAGTAGCAATGCTTCTTCTTCCGACTTCTCTTCTCCTTATTACCTCCATCACTCTGACATTGCCGAACCCATACTTGCCTCTAAACCTCTTTTTGGAGACAACTATAGCACGTGGAGAAGAGCCATAACCGTGGCTCTAGGAGCAAAAAATAAAGTTCGCTTTGTAGATGGTTCATTTCCTAAACCATTCGAACCACTTACCGTTCTCAAGAATTGGGAGAGATACAACCACATGGTGGTTTTATGGTTACTCAAGGTACTCTCCAAAGATCTTATAGATAGAGGACAGGTTTTCTCAAGGAAATGGTCCAAAGATTTATAATCTCAAGAAGAAGTTCTCTACAATCCAACAAGGGCAAATCTTCAGTGACCTCTTACTTTATTTCTATGAGCCATCTGGGACGAACTAGCCTCCTAATCGAAAATTTATGCGTGCACTTGTGGATCATTTAAGGAGATGCATGCCCAACAACAACTCGAACAAGTGTACCAATTCCTAATGGGACTTAGTGACTCTTTTGGAACCGTTCGTAGTCAAATCTTGGCTATGGACCATCTTCCCAATATCATGAAAGTTTACTTCTTAGTCCTGCAAGAAGAACAACAAAAAGGGTTGCAAATTTGTCAACCCTTGCAAGGAGAAGCAACTGCTCTTGAGGCTCATTCAAATTTGGAGAATAGAGGGTTCTATGGAAAAAAGAAGCCGAGTCCATTTTGTGAGATTTTATGGTCATGAAGGACAAGTGTTACTAGTTAGTGGGGTATCCTGCTGGCCATCCCAAGGCCAAGGATATGCCACACCCTTACAACTCAGCCATACAATCAGCCAACCATGTCCAGCAGAACATCAACACTAGTTCAGGTGTACAGTTCGTCAGCAATAGTACAACTGTTTCGGGTTCATCCAAGATGAACTTTCCTTCCTTAACCTCGTGCCAATATCAGCACTGGATGTCCATACTGAATGTTGAAATCCAACCTACTATTGCAAATTTTGCAGGTATGAAATTTTTTCTCGCCATTCCTAAAAACAATGATGACTCATGGATCATTGATTCCGGGGCTTCCAACCACTTTATTTGTTCCACTTCTAGATTATCAACTTGTGTTCCAAAGCATAATGGTAAACCTGTTTGTATGCCTAATGGTAGCACTACTTCCATTACTCATATAGGCCAATCCAACTTGAGTCCAACTATTAGCCTAGATAATATTTTTTGTGTTCCAGCTTCACAATATTCTCTCAGAAAGAAAATAAACTAGTTTCATGAACTTTGCTTCTATCATTTTCCTTACCTTTTATGTCTTTCAGGACCTGAGCACAAGGAAGCTCATTGGAGCCGGTAAGGTGCGAGACGATTTATATCACTTCGTATCATATGTCCCTAATAATATCACTGCCTTGCCTGCCATTTAGAGTCATTCTGCTGAGTTATGGAATAAGAGGCTAGGGAATCCTTCTGAGCATCGAATGTCTAGTTTGTATTTTTAAAATTTAAACTTATCTCCTTGTTCTTTGTTTCTTTTGGAAGGCACGCTCATGGGACCACAAATATCGGTGAGAATTAATTCTAATACGAGAGTAGTCTTTTCAACCTTCTTATGGGATTTCTTAATCATTTTGCCTTGTATGCAAGCCTCACAGTCCTTTCGAAAATTAACTTCATGGTTTTGGGAAATCCATCTCTCATAAGCCTTTCCATTCTTGTTTTGTTCATGACTTGGCCTTAAATACCATAATACAAAATCATTCATATGATCCAACACATCAACAAACTTATTCTTTGGAATATAATTCCCATAGTTCCCCTCATATGGATATGGTTGTGGGGGCTTGGAATAGTTATCCACTTTGGCCTTGCCTTTCCTTTGGTACCTATTTCATCTACCCTTTGTTCTTATAATTATTAGTATTATCATCCCCATTTTGTTGATTAGGAGCATTCCCACATACATTCACATGCAAACCATGAGAAAGGTAAGAAGAAGAAGAGGGGTTAGAGTGTACCATTGTAGACACCCCATTTTAAATCTGATAAATTATGTGGTTTCCTGAACCCTTAAGACCACACTGTCCTAGTAAACCCAAATCCATAGTGCACACAGCCTACCCTGTGACCCAAAACCATTCTGCTTACCTAGAACCCTGTAGATACCCTGTTTTGACCCGGAATGCTACAAACGCCTTGGTTTACCAAAAAATTCATTAAAACCGTAAAAAAATCCTTTTTGACCCAAATTTCTCTAAGAGCTTTACAAGAGGCTGAGAAACACACCTGAAGTGGAAGTTTTTCAGTTTGGACCAACTTTGGTTTGGATGACACTTGGATTATCACCCAGCCTAGACTGAGCGATATAAGTAGTGCCGCCCAGCTGACTAGGGCGACACAACTAGTGTCGTCCAGCCCTGTTCAGGTCCAAATTGGAAATTTCTTTTGGGAGTTGATTTCTTGCCTTTTTGTGGAGTTTTTACCATGTTTATTTGGGCGACACTAGACGTGTTGCCCGAGCGACACCACTGGTGTCGCCCAAACCTGAATCCCCAAAAATGGTATCTTGAGTTGGGGGATCTGTTGGTTATTTAAAGATGCCCTTTCCAACAATCCTTGTCCCTTATAAACCCTTTTTCGTAGTCATTTGATAGACACACTTTTTCTGAGAAAAAAAAGATGGAAACCCTAGTGGTTAGGTGCTCCATCTTGCCTCCTCGGATCTAAGTGATCGGGTGACACGTGTCTCGGGATGGAAGACCTGAGACCTGAGATCGCTCTCTCGAGAGCCTCGTTCATAGAACAAGGGCAGGTGCCCAACTGGTGAGAGAGGAATTTTTAAACGTGAGGTGGGGACCAACCTCACCTGGGTTCGTGACTTACTCGGGCTGACTCGTGCCAGCGCCCTCTTAGATCACGATGAAAAACCCCCAAGCTGCTTCAGCTGGATCTGAATCACCCCCTTTGACCTGCAATCTCCTTGTTTTATGCACAACACTATCATGGTTAACTTGTAAGACAAATGGATTGAAGGACCCACCCTTGTCTTAGGGCAATGCACATTCAGAAGTTAGGGTGATGAAGTGAAAGGTTCGAATAAAGGTAGAGAAAAGAAGAGAATTTGATAAGGGGGCGAGACTAGTATGATAGCTACACTAGTGACTGACTCGGAGTGATAGCAAGACGAGCATGGTACTCAGAACCTGCCCAATGGCAATACTATCTAATCTGGTGTGGTAGCAAGACAGGCATGGTCCTCAGGACCAGCATGACGACAATACTGCTCGACAGCCAGACCGCTATGAAAATACTAGACTAAGTTTATCCCTTGATCAATCAAGAGTGAGGAGAAAAGAGAAGAAAAGATAACCAAGAGAAGGCACAAGACGACAAAGAGGAAGGGTCACAGCGGCATTAGGCATTGCCACCCACAACCGTGGAGTAACAGTGTCGCGGCCCTTAGACAGCGCTGGACACTGCTGCTCACGGCTAGAGGGTGAACAGTGAACTACAGACGGCGCTAGGCATCGTCGTTGGCAACACAAGGAGGTAGCACATCCCTTTGCGGACGGCGATAGCTTCTTGTGAAGCACCAGGCAATAGCCTCTTGTGAAGCGTGTGACGATAGCTCCTTATAAAGCACACGGTGATAGGCATGGGATGCATGAGAAACCTGCGGACGACAATAAGCATCGAGCGCATGAAAGAAGCTAACGAATAGCGATAGGCACCGAGCGCTTGAAAGAAGCCTGTGGACGACGATAGGCATTGAGCGCACGAAAGAAGTTTGCGGATGACCATAGGCACCGAGTGCACGGAAGAAGCTTTCGGACGGAGATAGGTATTACTGCGACCCTTCACGGGCGGTGATAGACATCTCCATCTATGATAGGCATGCAATAGGGTTATACCCCTATGAGCGGTGATAGGCATCGTTGTCAGCACTTACACGGGGCATCGAGAACACACCTGCAAACGGAGATGAGCAACACCGTTTGCTAACCTTGCTGAGAGATAGAGACGAATGAAGAGAGGGAGAAAGAATCTCGAGCATGGAGCTACCATTGCCATGCACGACCTGTGAAGCCACCGGAGGGGGAAAGAAAGAAAGAGGCATGTACCACACTGCCACTGCCGCACATAGCCTCTGAGAAAAGCTCAGACGAAGAAGAAGAAAGAGGAGAAGAGAGAGGAGAAGAGAGGAAAGAAAAGAAGAGAGATAAAGGGATTTACTTTAAGCCTAGGGGTACCAGCCCAAAAGTTTCTCTCTCCTTCCTCTCTCTCTCTCAAGACGTGACCCAATAAGGAGAAAAGATGGAAATTTTGTTAAGCAAAGTTCAGTCCATGTACAATGATAGTACTTGATATATATAGAGTTTTGCACAAACATAGGTGGATTAATCAAAATTAAACCTATTTTCTGAAAATTAATATTTAATTGAATTAAAGAAATTCTAAAATGGATGCAAATTGAAGAGATTTCAGAACAGTCCCTGCTGCTGCCCTAGAATGTGCATGATCTTTCATGGATGATAGAGGGTTGCTCTGGTGCCCGTTTGTCCGAAAGATGATTGTTTCTTGTGGAGCTTGGCATGATGATCGATTTGATACCAACTTCAAGCCATGGATCATGTTTTAAAGCCACGATTTATGCTACTTGAAATTTGGATGAATCTTGCAAATTTCGGATCGATAGTGTGCTCATTTCTTGATTTTTACCATGATTTCTTCACCGGATCACACTGAGCTTGCCATCACGATTGTGTGGCAACAAATGTAGCTCGATTTCGTGCCCGGACAAAGATTTTGCAACTTTTGAGTTTTTGTCGGAATCTGGAATTCTGGCACCAGAATTTGTAGTCACTTTATTGGCTTTGTGTGTAAAATTCAACTGTTCATCATGCGCGAAGTTCGGACCAGTGATAGCCATGGACCTTACGCATGCGATGGAATGGATATCGTGTCAATCTGATGCGCGAACGCCTTAATTTGGTCGCTGGAGCAAGGTGTGTCGCTACTGATTTTCTAGCAACTTTCTTCACGAATCAGCAAATTATCTTTAGCTTTTCACCTTGCTCGGGGGTTTCCATGGGATGTGCCACATATAAAAATTCTTGTCTTGATGAGACGAATAGGCTCACAAAATTTGAGCCTCATCCGACTTGGGACGAGTGAGATATGGACCTCGAAAGTCACTACCCGAGGATACAAAAATAGTCACCTTTAATGGTGCTTTGGTGCAGGGAAGCCACATGGGATTAGTGTGCGGCCTACCCCTTTTCGGTATTTCAACCATTTCGGTTCCAATGGATGTGGTCCCATGGCAATTTGACGTACCAAAAATCAAGCTCTAGTTACAGGGTTCCATTTCAAGGTGCTAGAGGCTGATTCTACCAAAACTGTTTCTGTCTTCACTGCCTTAGACATATCGAAATGCAACGAAACTTGGCGGGAGACTTTTTGCAGTCCTTTTAAAGATTTTGACCACTTCTGGCGCTATTCTGAGTCTGTTAAAATTTCCATTATCAAGATTTATTGACCGGCTTCTCCCTTTTATTCCGCATCGGCGACCCATGGTGTTCAAAATTGTCTTCAAACAACATGCCCCACCGAATGTTGTGCTTCGAGAGAAGTGAGATGGACAACAATCAGAAATTTTCATCTGGCTTTATTTCTTTTTTTCTTCCTAGCCCCAAGACCACGTGAACGTCAAGGAGGAATCCACACAATCCTGTAACTAGAATGCTCAGACATTTGGATGCAATGTATAGGTCCATCCATTGAGACTTTAGGGGGAGAAGAGAATTTTGAGGGATCCGTCGAAGTCCTCACCCTCAAGGGACTTTTTATGATTCTGTCAGCTGAGGATTTTATGTGGACCTCGTTGGTCAGAATAAGGCCTATCTGGCAGCCAAGTGCTATGAGCCTTTGATCGGAATTGTTTGTTCCTACACCAAGTTTGGTTTTGACAATTAAGGTACCTCTGTGGGCCCCTATAGGGTCCAGTCAAAATTCTGGGCCTGTCAGCTAAGAGGGATTTTGGTGAGACGGCCTCATGACGAGGCATCACCCTAAGTCTTCGGTAGGTTCTGCCCTGACTTTGTCAATTTCTTGCCTTCGCATGTGTCTTTAGCATTTTTGAGGGATATTTCGGTCATCGTCCTCACCCTCAAGGTCTCTCTTAATTATTTTAGTGTTTGGGAGATCTTCTGAGGCTCTCACTCTTGGGTGAGCCAGCTTTTGTTGTGATTGGATCCTAATAGCAGAGGATTTTGTATGGACCTCGTTAGCCAGAATTATGCATGTTTGGCAATTGGGTTCCGGCTGAGGCTGTGATGCTGCGTCAACCTGCTTTGTTGATCCAAGTTCCCTTTTCGAGTTTTCACCTGGACTGGGGAAGTGGTGCCGTAAAGATGGTTTTCACCAACCTCATTTATTTTTTGGCTCTTTTACCCATGACTTTACGGCCATGTCCACCTTTTTCAACCATTTTTTATCACAGCACCCTTTCGTGTTATCACCGTGATCGGGTTTTATTTTCGTGGAACTCTTTTACTCATGGTTTCGTGACCATGCCTATCCATTATTTTTACTCATGGTGTTCCCTTGTCCAGGTATACACCATGCCCATTAATGTTTTTGTGAAGGCGTGTTTAGGGTCATGCCTTCGGGACCTATGCGAAGCCTTTTAACGTCATGGGCCAGGACGTGCACTACAGTTTAGGGTCATACAGCTGAACCATGGTGGTGATGAATAGCATTCTATGGAGGCTATGGAGTGAGTATGGTGGTGGTTTCGACTCACTTTGGGGAGATGGCACGAGGCTACCTATGAAAGATGAATGATGTATGTGTGTTGGGTGAAAAGTGGTGACCTACTACCTGACGGAAAGTATGGATGCTAGAATGGTTTGTTGTTATGTGAGTTGGGTGAGACTCACTGCGAAATGATGGAGGAAGTGAATGGACTCACTGGGAAAGAAATGAGGGGTGGTGCGCCCACACGAATGGGTCGATTAAAGAAGGCATGCGTGAATATGCACGTAAAGGGTGTGTACGTGTATGTGGGGGCATCTTTAAGGTCATGTCTCCTAGACCTATGCAAAGCGGTTTAACGTCATACGGTCACAACATGCACTATGGTTGAAGGTTATATAGCTTGGATCATGGCTATGCAGTTTAAAGTCATGCAACTAGGACCATACAGTTTAGGGTCGTCCAACTAGACCCCCGCTAAAATTTAAGGTCATATAGTTTGGACCATGCAGTTTAGGGTCGTGCACCTAAACTATTTAGGTGGGTTGCCATGTAGGTGATACTCCATGGGGAATAGGTCTATGGATAGCAATCCGACTCCCTTGGGGGAAAAAAATGGTTAAAACCAGCAAGAGATTTGGATGGAGAAGCAGACTTCACTAGGGATTAGGGGACAAGTATAACTCCCTAAGGTGAAGGATGGAACTCCATGGCTCATGGGAAAGTAACTCGACTCCTGGGGATAGGATAACTTGGTGTGCGATTGACTCACAAGGGATTAAAGGGGTAAGCATGACTCCATGGGAATAATGGGCAATGGTATGTGTGTCACTCCGTTGAGAATGACAGGCTGAAGGACAGATGCAACCCCACTGGGGGTTGAAAAGATAAGAATCCAAACTCCCTGGGGATAACAGGCTGCAATAGCAATATGACTCCTACTTGGGGATGAGGGATAGTGTGCAGCTCCATTGGGAACTACGATCAAGAGCACAAGTGTAACCCCACTGGGGATAGTGATGTCCATTTCACAGCTTAAAGTCATGCGAATGGACTATTTGTCTTAATGTTTAATGTCTTTCTATAGGAACATGCGTAATAGTTTTAAGGTCTTATAGCTTGGACCATGGCTATGCAGTTTAAAGTCCTACAACTTGACCTACGCTACAGTTTAAGGTCATCTAGTTTGAACCATGGTGCCAAGCCTTTTAACATCATTCAGCAAGGACGTGTACTACATTTTAAGGTCATACAGTTGGACCACAGTTTTGCAGTTTAGAGTCATGCAACGAGGACTTTGCAGTTGAGGGTCTTGCAACTAGACCTCTGCTACAGTTTTAAGGTCATATAGTTTGAACCATGCAGTTTAGGTTCATGAACCTAGACCGTTTAGGTTGCAAGGGAATGTGACTCCACGAGAAATAGAGATGTAATTGAAGACTTGACTCCCTGAGGAATGAGGACTATGGTGTAAGGAATGAACTCCCTGGGGATGCAGAACGATGGCCCAAACGAGAGTGCCATAGTGTGCACACGGTGCTAGGTTTTGAATGACGCATGCAGCGTTAGGCCCTTGATGAAGTGCATATGGTGTTCGGTCCTTATGAGGCACACGACGATAGCCTCTTGACAAAGCGCACGACGATAGCCCCTTGTTGGAGCACACGGCGATAGCATCTTATGAAGCGCATGGCGATAGCTTCTAGTGAAGTGCACGACATTAGCTTCTAGTGAGGCGCACGACGTTAGCTCCTGGTGAAGCACGTGGTGATAGCTCCTTAACGAAGTGCATGGCGATAGCCCCTTGATGGTGCGCGTTATGGTAGCCTCTTGATGAAGCACGCGGTGATAGCATCCGAAGGACACATGGCGACAGCAACAAATGGCAGTAAGTTCGTAATGCACAGGCGGCAGCGACTCGCATTCGGGACTCGAGCTTGACCCGCCCCAGCCTGATCCTATTGTTGTCTGAAGATAAGGGCTTGGAGCATCATTTCGAATTTGTGAGGGGCACTTTGTGGCACTGCTGATTATAAAAGGGGGAAAAACCTCATTTTACTGTTTTGCCAAAAGATAAAATAGTGAAGAGAGTTTTTAGAGAGAGCCGAAGCTTCCATCAAGAGACTTTCGACAAGAGCTTCCCGACCAAAACTCATAGTGTGCAGGTATTTAAGAGTTCTTCAACAAACTTCAGCAAGTCGTGAGTCTTTCCAGAGTGCTTGTGAACTTCTTCAAAGAGTGTCAAGACCTCTTGAGCAAGGAGCAGGGAGCTTCCCAAAGCTTTATCGAGATTCTGACGAATAATAGTGACCATTGAAGCTATCACGAGAGAAACAGTGGTGCCAACAGGTTGCGACACTATTTACAGTGTGCACAAGGAGTCTTTGGTAGACTTCTAGAGGTCTTGCGTTCAGCAGCTAGGAAGGAGAAGGTAAAGTGGCTCTCCGCTGGAAACTCTGCGATTTTTTCAGCAGATAGAGGAGTGCAAAGAAGGGAGACGGGAAACCCGCATGGTCAAAGGGGAGCTTCTACAGGAATTTCAATGGTTTTCCATTCGCTTCGGTCACCGGTGGAAGAGAGGGAATAGACGGGGAAGGGTTTCCCGGTGAGTAGAAGTGAATTCCCGCAAGGAGAAGAAACACCGATTGAGGAAAGCACAGGGTTAGAAGGGCGTTCCTGACAGACGGAGGAAGATTTTCGGTGAAACCCGAAGGGTTGCAGGGGAGGCTAAAGGTTGTGAGAAGGTTGACCGTCACCGAGGGGCGATAGCTGGGGACACCAAAGAGGCACGGCTAATGCCCCTGGGAATTGGGGACGGTGGGAACCAAAGCACGAGAAGGCCATGCGCGACATTAAGTCGCATGCAGTGCTGCCTTCGAGCGGCGTTAAGCCTTTCATGGCGACAGCCATGCTCGATAGCATGCCGCTTGTATCAATGGTCACGCGTGATGTTGGCCTGCCCACGATGATGGTAGAATGCGACATTGAGTTGCGCACGGTGTTGGGTTGCGCACGACGATGATCATGGACGACGATTTCTCGTGAGGGCCAAGAGTGATGGCCAAAGAGAAGGCCCGACCACTGTGGTCTTTTGGAAGCCAAGTCCTCAAGCACAACAATGAAGTCCATGTTATTTTGGAAGAAGGGAGTCCATCATGAGCCAGTTCTTTGCGAGGGAAGTAGGCTCTATCAGGGTACTTCTTCCCTCTCCTAGAAACTAGCCATGCCTTGTCAGATGGATTGAAGTTGACTTGGAAATGGTTGGTTTCCTTCCGAAGCAAGAGCAACACTTCATCATGAAGCCTCATTTCCCTTGAAGCAAGAGAAGCTGCTGATACCATATATGTAACCTCCCTGATAATGGGCTTTTGAATGTTACTTGTAACTCTTTCAAATGAAATAAAAGAAATGAATTTCTTTTGAGCCGGCTTAATGTTCCTATTTTCCATTTCTTTCTTTTTACTGTATGTACCGCATTTTAAGAGTATATCGGGATAGTACTTCTTTAGGTATCGCCCATTGATAGGGAACATTACCTCTTCTCCTTCAGAATTTGCCGATATATAGGCCTCGTTTGGTGTGACATTTTTCACTATGAAGGGACCTTCCCACTTAGGTTTGAACTTTCCTTTGCGGCATCCATGCATGACAATCAGTCTCTTGACTGCTAAGATTAGATCCCCCCGAGCGAATGAACGAACCTTCATAGACTTGTCAAAGGCTCTCTTCATTCTTCCTTGATTGAGCTTGAGGTTCTGCTGGGCCTCTAACCACTTTTCATCAAAAGCATCCAACTCCTAACAACGGAGCTTGACCCTCTCATCTTCAGTCAGTCCCTGAATTATAACGGCATAGAGTGATGGTATTTGAACCTCGAGGGATAAAACCGCCTCACCTCCATAGACCAGGGAATAAGAAGTAGAGTTTGTAGCACTCCGAGTAGCGGTGTAATAGGCCCACAGAGCTTCAGGCAGCCTCTCATACCAATTCTTCTTTGACTTTCGGAGCACCACGCACAAGGTTTTATTGAACGCCTCAGCTAAACCATTGGCTCGAGGGTGGTACATGGTCAAGTATTTCCACTCGAAACCAAACCGGTTAACTAGGCGATCAACATGATGGCTTCTTAACAGAGGGCCATTATAATAGATTATTCAATCCGGAACCCGAACCGGTATATGATGTGGTGACGCACGAAGTTGACCACGGTGGGCCCTGGAACTTGCTTGAGGGGGATCGCTTCAGCCCCCTTGGAAAAGGAATCTGTCATTGCTAGGATGAAGACATGACCCAAGGCAGAAGGAGGGTCAATAGGTCCTACAATATCCATACCCCATTGGGAAAAGGGCCATGATGTCACTATAGGATGAAGAGGCTTTGGGGACTGATGAATGAGGCTTGAGTGCTTTTGGCACACCTTACATCTTTTAGCAAAGTTTTGGGCATCAGCGAAGGCCAATAATAGCCGAGTCTGCGTATGCGCTCATAGAGCTTTGGGCCGGATTGATGCAGCCCGAAATACCCAAATGCACTTCTTTTAGTATTTTATTTGCTTCTTGTGTATTGACACATCTGAGGAGAATTCCGTCAAATGATCGACGAAAGAGAACATCCCCATCAAGAAGATTTTACTTAGTAGACATCCATCGTATACCGTTGCATTCTGTCCAATCTTCAGGCAGCCTTCCATGCTTTATGAAGTTCATGATAGTCTCCCTCCAGTCATCCACTTGTTCAACCTCTGCACACATTGGGTCGAAGAATTCAGGCTTCTGCTTCTCATCCTTGAATTCTTCACCACGAGACATTTTCTGTTCTTCCTTAATGACATCCTTGGCTGCAGGGAGTGCTCCAAATGAATAAGGTAGGTATGGGCCTTGATGAAGACAGTTGAATGGTGGCCCCAAGATTAGAGAGCGCACCGGCCTGCGAATTTAGCCTTCTAAGGATATGACTTAGGGAGAAATCGTCGAACTGAGCCATATAAAATTTGGCCGTGTCATGATAAGGCTTGAGAGTATCATTCCTTACGTCATAATTTCCCTTAAGATGCTGGATGATGAGCTCAGAGTCGCCGAAGATGTTCAAGTTCTCTAGGTCTAGCTCTTGGGCGATCTCCAATCTGATTATGAGGGCTTGATTTTCAACTTCATTATGAGAAAATGCCTTTGGGAGTGATAAGGATAGAGAAATCATTCCACCAATGGGAGTCAGGAACACGACTCTTGCACCCCCTCTATCAGACTGGAATGCTTTGTTAGAATACATCTTGAACAGTCGATCTAGTACTGTACAAAAAAGTTCTTCATCCGAGAGATAACTTGATAGGGGAGATTCCAAAGGGACAAGGTGAGCCGCAAGAAAGTCTGCTAAGGCTTGACCGTTGATGGCCTTTTGTGGTACATACGTAATGGGAAACTCTATCAGCAATAATACCCAGTTGGCCAGGCTTCCTTGTTTGTATGCATTTTTTAACACCTTGGTCCCCGATGCGGAATAAAGAGGAGGCAGGTCAATAAAGCCAACAAAACAGTGGAAATTGACAGTCTCATAATTTCCCCAGAATTTCTCAAGATCTTCATCAACACTCCAAAAGGCCACTTTCCAAGTTTTATCACGATCAGATATGTCTAAGGTAGTGAACACAGAGAAACAACTTTAGAAAAATTGGCCTCTTATACCCTGAAATGGACCCTGTAACTAGAACTATATTTTTAGTTCTTCAAATTTTTGTGGGACCACCACCATTGGATTTGGCAAGGTCGAATACCCCTATAAGTCAAGTTTCGGCTTAATCAGGCATTCCAGGACAAAATTATGGGTAAAAAACCGAAAAGGGGTAGGCTGCACACTATTCCCATGTGGCCACCGTGCACTAAAACACCATTAAAAATGGTTGTTTTTATAATCATAGGCACTGAATTTCAAGACATATATCTCACTCGTTCCAAGTCTGATCGCTCTAAAATTTTGTGAGCATGTTCGTCTCATCGAGATGAGAATTTTGATAGGTTGTACGCCCCGTGACGATACCCGAGCAGGGAGAAAAACTAAAAAGAAGTTGCTGATCTGTTAAGAAAGTTACAAAAAAATTCACCAGCAGCATGCCCCACTCTTACGGCCAAATCACGACGCTCGCATTCCCAATCAGTACGAAACCAATTGCATTATATGCGTAAGGTCAATGGTTATCTCTTGTTTGAACCCCGCGTACGATGAATGGTTCAATTTTACATGTGGAGGCGTCGAAGATGCTGTAAATTCTGGCCGCCAAATTTCATGATTCTGGCCAAAAACTCAAGACGACGAAATCCTCATCCAGACACGAAATTGAGCTGTGTTTGTTGCAACGTGATCGTGATGGCATGCTTAGTGTGATTCAGCAAAGAAACTGAAGAAAAATATTAAGAAATGAGCACACAATCAATCCAAAGTTTTAAGATTCAAGCAAATTTCAAGTTTCATGATGATGGCTCAAAAGCATGATTCATGGCTAGAAGTTGGTATCAAAACGATCGCCATGCAGAGCCCTACAAGAAAACAATGATTTTTCGATCAAACAGGTATCAGAACAACCCTGGATTAGTCATGGGAGATCACGCACATTCTCGGGTAGCAGGGACTGTTCTAAAATTTCACACATTGTTAGGCAAGGGCAAAACAGTCATTTTGCACCTATTTTTATAATTTCTTTTAATTCAATTAAATTGTAATTATCTTCAGTTTTAGGTAGTTTTTGAGTGTCCACCCATGTTTGAGCCCAATTCTATATAAGCATGTAAAGCCAAATTGTAAAATCCCTTAGGGGTACTTCTTGGAGAGAGAGAAAAGAAAAGGGTCGATACCTTTCGATAAGATAACTCTCTCTCCTCCCCTCGTTCTCTTTTTTCTTCTCATCTCTATCTCTCGTTTTCTCTCTTCTTCTCATTTTTATCTCTCTTTCTCTCTCTTCTCAACCCTATCTTCTAACTGTTCTTCTTCTTAAACCATAACCAGCAATACCTAGCGCCTACTATGTCTTTCTCTCTCTTCTCTTTATAAAACACAGTCGGCAATGCTTAGTGCCGATTGTGTCTTTCTCTCTCATCTCTTCTTAAAAAAACACAACCGGCGACGCCTAGCTCTGACTGTGTCCTTCTTACCTCCCCTCTCTCTAACACAGCCGGTGATACCTAACGCAAACTGTGTCCTCTCCCTCTCTAAAATAGGTATCACTGGATAGTTTTAGGTATCACCGGTGATACCTAGCACAAACTTAGTCGGATAGTACTTGTTTGGCTAGTTTCTCCTTTTCTTTTCTATTTTCACACATCACTTATGGCTTGCGGGTGCTATAACCCATTCATCCGGATCGAGGATTTTCTCATCCCGGATTCGTGAGTGTCCCTAGGGAACAAGTTCCTCCAACTTTGTTCCAACCATCATTTTGAGTATACACCCCTCGTCTAGCTCCCAAGTCCTAACCAGGATCGGTGTGAGGAGGGACTTGAAGGTCCCTCACTCCCCATGTCCTCACTCTTGTGGGACCTCCGCCAAGGCACCCTGCATTGGCAGCACGTCTGTTGGCACACACAGCATGCAGCCAGCAACCGGCAAGCCACTTGTCGGTCGTACAGCCGAGGTACGCCGGAAGGTTGCTCAGTCCCTATTTACAGAAGGCAAGCAATTTTCAATTGCTTCTATGTGTCGCCGCAACGCTGCCCCCCACATTCCTGCACCACCACCAGTCTTTATCCCTTGAGGCTCGACACATAAAGGCAGAGGCCTTTTGGCCTCCACCTCTCACACACACCATAAGGCTCGTGGCTCACCCACCCGAGCCAGACCTCGGGGCAACTCTTATGTTACCTCGAGTCCATGTCCATAGTCATACCTCCCAATGTCAGGTCCTGCTTACGCTGCTCATATGCATCCCACCACTCTGGGCAATGCCGTCATTGCGCCAACATGAATGCACAAGAGACAACCTCCTCGTCCTCTTACTCAGTACACACAAGCGCATCCTGTAAGGGGCAGGTCTCCACTTGTTTTCTTACAGACACCTGCTCGCAGTTCTCGGCCTCCCAAGGCTAGACCACTTGCTCGAGCCCAGGCTGACACCCAGATCAATCGTGAGCCTTCTTCAAGGGGCGCACACACGGCGCCATCATAGACAGCCCCTTACCCTCGACTCTGGCTTCCTCATGAGTCAATCATGATTTTGCCCGCTCCTCCTTCTTCGAGCAAGCGCCTTCAACCTTGGTACTCGAAGAGCTTCCCCAAGGGTACCATCCTGAACCAGCCTTATCATTTTTCTCGTGTCTCTATAGCCCACAAGAGAGCTCGGGGCAATGACTTGATGGAAGATCAAATTCTTCATCCTCTCCGGCCCAAGATCGCCCCAGTCCCTAGCCCTCATCCTTTGCCGCACCTGATGGAGACAACTTTCTCTTGTGTAAGAAGACCAGCCACAGTCCCGATCACAGTTTTGACGCGAGGTCCATAAAAGCCTCAAAGTTAAGCATGATAGAGGTCTGCAAATTCTGACTAAGGAAGTGACCAAGGCGATCTGGGAAACCATCTCTAATAACCCTCTCCACCTGAATCCCTTCTACCCTCTTCAGATGACGAAGCCTAAAGAAGAAGACCATGAGCCTTGCACTGTGGTTAGTGTTGTAGAAGATTGCCTAGCCACTCCATGGTCTCAGCACCCTTGAGAACCGGCCCTCACACGATCGACATACAAGATTCAAGTTCAGTCGGGGCACGCTGGCCCCCTACTGACAAATCTACTACGCACGACCTATCGAATTTGCAAGCCCTCAGCTGCAACTGACGCTGACCTCCATAGAGAACATTCAACATAATGGTTGTAAGCGAGCTTGACGACGCGCAGGAAGAGGACATGAACAAATTTGAAGATATGGTGCGCGCGAAGATGGAAAAAATCGATCGTATGGGCGTCGTATGTTAATCAGCTAACCATGAGGTCAATTTTCATCACTCAGATTGTGCACCTCCAAGGCAGCCCCCTCCCTCTGCCTCACAGGACAATTTTGTTCCTCAACCCATCTCTTAGGCAGACATTGATACTATGGTGACCCATAGCCTAAAGATCAGACAAATCCCGAGGATATAGGGTGCAATGCCTTATCAAAGGCTGTACCCTTCATTTATCGATCAGGTCCTGTTTCCCTCAGATTACAAGAAAGGGAAGTTTCCTCTATTCAACGGAACGACATCCCCAAACCAACATATTGCCCACTTTCAGGTAGCATGTCGAGAAACAGCAGCTAATGGGAGACTACTTCTCCGTTAGTTTGTTGAAACCCTTGACGGCCCAGCTTTTTAGTTGTATGCTCGAGTCCCTCCAAACTCAATACACACTTGGGAGGAAATGGAGAAGTTTTTCCACCTGCGTTTCTATGATGTCGAGAGAGAGTTTCAAACCATTGAGCTTCTCACTCTGATTCAAGATCCTTATGAGCCCGTGGACCAGTTCATATCAAGATGGACAAATTTGGCTGCTCGCCATCCCAATCCTATGCCTGAGAAGGAAGCAGTCCAAACGTGCATGCAGAACATGCGATCTGAAATTTCTCTACACGTCGATGCCTCTAATCCGACTTCGAAGTCAGAGCTAATTTCAAAATCGGTCCACATAAAAAGCCTATCACGCTACCACGGTGGGTCACAACAACCGTTTGCAAACCCAGCGAACAACCTGGGCAAGGGCAGATCTCGGACTAACACTCGGGGTAGCCAATAAAAGGGAGTGATCAGGCAAATTATTGTGCTTACCATAGAAGGATCTATCATCCCACAGATGATTACTACATGCTAAATGATATTATCAAGGCCCTGATCTAGAAGGCTCAGATAAAGCTCAAAGACTTAAAGAAGGCCTTCGGGGCAGCAGAAGCCTCCCATGCAGTAACCATCCCGGAAGAAGACCAAGCCCCTGGTATCCTTGACACCTTCTTTCTTATAATGCTTCAGGAAGCTCTAATCACACCGAAGCCCACAAGGCAGCCTCGACGTCTTGCTCAGGCGACTGAGGACCGTTGGTTTCCCTACCACCAGATATGGGGTCATTACCTGTGGGAATGCATCAGTTTCCATGATATATTCTCAAAGAAAATGCAAGAATGTCAGGAGTTTTACAATGTCCCAGTAAGTGATCCCCAAGCCATTGCTCCACCAACACAAGAAGATCTCCCAACACAATTGCTTCTTAATAATGATTCAGACTCAGCTGAAACCTTGACTTCCCAATCGTGGATAGTCCACCATGGGCGAAGTAGAGTCAAGTCCTTAAGGCAAGTAGCAAACGGACAAGCTAGTGCAGTTCACAAGCCTACTGAGATGAATCAAACACCACCTCGAAAGTCAAAGGGAGATGGGCACCAAGGGTTGTTCGCCAGAGAAACAAGACAATTCAACCTTCAGATGAGTAGGAATTTCTCAGGCCACTTCCTCCACTGCCAACCTTACTAGACTTTTTCACTGGCAGGATCCTCCTTCCTTCACATCGAGAGGATGTCCCAAAGTCATCTTCAATTCATAGCACGTCCAATGAGGGTGACGACGTTAAAAGCACTCCCCAACAACCTATGTATGGGAAAGACCTAAAAGACCCCCTGCACACGTCCAACCCTAGTGGTGACATAAAAAGCTGCCCAGAACGGTCTGATGAGGGGAACGACCTTAAAAGTCCCCCACCGTCTGACCCTTCTCCTTCTTCTTCTTCTACTTATAATCTTTCTTCTCTTATATGTCCTGCAGGTACAACCGTGAAATGTCCGGACTTCGAGGCACTCGACAGATAATTCGAAGGGATCGACATAAGCAGGACACAATGGAAACAATTGAGAAAGACCCTGGCATAGGCTGTAGGATCCCTAACAGTTGTTGATGCCTTGGTAGCTAAAGCCAAGGCAGAGCCACCGTCAAAGAAGCATAAAAGGTCGAAGCCAAAGAAACTCTAGTGGTCCCCTGAGCCCGACTTTGAGAAAAGACTGAGAGAATCAAGAGGATAAAGTTTTTACTCTTGGGAAACTTGCCACATGGTACAAGACTACAAAGTACCAGTCACCACGAGACAAACACTGCAGACACTCGTTCAACGACCGTGTGACTCGTACGGGACACTTCTTGTGCCACAATCGTTGAATATCAAATTCCCTATAATCTCCAAGTCGAACTCTTGCAGCCCGAGAAACAATGTCTATTTACAGAAGATCCTTTCGTTCCTCAATCTGGGGAAGGTGCAGAAATATGATCCACCTTGAACCTCTATCGGAGGCAGAGATGTTAGGATCATGGGTCTCTGCACTTGAGGTCGATCAAAAGACCTATGAAAACAACGATGAAGAGTTGCAGGAGGCCCTAGAAGAGTGGGAAGAAGGCAGTCAAGCCACAGCTGATGAGCTCTAGAAGATAAATCTTGAAGACGAAGCCGACCCCAAACCCACTTTCATTTCAGTGAATATGTCTCCAGAAGAGAAAGAAGACTTTGCTACCTTCTTGTGAGAAAATCGAGACATCTTTGCTTGGCATTACCATGAGATGTCTGGTTTAGACCCTCAAGTCGTCGTTCACCGTCTCAGCAATGATCCAACTGTCAAACCTGTCAAGTAGAAACCAAGAAGGTTTAGTCTTGACCTTGTAATGTAGATAGACGTCGAAGTTACCAAACGCAGAGACAAGCAGGCTTCATATGTCAAGTCAAGTACCTGAAATGGCTAACAAATGTTCTTCCGGTCAAGAAGAAGAATGGCCAAGTCAGGGTTTGCATTGACTTCCGCGACACTGCTTGTCCCAAGGATGACTCTATGTTGCCATTCACTGATATGCCCATCGACTCTACAGCCCACTGCCAGATCTTCTACTTCATGAATGGATACTCCAGGTATAATTAGATTCGGATGGCGCCCAAAGATGAGGCAGCCACTGTGTTCTTGACCCCAAAAGGGGTCTTCAGTTGCACAATAATGCCTTTTAGATTAAAGAATGCTGGTGCCACATACCAGAGAGCAATGACAACCATCTTCAAAGACATGATGCATAAAGAGGTGGAGTGTTATGTAGATGACTTAGTGGTAAAATCCGAAGAGAAGGATGCCCATATGAAAGGCCTTGAGAAGGTATTCAAGCGGTCACGCCTTCATCAACTTAAAATGAACCCGTGAAAATGGCTTTTGGCGTGCGTTTGGGAAAATTTTTGGGGTTCATTGTCAGACATCGAGGGCTTGAAGTAGAGCCAGTCAAGATCAGGGCGATCCAAGAAATTCAGTTGCAGCTACACTATGAGAACTGCACTCTCTTCAAGGGCAGCTAGCGTACATCTGAAGGTTCATCTCAAACATCTCAAGTCGCTTAAACCTTTTACGCACTTGTTAAAGAAAGATACCCCATTCATTTGGGATGAAGCTTGTCAAGAAGCCGTTGAGACATCAAACAGTATTTGCTCAATCCTCCAGTACTTTCTACGCTAGTGTTGGGAAGACCCCTCATTCTGTACATGATCACTCTTGACGAGTCACTTGGGGCATTGTTGACGTAGAACAATGATGAGGGGAAATAAACGGTATTGTATTATCTCAGCCGTTGGATGCAAGGGGCCGAGAGGAATTATCCCCTTATAGAAAAGATGTGCCTTGCTCTAATCTTTGCAGTACAAAAGCTTCATCATTATTTACTTGGTCACAAGGTGAAACTCATATCAAGAGCAGATCCTGTAAAGTTTCTCATGACACATCGCTGTTTGTGTGGACGCCTTTCTAAGTGGGCATTATTGCTGATGGAATTCGACATCACGTATGTCCCATAGAAGGCCATCAAAGGCCAAGCCTTAGCTAACTTTCTCGCAGCACACCCTATACTTGTGAAATCTCCGTTGTCTAGTGACCTCCCTGATGAAGAAGTGTTATGTGTTGACCTTGCTCATGCGTGGGAAGCGTACTTCGATGGAGCCTTTCAACTAGATCGAGGAGGCCCCGGAGTAGTATTCCTGACTCCGAGAGGAGGATTATTAGCACTTTCTTTCTCTCTTACTGAGGCCGGTTCTCATAACAAGGTAGAATATCTGGCCCGTATAATCAAGTTGGAAATAGCCTTTGACCTAAACACTCTCAAGCTGACGCACTTGCAAAACTCGGTGCTACAATTTAATTATCCTCATCAAGACCCACACTTGTTTGGGTGGCGGAATGGAGACACATGGAGCTAAGAACCGAGGTAGACGCGGATGATGAAAGAAATATCTTCCCCAAGTGCCCTCCTTATCCATTCGGAGCACTTATATCAGCTAAAGAAGCAATCAAGACTGAACAAGAAATGACACGAAATCAAGAAACTAAGGTTCAAAACCAGCAACCGGAGTTCTTCGACCCAATATGCACGAAAATCAAATAGGTAGAAGATTGGAGGGAGCCCATCACTAGTTTTCTAAAATATGGCAGACTCTTGGAAGATCATGCCAAACACAACAGCTTACGTCAAATGTCTACCAGGTATACTCTCCTTGAAGGAGATGCCCTCTTCAGATGATCATTTGACGACATTTTTCTTAGACGCGTGGAAGTGAAAGAGGCAAATAAGGTATTAAAAGAGGTACACTCAGGCAATTGTGGACTACACCATTTTGGTCCTAATCTCTATGAACGGATACGTAGATTGGGGTATTATTGGCCTTCGATGATTGCTGATTCGTTGAACTACACTAAGAAATGACAGGTGTGCCAAATACATTCAAGCCTTGTTCATCAAACTCCAGAACCCTTGCACCCTACAGTGGCATCATGACCCTTCTCACAATGGGGTACAGACATTGTAGGGCCTATAGACCCTCCTTCGGCAATGGGTCATGTCTTCATTCTAGCCTCAACAGATTACTTCTCTAAGTGGGCAGAAGCGGTCCCACTTAAGCAAGTTCCTGGGATAGTAGTGGCTGACTTCATTCGAAATCACATCATATACCGGTTTGGGCTCCGTAACCGGATTATCTCGGACAATGGCCCTCAATTTTGAAGTCATCATATTGATCGCTTGGTCAACCAGTTTGGTTTCAAATGGAGGTATTCGACTATGTACCACCCTCGGGTGAATGGATTAACTGATGCTTTCAATAAAACTAACTGATGCTTTCAATAAAACTAACTGATGCTTTCAATAAAACTATGTGCAACGTTTTACAAAAATTGATATCAAAGATGAAAAAGAAATGGCATGAGAAGCTTCTTGAAGCACTATGGGCTTATCGTACTACTACGCAAAATGCTACCGATTCCACTCCTTATTCTCTGGTCTATGGGGCTGAAGCAGTTTTACCACTTGAAATTTAAATCCCTTCACTACGAGTGGTTATTCATCAAGGAGTAATTGAAGAAAAGAGAGTCAAGTTCCGGTATCAAGAATTGGATGCCCTCGATGAAAAGAGGCTAGAGGCTCAGCAGAACCTCGAACTTAACCAAGGGAGAACGAAGAAAGGTCCGCTCATTCGCCCATGGTGATCTCGTTCTAGCCGTCAAGAGGCCTATTTTTACACATGACCGACGTAAAGGGAAATTTGAACCCAAATGGGAGGGTCCCTTTATAGTGAAAAGGTCTCACCAAATGGAGCTTACATACTGACACATTCTGATGGAGAGGAGGCGATGCCCCCTATCAACGGGTGATCCCTAAAGATGTATTATCCGTGATGCATATTCAAAGGGATGTGACTCAATGAGAAGTATGCAAGATAGTCCAAAAAAATTCTAACTCATTTTATTACAGTAAATATGAAATACAAATTACAAGTCAAAGACCCATTATTAGGGAGATTACAAGTCTCTTGCATCTGAGGATAAGAGGATGGTTACAAACCAAAACCTGTAGTGTTGCTCTAACATTTGACGATAAGAGGATGGTTACAAGCCAAAAGCAAGGCCTTCCTCATGAAGAAGAAGTGAAACCACTCGGAGAAGTTATAGCTTCAATTCATCGGACGAGTACCACTAGAGAGAATGGTTACAGGCCAAACCAAGAAGCCAACCATTTCTGAGTCAGCTTCAATTCATCTGACGTGCACATCAAACATACCAGCCAGATCTCATTTGACGTGTAAGCCAGATCTCATATAATGTGTATATCAAACATACAAAACAAAATTCATTCGACGTGTACATCAAACATACAAGGCAGGCTTTTTGGGCAAGGAACTGGTCTATGATGGAGAGCATACCTTGTTCACAGTGGATGCCCTTCCACAGAACAACACGGACTTCACTGTTGTGTTAGAGGACTTGGCTTCCAACAGGTATCACAAGGCATGCCTTACCATCATTCACCACCCGTTGACGACCCATGTCAGCACCATCACCAACCGCAGCAATTCCAGCATGTAACTCAAGGCCACATGCGAGTGGCACTGTGCGCGTCATCACGCGCCCCATGCGCTGATGAGCGCCATCTGAAGCCAGTGCCGACTATTTCCTCCAAAGACCAGTGCCAGCTGTGCTCCCAAGTCCTAGTGCCAGCTGCCTTTCTTGAGGATCACCATCGACCGTGTTAGTGCTGATTATGCTTCTAACCATCAGCATCGATTGTGTCAGCACCGTCTGTGTCAGCACTAGCTGTGCTTCTGTTTGCACCGGCTGCCTGTCCTAAGTTAGCGCCGGCCATGTGCTTCACTGTGGCCCGTCACCTCCTAATGACTCCTCATTTTTAAGGCCAAAGTCCCTTCACCTCCCCAATAGTTGAACGATTTCCAAGCGCAACTGTCCACCTCTTGCGACAGTTCACCTCTTGTGACTGTTCCTTTCCCCTGACCCTTTGGTTTCTCGTCGAAATTCCTCCTACACAATTGGAGAGTCACCAAATCCTTGTCAAGAAACCTTTGCAAGGCCACCAAAGACATCGAGAAACAACCTAAGCCCCTAGAATAACTCCCAAAGCATGCAGAAATGCCCACTGCGGCACTTCTCGCCTCTCCAACCGGTAAAACCACGGTTGGGATTCACTGTTTCCTAGGCAAAAGCCCTTGCACTCACTGAAGAATTGCTAAAAACGGTCAGACAAACCCTGAGTAGCTATTTTCTATTCCTTAAATCATAGCCGGAGTTCATTGATTCTCCGGTGAGCTCCCCTTTTTCCACTGATTCCTGGGCAAAAAAGCTCCATGTTTACTCCTTTTACTTGCTCTCTTCGTACAGACTTCACCAATCCCCGGCAGATTTCTGCTTGCCGCAACCTTCCCTGTAAAAACCTTGCCAGAATCCTTTGTTGCTTGCCGGAGCTTCCATCACAAACTCTACTCACATTAAAAATTTTAAGTTTTTTACCCTCCATGAAAGTGGGGAAAGTGGGGTTTTACCCCATTATATAGCCAACACTACCCTCAAAAGCCCCTCACAAACTGGGAATCCTAGCCACATCCAAGGAAAGCCAAATGACGATGAGCCGTGTAGAGCCTTGGTCCGAGCCCTGAGGCAACTCTCATCGTTGCTTGTAAAATTCCAGCAAACGGGCTGGTCGGTCTTTGACCTGAGGCCTAGGTAAAGTTTCATTTGCTCCCTCATCAAATGCCATGCAATACAGACCAGGACCGGTCGGTCTCAGGTCATGGCTCAAATATCAATCCATACCCAGCGCCAGCTACGCGTTTGAAGTGACCTAGCAACGGTTGTGTTTCAATAGCCACAGCGCCAACTGTGTGCTAGGCAACTCAGTGCCAGTTGTGTTCAAAGCACATGTCATCCTCAGCACCGTCTGTGTTTTCAACAATCTAACGCCGACTGAGTGGTTAAGAAGCAGTGTTGGCTGTCCTCGACACCCGCGTTTTTGAAGACTCATCTTCGGCTGAACACTCACAAGAGACAACGGTTGCTGCACCTAGCACCGACTGTATTTTAAGCATCCTAGGCTGAAGCCGTGTGTGTCCTATCACTATCCCCAGTGAGATTTCACCGTGACTCTGACCTATTGAACCTAAGTGATCAAAATCAGGTCATGACTTCTCATCCCCGGTAGGAGAACCAGACTCATACTATAGCCTATTATCCCTAGTACAGTTAGGGTCATTCTTTCTGTTGCAACCCCCAGTTGTCTGCCTCATGCTTATTTATTCTGTCTTCAAGGACATAAGAGACCCACATTTGTCCCCTCTTCCTCAATAAGGTGAGTTTTCTCATTTGGATCCCTTATCAGTCCTACCTATCTTATCCCCAGGGAGTCAGATCTTCATCCACAGACCTATTCCCTATGAAACTTCACCTACACAGTGACCCACACAATGGTCTAGATGCACAACCCTAAACTGCACAATCCAAACTATATGACATTAAACTGTAGCGGAGGTCTAGTTGCACAACCTTAAACTGCATGGTCCTAGTTGCATGACTCTAAGCTGCACAACCGAGGTCCAAACTATATGACCTAAAACTGTAGAGGAGGTCTATTTGCACAACGTTAAACTCCATGGTCTTAGTTGCATGACTCTAAACTGCATAACCGCGGTCCAAACTATATGACCTTAAACTATAACGGAGGTTTAGTTGCATGACCTTAAACTGCATAGTCCTAGTTGCATGACTCTAAACTACACTGCGGTCCAAACTATATGACCTTAAACTGTCTAGTTGTACGACCTGAAATTGCATGGTCTTGGCTACAAGACTTGAAACTGTATAACCACGGTCCAAGGTATATGACCCTAAAACCATAGTGCATGTCCTGGCCGCATGACGATAAACTGCTTTGCAGGAGTTCTGGAGGTATGATCATAAACGCGCCCCTGCATATGCGCGCACACCTTTTTACGTACATCTCCATGCACGTCTTCCTTAACTGACCCATGTGTGTGCACTACCTTCCCAGTGAGTCCATTCACTTCATCATCTGTCATCATTCCCCAGTGAGTCTCACCAGCGCTCAAAAAATAGCGAACCATCCCACCATCTATACTCGTCGTAAGCTAGTGGGTCACTACTTTCCACTTTCCATCCATACATCATACATCTTTCATAGGTAGCCTTGTTCCATCTCCCCAAAAGTGAGCTAAAACCACTATCATACTCACTCCATGTTCTCTACCAATTGCCATCCATCGCCATTACTGTCAAGCTGTATGACCATAAATTGTAGTGCACGTCCTAGGCGTATGATGTTAAAAGGCTTCGCACAGGTCCCGAAGGCATGATCTTAAACACACCTTCACAAAGAAAAAAGTGAAATAAAGGGCATGGTGTATACCTTAATAAGGGAATGTCATGAGTAAAAATGATGGATGGGCATGGTCACGAAACCGTGAGTAAAAGAGTTCCGTGAATAAAAGCCGGGCACGGTGAAAATCTGAAAGGGCACCATGAGTAAAAAAAAAAATTGATGAAAAGGGTGGACATGGCCGAAAGGTCATGGGTAAAAGAGCCCCAAATAAGAAAAAGTTGGTGAAAACCATCTCTATAGTGTTGCTTCTCAAGTTCAAGTGAAAATCTGCAAAGGGTGCTTGGACCAATAAAAAGGATGATGTAGCTTTCACCTCAATAGGTGGCTTCAGCTCACCTCCAAAGAGAAAAATCCCTGGTGTCACAATACCAGGGCTCCAAAACTACGAGCTTCAAGGAAAAGATTTCGACAGCCTGAGTCCATTCGCCAAAAAGGACTCGAAGGACAGAATACTCACCAAGACGGCAAGACAAGTCTCATGAAGAAGAGCATCATTCCTAGGAGGTTACAAATACACTCCACGATGTTGGAGACGCACCGAGAAGGCTAAGTCAGCCATGACTTTGGACCTGCTATGTAATGAACTGCACAATAGTGGGTAATGGTGGTTGTACCCAAAGCTAGTAACCTCGAAAAACTGAGGTACCCTACCCGTCAAGAAAAAATTGGTGCACAATGTAAATGAGCACCATCAAAAGACTCTTCAGCAGAACAAACAAACAAACAAGAAAGTCATTTTGACAAACCAAAGATGCCCACGAAGGCAAGAAATTGACAATGCCTAGGCCAAACCTGCCAGAGACTTCAAGGTGACAACTCGCCATGAGGCCGCCACTCCAAAATGCCTCCTTAGTTGGCAGGCCCAGACTTTCTTAACCGGCTAACCAAATGCCCCTGACTGAACCCGGTAGGATGGGACTCAAAGAGGTACTCTACTTGTAAAAAGAAAACCTGGTGTAGCAACAAACAACACCAATCAAAGGACCTTTGGTTGTTCATAAAAAGATAAACAAATCCAGACCAAATTGGAACAAGTCCCTTCGACATGGCACTCAATTGCCAGACTGGCCTGGTTCTGATTGAAAAGGTCCGTACAAAATCCTCAGCTTTCAAATCACAAACAGTCAGCACGAGGGTGAGGACTTCGATAAGATCCCTCAAAAATGTCTCTTCTCCCCCTAAAGTCTCCACAGATGGACCTGCGAACAATTCATCCCTACGTTAGAAAATCCTAGTTGCACCATTATGTGAATCTCCTTGACATTCACGTGGTTATGTGGCTAGGAAGAAAAAAGTAATAAAGGTAAAGGAATTTTCTTAATGTTTGCTTCTCACTTCTCCTGAAGCATTCGGTGGGGCAAGATGTTTGAATACATTTTTCAGCACCTTGGTCCACGATGCGGAATAAAGAGGAAGCAGGTCAATAAAGCTTATGAAACAGTGGAAATTTTGACAGTCTCATAATTACGTCAAAATTTCTCAAGATCTTTATCAGCACTCCAAAAGGCCACCTGCCAAGTTTTATCGCAATCAGATATGTTTAAGCTAGTAAACACAAAGAAATAATTCAGAAAAAATTGGCCTCTCGCACCCTAAAATGGACTCCGTAACTAGAACTATATTTTTGGTACTTCAAATTACTATGAGACCACCACCATTGGATTCGACAAGGTCGAAAACCCTTATGGCGCAAGGTTCGGCTTAATGGGGTACTCTAGAATAAAGTTATGGGTAAAATACCGAAAAGAAGTAGACCGCACACTATTCCCATGTGGCCACCCTACATTAAAACACCATTAATGGTGGAAATTTTTACAGTCATGGGCAGTGAATTTTGTGGCCTATATCTCACTCATTCAAATTATGTGAGCATGTTTGTCTCATTGAGACAGGCATTTCGATAGGTGGTACGCCCGGTGACGATGCTCGAGTAGGGAGAAAAATTAGAAATAAGTTGCTCAAGGTGGTACGCCCGGTGACGATGCTCGAGTAGGGAGAAAAACTAGAAATAAGTTGCTGATCCGGGAAGAAAGTTGTGGAAAATTCAACAGCAGCACGCACCACTCCGACAGCCAAATCAAGACGCTCGCATGCCCGATCGACACGAATCCAATTGCATTATGTGCGTGAGGTCTGCGGCTATCTCTCGTCTGAACCCCTTGTACGATGAAGTGTTGGATTTCACACACGAAGGTATCGAAGCTACAGTAAATTCTGGCCACCGAATTTCAAGATTCTGACCAAAAAAGCAATATGACGAAATCTTCATTCGGATGCAAAATCAACCTATGTTTGTTGCAACATGATCATGACGGAATGCTTAGTGTGATTCAATGAAGAAACTTAAGAAAAACATTAAGAAACGAGCACACAATCGATTCAAAATTTTCAAGATTCAAGCAAATTTCAAGTTTCATGAATATGGCTCAAAAACATGATTCATGGTACGAAGTTGGTATAATAACGATCGTCATGCTGAGCTCTACAAGAAACAATCATCTTTTGATCAAATGGGCATCAGAATAACCCCGGATCAGTCATGGAAGGTCACACAAGTTCTCAGGCAGCAACAAGGACTGTTATGGAATTTCACATATTATTAGGCAGGGGCAAAAACGTTTTTAGCATTTCTTTTAATTCAATTAAATTGTAATTATCTATCTTCAATTCTAGGTAGTTTTTGGGCAACCACCGATGTTTGGGCCCAACTCTATATAAGCATGTAAAGTAAAATTGTAAAATCCCTTGGGGTTCATTCTTAAAAATTGAATAAAGACTTCATTTTTGCTTAAGCTCGTCGGTGAGAGAGAGGAGAGAGAAGAAAAGGGTCGGTACCCTTCAGTCAGGTAACTTTCTCTCTCCTCCCCTCTTTCTCTCTCCTCCTCTCTTTCTCTTCTCCTCTCTTTCTCTCTTTCTCTTACTTCTTCTCATCTCTATCTCTCTTTCTCTCTCTTCTTCTCATCTCTATCTCTCTTTCTCTCTCTTCTTCTCATCTTTATCTCTCTTTGTCTTTCTCTCTTATTCTCATCCCTATCTCCTTTATGTTATTCTTTTTATAACAGAGCCGACAATGCCTAGCGTTGACTGTGTCTTTCTCTCTTCGCTCTTCTTAAAACACAGCCGGTAATGCCTAGCACCGACTATTCCTTTCTCTCACCTCTCTTCTTAAAAAAAGACAGCCGGTAAAGCCTAGTGTCGACTGTGTCCTTCTTTCCCCCTCTCTCTAACACAATTGACGATACCTATCGTCGACTGTGTCCTCTCTCTCTTCTTATTGCCCCCTCTCTCTAACACAGTCGAAAATACTTAGCGTCGACTGTATCCTCTCTTTCTTCTTTTGCTAATATAGTGAACGATACCTAGCACCGACTGTGTTCTCTCTCTTCTTCTTTTAATACAGCCAGCGATGCCTAGCGTTGACTGTGTATTCTTTCTCTTCTTCTTCCAACACAACCGGCGATGCCTTGTGCTGACAGTGTCCTTCTCCCTCCTCTTTCCTTCCTTCTCTCTTCTCTCACACTCTTCTCCCTTCTTTCTTCCCTTCCTCTCTTTCTTTCTCTTCTCCTCTCATTCTCTTACTTCTTATTTTCTCTTTACGATTTTCATGCCTTCTGTTATCCTTTTGTTTGACTAGGAGGAGTTGAGATTAGCCTCTTATGGTAGCCTTGTCGTCTAGCTATAATGTTGTTGTGTCAAAGTTACTGTACCCGCTTTAATACCACGACAGACTAACCATCGTGTCTAGCTAATGAGTAATGGTACTAACATCTAGTAGTAACTCTGCTGAGCCGGTCTGAGTTATCGAGCCCGTTTTACTTCCATGTCAGACCAATTACCTATCTGCTTAGTCACTGTGCTGATCTCCCCGCCTAGTAAAATTCTTTTCTCCCCCACCTTTCTTCTCTCATTATTCTTTTCTTCTTTGAATGTGTACGTCTGCATGTACTCATCAAGAAGGCAAGGTGAGGTCTGCTGACCCACCTGTCTTATAACCTTTACCATATGTGTGTGATTGCAGAAAAAGGAGAATACAATCCAAGGGAGGTGATTCCAAACCAGTTTTACTACTGGGGGGTTTGCTTCATAATCTAAAAGGGTGTCCACACGAGCCTGCCTGAGTAAGTCCCGAACCCCACCTTTAATTCCTCTCTCATCGGTTGGTAATCTCTTCCCTTGTTCTAGAACGAGGTTCCCGAGAGAGCGATCTCAAAACATCTGGGTCTCCCCTGAAACCCGAGATGCATCTCGCCCGATCATTCATATCCGGAGGGTGAGATCAAGGCACCTAACCAGCTTGGTGACTCCATTGGAGACTTATTACCCCTTAGTCGGATCGTACTTGTTTGACTAGTTTCTCCTTTTCTTTTCTGTTATCACACCTCACTTATGGCTTGCGGGTTCTGTAACCCATTCATCCGAATCGAGAATTTTCTCATCCTCGCATTTTCGAGTGTCCCTAGGGAACAAGTTCCTCCAACTTTATTCCCAACCATCCTTTTGAGCATACACCCCTTGTCTAGCTCCCAAGTCTTGACTTGGATCGGTGTGAGGGGGTACTTGAAAGTCCCTCACTCTCCATCTCCTCCCTCTAGTGGAACCTCTGCCAAGGAACCCTGCATTGACAGCAGTCTGTTGCCACACACAGCATGCACCCAGCAACAGGCAAGTCACTTTGTCGGTCATACAGCCAAGGTACGCTGGAAGGCTGCCCAGTCCCTCTTTGCAAAAGGCAAGCAATTTTCCATTGCTTTTGTGGGTCGTCATAAGGCTGCCCCCCACATTCCCTCACCATCACCAGTCTCTAACCCTTGAGGCTCGAAAAATAGAGGCAAAGGCCCTGTGGTTCTTTTCTCCCCCATCTTTCTTCTTTCATTATTCTTTTCTTCTTTGAATGTGTACGCCTGCGGTTTCAATGTATTTTTCAACACCTTAGTCCCTGATGTGTAACAAAGAGGAAACAGGTCAATAAAGCCTAAAAAATAAGAGAAAAATTTGATAGTCTCATAATAGCTCCAGAATAGCTCAAGATCTTCATTAACACTTCCAAAGGCCACCTGCCAAGTTTCATCGTAATCATACATGGTTAAAGCAGTGAACACAAAGAAACAATATCGAAAAAATTGGCCTACAAAACCCTAAAATGGACACAAAACCAATTGCATTACGTGTGTGAGGTCCATGGCCACCTCTTGTCCAAACTACGCGTACGATGAATTATTAGATTTCACACATGGAGGCGCCGAAGATGCTAAAAATTTCGGCAGCTGGATTTCAGAATTTCGGTCAAAAACCTAATAAGACAAAATCTTCATTCGAATATAAAATCAAATTGTGTTTGTTGGAACGTGATCGTGACGGCATCCTCAGTGTGATTTAGTGATGAAACTGAAGAGAAACATAAAGGAATGAGCACACATTCGATCCAAAGTTTTCAAGATTCAAGCACATTTCAAGTTTCATGATCATGGCTTAAAACCATGATTCATGGCTCGAAGTTGGTATCAAATCGATCGTCCTATCGAGCCCCATGAGAAAACAATCATCTTTCGATCAAACAGGCATCGGAACAACCCCGTATCAGTCATGGAAGATCATGCAAGTTCTCAGGCAGCAGCAGGGACTGTTCTCGAATTCCACACATTGTTAGGCAGGGGCAAAACAATCCTTTTGCACCCACTTTTAAAATTTTTTTTAATTCAATTAAATTGTAATTATCTTCAATTCTAAGTAGTTTTTGGGTGTACACCCATGTTTTAGCCTAATTCTATAAAAACATGCAAAGCTAAATTGTAAACAAGAACACAATACCTCAGGAGTTCATTCTTCAAGATTCAATAAAGACTTCATTTTTGCTTAAGCTCATGGGTGTGTCCTGGAGAGAGAGAAGAGAGAGAAGAAAAGGTCAGCACCCTTCGATAAGGTAACTTTCTCTCTCCTCCTTTATTCCTCTCTCCTCCCTTCTTTTTTCCTCTTTCCCTCTTTCTCTCTCCTCCCCTCTTTCTTCCTCTTTCCCTCTTTCTCTCTACTCCGCTCTTTCTCTCTCCTCTCCCCTTTTCTCATCTTTATTTTTCTCTCTTCTTCTCATCTCTATCTCCTTTTCTCTCTCTTCTCCTCATCTCTATCTCTCATTCTTCCTCTACTTCTCATCTCTATCTTCTATTCTCTCTCTTCTTCTCATCTTTATCTTTCTATATCTTTATTTTTCTCATCTCTATCTCTCTTCCTCTCTATCTCTCTATCTCTTTCTTCTCATCTATATCTGTCTTTCTCTCGCTATCTCTCTTTCTCTCTCTTCTTCTCATCTTTATCTCTCTTTGCCTCTCTTTTTCTCATCTCCATCTCTCTTTCTTCTCTTCGTCTAACACAACCAGCAATGACTAGTGCCGACTGCATCTTCTCTTTCTTCTCTGTCTAACACAGCCGGTGAAGTTTAGCGCCGACTGCATCGTCTCTTTCTCCTCTGTCTAACACAGTCGTTGAAGTCTAGCGCCGACTGCATCTCCTCTCTCTTCTCTGTCTAACATAGTCGACAAAGCCTAGCATCGACTGCATATTCTCTCTCTTATCTGTCTAGTATAGTCGGTAAAGCTCAGTGTCGACTGCATCTTCTCTCTCTTCTTTGTCTGACATAGCCAGTGACGCTCAACACCGACTGTGTTCCCTCTCTCTTCCCTATCTAACACGATTGGCAATGCTCAGTGCCGACATGTCCTCTTTCTCATCTTTCCCTAATACAGCCAGTGACGCCTAGCATCGTCTGTGTGTTTCTCTCTTCCCTCATATTCTTATTCTCCTTTCTTTCCCTTCCCCCTCCTTCTTTATGTTCTCTTCTTCCCTTTTCTTACTTCTCATTCTTTCTTTATGGCCTTCATTTTGTTATTCTTTCATTTGATAAAGATGGGTTGCGATTAGCCTCTCATGGTCGTCATGTCGTCTAGTTGTAATGTTGTTGTGCCAGAATTACTGTGCCCGCTTTATTGCCACGACAAACTAACCATCATGTCTAACTCGTCAGTATCAGTATTGGCATCTAGTAGTAATCCTGTTGAGCTGGTCTTAGTTACCAGGCCCGTTTTACTACCACGTTAGGCTAATTACTCACTAGTTTAGTCATTGTGTTGATCTTTCCGCTTGGTCAAATTCTTCTCTCCCCCATCTTTCTTCTCTGGTTCTTCTCTTCTTCTTTTGCATGTATATGCTTGTGTATGTTCACCAAAGAGGCAAGGTGAGGTATGTTGACCCACCTGTCTTATAATATTTTCCATATGTGTGTGATTGCAAAAGACAGGAGATACAAGCCAAGGGAGGCGATTCCGAACCAATTTTATTACTGGGGTCTTTCTTCGTGATCTAAGAGGACGCCCACTCGAGCCAGCCTAAGTAAGTCCCGAACCCACCTTCACTTCCTCACTCATCGGTTGGTAATCCCTGCCTTTGTTCTCAATCAAGGTTCCCGAGAGAGCGATCTCAAAAGTCCCCGATCTCCCTGAAACTCGAGACCCGTGCCGCCCGATCAACCAAATTTGGAGGCCAAGTTCAAGGCACCTAACTAGCTTGGTGACTCCAATGGGGACTTACTACCCCTCAGTTGTATCATTCTTGATTGGCTAGTTTCTTCTTTTATTATCTTTTCACAATTCAGTTATGGCTTGTGGGTTTTGTAACCAATTCTTCCAAATCAGGGATTTTCTTATCCCTGCATTCGTGAGGGTCTCTAGGGAACAAGTTCCTCCAACTTCATTCCCGACCATCCTTTTGAGCAAAGACCCTTGTCTAGTTCCCAAATCTTAACTTGGATCGGTGTGAGGAGGGACTTAAAGGTCCCTCACTCCCCATCTCTCGCTCTGGTGGAACCTCTGCCAAGTCATTCTGCATTGGCGGAACATCTTTTACCACAAACAGGATGCATGCAGCCACCGGCAAGTCACTTGTCGATCGTACAGCCAAGGTACACCAGAACGCTATCCAGTCCCTCTCTGCAAAAGGCAAGCAATTTGCCATTGCATCGGTGGGTCGCCGCAAGGCTTGCCCCAAATTCTTGCACCACCATGAGTCTCTATCCCTAGAGGCTCGACACATAGAGGCAGAGGTCCTGTGGTTCCAACCTCTCACAAACACCATAAGGCTCGTGAGTCACCCACCCGAGCCACACCTCGGGGGAACTCTTATGTTACCTTGAGTCTGTGTCCAAGATCAGACCTTTCAAGGCGGGTCTTGCATGTGCTGCTCATATTCATCTCACTGCTCGAGACAATGCCATCATTGCGCCCACCCAAGTACACAGGAGACAACCTCCTCGTCCTCCTACTCAGCACACACAAGCGCACCCTGTATGAACAGGCCTCCACATGTCCTATTACAGACACTTGCTTGTAGTCCTTCTTCAAGGGGCACACACGCATCATCGGCTTAGACATCCCCTCGCCCTCGACTCTGGCCTCCTCATGAGTCAACCCGGCTCCTCGTTCTTCGAGCAAGCACCTCCAGCCTTGGTATTTGAAGACCTTTCCCAAGAGTAACATCCTCGTCTTGTTGGTCGTGTCTCTGGAGCCCACAAGAGAGCTCAGGGCAATGACCTGATGGAAGATTGAGTCCTTCATCCTCTCAGGCCCAAGACGACCTCATCCCTTGCCGCACCTGATGGAGGTGGCTCTCTCTTGCGTAAGAAGAGTCAATCACCTGCAGTCCCAATCACAGTTTTAGCGTGAGGTCCATCAAAGCCTCAAAGCTAAGTGTGATAGAGGTCTACAAATTCTGACCAAGGAAGTGTCCAAGGCAGTCGGGGCAACCAGCTTTGATAACCCTCTCCACCTGAATCCCTTCTACCCTCTCCATCTGATGAAGCTTGAAGAAGAAGAGCTCCTTGAACCCTGCACTATGGTTAGTATCGTAGAAGATGACCCAGCCACTCAGCAACCACGGTCCCAACACCCTCGAGAACCAGTCCTCACACGATCGGCATACAAAAGTCGAGTCCAGTTGGGGCATGCTAACCCCCTGCTGATCGATCTACCGTGCACAACCCATTAAGTTTGCAAGCCCTCAGCTACAACTAACACTGATCTCCTTAGAGAAACAGTCATTTTAATGGTTGTAAGTGAGCCTAGTGACGGGTAGGAAGAGTGCATGAACAAATTCGAAGACGTGATGCACGCGATGAAGGAAAAGATCGATCATATAGATGCCGCACATCAATCAGCTAACCATGAGGTTAATTACTATCACTCAGATGGTGCACTTCCAAGGCAACGCCTCCCCTCTGTCTCACAGGAAAATTTTGTCCCTCACCCCATCTCTCAGGCAAAGATTGATGCTATGGTGACCCATAGCTTAAAGAAAAGACAAATCCCGGGGATACAAGGTGCAACGCCTTATCAAACGTCGTACCCTTCATATATCGACCAGGTCACATTTACCTCAGATTACAAGAAAGGCATGTTTCCTTTATTCAACAGAACCACGTCCCCAAACCAGCATATTGCCCACATCCTAGAAGCATGTCAAGAAACAGCAGCTGATGGGAGACTCCTTCTTTGTTAGTTTGTTGAAACCCTTGACGGCCCAGCTTTTTAGTGGTATGCTCGACTCCTTCCGAACTCGGTATATACATGGAAGAGATGGAGAAAATGTTCAATCAGCGCTTCTATGAGGTCGAGAGAGAAGTTCAAACCATCGAGCTTCTCACCCTGACTGAAGATTCCGATGAGCCCATGGACCAGTTCATATCAAGATGGAGAAATTTGACTACTCGCCATCCTAGTCCTATGCTTGAGAAGGAAGTCGTACAAACTTGCGTGCGGAACATGCGACTCGAGATCTCTGCACATGTTGAGGCCTCTAATTTGACTTCAATGTCAGAGCTGATCTCTAAATCAGTCGGCATAGAAAGCCTACCATGCCACCACAGCGGGTCACGGTAGCAGCCTGCAAGCTCAACGAACAATCGAGGTAATGGTAACCCTCGGACTAACACTCGGGGTAGCCAACAAAAAGGAGTAATTAGTGCAGCCGTCACAATCACTGATCCAAAGAAGGCTCCCTCCCAAACTTTGGACCTCTTAGGGCAGCAAAAACAACGCCCCAAGCTGGCAAGCAACAACATTCATACAATTGGGTACCCCCACCGGCAAATCTTAATCGGGATGAGAATTTCACCAAGCATAGGAACAAGGTTTTCCCCTTTGAGAAGGAATGGGTCCCTACACTGTTCTAGTTGTTATTGGAACATAATATGATTCAGCTTCCAGAAGCCTAGTGCCCTAAGCAAGTTGGCCTTAACACTTAGACGAACTATTGTGCCTACCATCGAAGGATAAATCATCCCACAGATGACTGCTACACCCTAAAAGATATTATTGAGGCCCTAATTCAGAAGGGTTAGATAAAGCTTGAAGAATTAAAGAAGGCCTTCCGGGCAGCAGAAGCCTCCCATGCAGTAACCATCCAGGAAGAAGACAAAGCCCCTGATATTCTTCATGCTTTCTTTGTTACAATGCTTCATGAAGGAAAAATCACACTAAAACCCTCAAGGAAGCCTCTACACCTTGCTCAGGGGACTGAAGACCGTTGGTGCCCGTATCACCAAATAAGGGGTCACTACCTGTGAGAATGCACCAGTTTCCATGATATATTCACAAAGAAAATGCGGGAATGTCATAAGTTTTACAGCGTCCCAATAAGTGATCGCCAATCCATTATTCCGTCAATGCAAGAGGATCTCCCAACGCAAGACTCTCCTAATAATGATTCAGACCCTGCTGAACCCTTGATTTCCCATCCATGAATAGTCCACCATGGGCGAAGCATACACAAATCCTTAAGGAAAGAAGCAATTCGCCAAGCCAGGGTTCTTCACAAGGTTGGCGATGAGAATCAAATACCACCTCAGAAAACCAGAAGGAGACGGGCACCGAAGGCTACTCGTCGGAGACACAAGACGGCTCAACTCCCAGTTGAGCAAGAATTTCTCAGGCGACTTTCCCCACTGCCAACCTCACTGGACTTTATCCCTGGCACGATCCTCCTTCCTTCTCATCAAGAGGATGTTCCTGCATCAACATCTTCCACTCAGAGCACTTCCAATGAGGTTGACGACGTTAAAAGCACTCCCCAACAGTCTAAGCAAGGGAAAAACTTAAAAGATCCCCTGAACATGTCCAACTCTAGTGATAACACAAAAAGCAGCTCAGATCGGTCCGATGAGGTGAACGACCTTAAAAGTCCCCCACCTTCTAACTCTTCTCCTTCTTCGTCTTCTGCTTCTTATCCTTCCTCTTCTATGTCTCTTGCCAGTACAACCTTGTTCAGTACCGATTTCGAGGCTCTCAACCGAGAATTTGAAGGAATCAACATAAGCAGGACGCAACATAAATGATTTAGAAAGACCCAAGCACAGAACGCAGGATTCTTAACAGTTGATGCCCTGGTGGCTTGAGCTAAAGCACAATCCTCCTCTTCAAAGAAGCACAAAAAGTTAAAGCCAAAGAAACCCCAGTGGCCCCCTGAGCCCGCGTTTGAGTAAAGACTGAAAGAATCAAGGGGATGGAGTTTTTATTCTCAAGACGCTTGTCATAAAGTACAAATCTCAGGAGCATCACCCAGCATGGGGCAGATGAATCTCAGATCGAGGAAGGCGCTGCAACCTCCACCGCTGAAGTCGGGCACCTTGAAGTTTCCTAGTTCGCCGCTACTCCCTAATTCAAATACCAATTTGCCTATACTCCAGCTTCCTGGGCTCCTTTCTTATCTAAATAACAATCCACCTATTCTCCAATTTTAGGGGATACCCCCAGCCTAATTGCCTCTAAAACCTCAAACCTCCATCACTCAATCAAGCCCACGACGCAATTAAGCTAACCAGCAGGACAAATATAACTCTTCCAGCCTAACCTGTTCCTCTACCCAATATGCCACCCAAACCAGTGGTAGGAGTAGGAGGACAATGCCTTGAAAAAGAAAAGGTGAAATATGATGTGTCAGGACATCTGAAGAAGCTCTCAGCTCTTCTCAGTATCTACGATGCCCTTATGCTCTCAAAGGATTATCGGATGGCTTTGGTTCAAGCCCTATCTAACCCAGAAGTGTACAAGACTGAGGTAGCACCCATTGAAGTGGACTCGGTAATTTTAGGAGGATGTATGCTAATCACCTTTTCGGAGGACAAGCTACAATTGGGTGAAAAAATTCATAATCGCCCTCTGTCGCTAGTAAATTACTGGCATGCCCCGTCAACCGAATTATTCTACATGGAGGGTCAGCAGTCAACCTTATCCCAAGGAGGATCCTTACTCGATTGGGGTTATGGTCAAAAGATCGTACTCCAACCCATGTCATAGTTCAAGGGTTCAACCAGTTAGGAGAAAAGCCAACTAGCACAATTCGCCTTTCTTTTAAGATCCGTGAGCTTAACGATTACACTCAAATTCATGTAATCAACACCAACACTTCTTACAACATTCTCCTCGGTCAGGCATGGCTCCATGACCAAGGAGTGGTTCCATTGACGCTGCATCAGTGCTTCAAGTACAGTCAAGATGGGAGACATCATACCTTCTTTGATGATAAGAGATCGTTCCCTGTAACTGAAACTCACTATGCTAATGCTAAATATTACTTCATAGATCTGGTGTCACCTGAATGATGGAGGTCACAAGTCTACAATGAAGTTAGCATCTTCGCCTCATGAAGATGTTGAGGATGTTGGGAGAACATTGGTGAACATGTTCAAAAAGGAAGAACGGCAAGGCAAAATTCTCCCTCTAACCTCTATTCATTCGAAGATCCCTACAACCATCTCTGAAGAAACTCCATCTTCACTCGAAGAGGAGTCCTCACCCTCTGCCCCCACTTCTGAGCCACCTTGGCTAGAAGATGAACCAAAGGTCATTCTTGAGATTGAGCAAGTCATGGGGATAGAGTTTCCAGCTTCAAAGATCACCTATATGCCAGACCATAAAAAATTCCTCCATATCCCTATTGCACTCTTGAAAGCAAAAGCGGCATTCCAATCGTCGCGAAAGATTCTTCAAAATCTGGTCCCTATAAGCATAGAGGATGCTTCTTGCACCAGTGATCAACAACAAGTTCTACTCTTCCTTTGTCTGGCAGTAGGAGAGCGGTTTGACAAAGGACAATCTTCTTCCCCTCAAGAGCAGGATCCCCTAGCAAACTTAAGAAGTGAAGTTCGCAGTCTCTAGGGCTAATTGGAGGTTAGGCACATTGCTTCAAAACATCTCAAGGAGTTCGTTCTGAAGACCAAAAGCTACGATGGGTTTGAAGTGAATGCACCACTAATGGAGGCCAAAGTCCCTCCTGATTGGACCAGCTATAATGAGCAGGCTCACTAAATGATGAGGAAAATGAACTACGGGCCCTTGGCCAATCAAACATTACGAGGAGAAAAAGTAATGACTCCCCCTTTCGAAGCTATCCAAGCCACGACAGCTCGTCATGAGACTAAACAAGGCCTAGGGTATTAGCCCCTTGAGACGATAAATATGTCAAGAGGCATTCAAAAAAACATCACATGAGGCACAACAAAGTAAGAGGAGAACGAAATTATGCATTGAAGTCAGCTAGAAGAGAAAAAGAAGCACTTTATTCATTAGTTAAAACTTTTACAAGTACTGATAAAAGAAAATATATTTTCAAACTTGATCAATTATCAGAAGTCTCGGTGCCCTGGACACACTCTTTTAGTTCGGACACCATTTGAGTCGCCTCCTCCATCACCACAGTCTCGGACTCAATGGTGCAAGCGAGTTCGGACAAATATGTAACCAAAGAGGCTTCCATGGCCCCGCTCTGAATCATTTCCGTCTCAAGACTAGCGAATTCATGCCTCAATAATCGCATCTCCTCTCTTATTTCTGTCATTCTCTTGTAGCTATCTTCTGCCTCCTCTTGAGATTTGGCTAACAGTCAGTCATCGTGGCCTTCTTCTCAATGCAAGAATCTATCTTCTCATGACGATGCAAGATTGACCCCACCAAGGAGGCTCGCCTGCTGATTTCTGGCTCATGATGTAGTATTCCTGGCCGCCAGTTCTCCAACTCATTCAGGGTTGCATCAAAATGGGAAAGGACTTCTGGTGCACTCCCAATCGCAGCGGTCGCAATAAATTTCCTCAGTTTGACCGAAGCCTCGCCCATCTCACTTAAAGGTAGCTCTCTTAAACCATTAAGGCTTGCTCGAAGCATGCCTGCAATCGTACCAGAGACCCCGGGGCCTAGATGGTGTTGTTGAGATTACTACTACTGGATAGGCTTAGGCTTCAAGGACCAGGCTAGTTGAAGTGATAGTCATCTGAGCCACTGGCTCCTTTGGAATGATGACAAAGTCCAGAGCTTCTTGACCCTCAAACTCAGAGGCAGCCCCAGCCTCAACCTGCCAGGGTTCTTCGATACCAGCCTCGGTGCCTTGACCGTCGCCTATCGAAGCCTCCTCTTCTGTCCCTATAGCACCAATGAAACCTATTCTCTATGCTTGTCACCTTCCTGGATTGCCACTTCAATATTGGAAAGTTTAGAAGAAGCCTCTTCCCTTGAGCCTTCGCCAATCGTCGATTCAGCCCCAACCATGGTTTCATCCGTCTGGTCTGCACCCTCAGCAGCCAGAACCTCAACCACGAAAATTTCAACCCCTTCATCATCATGATCTGTGCCCTCTAGTGCAGCAACCTCTTGGTATTGAGGGGCATAATTAACTACATACCCTTCTTCTTGAATCATAGCCCCTGCCTCAGTCGGGGCATTAAACCCTTGAAGCTCAGACGAGGCATCAGATTCCCTTCCTGGAGCAGTTACTTCGGGACCTCTAGCCATGTCAGTCTCCATCAGAGCTGGCCTTGACTCAAGAACGACCCTTGGACTCAGAGGTGCACCCCAATATCCGAAGTCATTTCCTGGTCAGAAGCAATAATAATGGACTCAAAAGGGCCGGAGTTGTCCACTTCAGTCTCTGAACAAGAAGAAAATAATTCAGGAGAGACAAAAGATGGTGGTGAAAATGCAGAAGGAGATACTAGGGGAGTTGCCAAAAGATCAAAGGACGAAGAGCTACCTCTTGGTTCTAACATCACAGGAAGGTTGATACCCTAGCGCCTCCGAGTACGCCCACTAACTAGAGACGGTGTAAGAGTGTCACCCGCAATCGAGCATTTTCTTTTCTGTCCCCCTGTTAAAGAAGGAGCGGCCGCGTCAGAACTCCCTCCCTGAGATGAGCCTCCAGCCAATCTGCTATGAGGACCACTCCCAATCATTGCATTCAAGTCTTGTGTGGGACTTTTCTCATAACCAGGGACCTGTTGGCCTTCATCCCATTCAAATATGAAACTGAGTTTATCAAAAATGCTCCCAGTTCTCTATTTCATGGCTAGAAATTTTCGTGAGACATCATCAACTGCTATCTCTCGAGGGATCCCTAAAGCTTGTCAGTTTATGGGATATGCGAAGACAAATACCTTGTCAAGAGCAAGAGTATTCAGCAGTCTCCTCTGCTTGGTATCCTGACACCAGTTACTGTTCTCCCCTTTTCAGGGATGATCAGCATTCCAATATCCTTTGTTGACATGTGGACCAAGCGGCCCGTATGTCTTCCAGCAACCAGCACTCACGGAGAGTCCCAAGCTCTTCTATTCTCCCCATGTTCACCTTGCCCCGATGCTTTTCTAAAAACACGGAGAAGGGGCAGCTTTGATCAAGCTCGTGCTGACGGGCGAAGCGATGGGTGAAATACTACTCTAATCTGGCATTGTGCAAAGTCTGATAAGGTATAACTCCTCTAATGCTCAGGATGAACATGAGCTCCCTAATGCTTGTTGAAGCACCGTCTAGCTCCTTTCCCAATTCATCAATGAAAGCACAATCAGTGAAGCTCCCAAACAGAAATAGGACCAGCCGCATGTTTAAAGAGTCCTTCTCAAATAAACTCTGAGCTTCCCTGACGGTATGGAAATGAGCCTTTTGATTGGCAATCCTCATCAAGAAAGGCCACAGTTTATCTCCTGAGCCCTGGTGCCTGACATAGGTGTCAGGGAAATAGGCCCCTAGCCACCCGTACACATAATGCACAGCGAATGGAGTCTTAAAATCCCTAGGAAAATGCGTCTCCTCCTACAATTCCATTCCCTCCCTCTTTGTCTTTGTAGGCCTTTCCACGGGAGATGGCCCCCAAGCCCTGATAAATGTTACACAAGACTGGCTACGCAAGGGCATACTCACGCTCTCTGGCCATGTCACAGGCTACATACAATGCCCCTAGACGGATGTCGTCTGCCCACATGGGGAGCATGAACTTGCACAAAAACAAGGCCAAGTATGTGGCCAAGAAGACACATTCATCGCTGGTCTCGGATTGATACACGGGAGGCTTCCCCTTCACAACTGTCTTCCCTTTCCCTCTCGGAGTACGCTGACCACCTTCGAGACAGTCACCACAGAAGAATTTCACCCATTCGAAGAAGGTCACCTGACCGTTGCTAAACTTGGCAGCGATCAGTTGGTAAGCCTCAAAAATCTTTTGGAGATAGGCAAGCGGCTCTTCATTCGCCAAGCTAGCACCACAAAAAATGACTGCGTTCTGGGGCACGAACTTGTCATACATGGCCCCGATTATCGGAAGGCCCCCAATAAAATAAAGATCTAGCAAAGAGATTCCTACTTCCCCATGCCCAAGAAGCCAGGTATTGCTAACATGGCTCCATGTCTCCAGTAATAACTTCACAGTATTGAAGCACTGATCATAATAGCAGCCCAAACACTGGACCGCTGCTAATAGAGAAGAACATTCAAGAGTGCTTCTATGCAACACCAACACCATGGCGGTCCAGGAAGAGTATCCCTTCAAATATTGGTGCTCCTCCTGTATTCGAAGCCCTTTTCCCAACCATATTAGTAGCCCCTTTGCCCATACCATTCATTTCCCTAGGGTAGGCAAGTTCTCCCCGGAAGCTATGTTCTTGTGCATACAATGAAGGAGTGCCACCCCTTCTTCAATACTGACATTTCCGTCATTCCCCTCATAGACTTCAAAACTAACGGGGTTTGTAATGAAAGTAACACTGAGAGGCCACTCTGGTCAGCATACTGGCATGGTCAGCCACATGGGCTCACCCCTTGATAGAGCCTCACTGGTAAAATCATCGGTACCGACCTCTCCACTCCTTAGAAGCTTCTTTACGTCCGAAATTCGATAAGAAGGACCAACCATTATAAAGGCCTCAATGATTAAAATAAAAAATTGCAAAGGAACTAGATCAGTGCTGACTAGGCACCCAAACCTTAGCATCGCCTGTGTCTGCTAACCCTTATCGCTGGCTGAGTCTGCTAAAGATTAGCACCAGCTGTGTCTGCCAACGCTTAGTACCGGTTGTTTCTGCTAACCCTTAGCATCGACTATGTTGGCTAATGCCTAGAGCTGCCTGTGTTTGCCAATGTCTAGCGCTGCCTGTGTTTAGATCTCTCACACGTGCCATGGATTCTATGCATGACACCTCGAGCCCTTCAACGCCGATCTGACAGCCGTTGTCACGACACATGAACAAATGACAATCATCGCCATGTCCTTCTACACTACCTAACACACGAGCGAAAGACAACCATCCTCCTTTCCTGTGACGGTCCACCTCCTGTGACGGTTCGTTCCCTATCTTTCTCGCTAAAACGTCTCTTCCTTGTCGGAATTCCTCCTACACTACCAAACAACCTTTGCAAGGTCACCAAACACATCGGGAAACCACCTATGCCCCCCAAAACACAAAAAAAACAAAAAAACAAAATAAAACAAAAAACAAAAAACAAAATCCCAAAACCCGCAGAAATGCCAACTGCTACACTTCTAGCCTCTCCAACCCGTAAAACCACGGCTGGGATTCACTGTTCCCCAGGCAAAACCTCTTGCACTCACTGGGAAATTGCTAAAAACTATCGAAAAACCCCTGGGTAGCTCTTTTCTCTTCCCGAAATCATCGCTGGATTTCACTGATTCCTCGGCGAGCTCACCTTTGTTCCACTTATTCTCGAGGCAAAAAGCTCCCTATTTACTCCTTTTGCTCGCCCTCGTACTGCAAACTTCACCAATCCCCTGCAAACTTCTGTTTGCTGAAACCTTCCCTGTAAAACCCTTGTCGGAATCCTTTGTTGCTTCCCAGAGCTTTCACAAGGAAAACCCTTTGCTCACTGTTAAAAACAAAAATTGTTTATAGCTTTTTTATTTTCGGTGAAAAGTGGGGAAAATGGGGTTTTACCCCTTTATATAGCCAATGCACTCCCCAAAATTCCCCTCGCAAATTGGGAATCCCAGCCACGTCCAGGAGATCAAACGACAATGAGCCAGGATGAGGCCTAGCTTAGGCCGAAGTCTAAAGACAAACCCATGCCCAGCGCTGGCTGTGTTTTAAAAAACTTAAGCGCAGCCCATTTTGCTTGTGACTTCAGCCCCGATTGTGTGCTCGAAGCCCCAGTGCCGGTTGCTTTCTCAATAAACTCAGTGCCAACTATGTGTTCAGACACTCAACGCCACCTACGTTTCAACAACCTCAACATCGGCTGTGTTTATGCGATAGCACAAGCCATCCTCAGCACTGGCTATGTTTAGTGCCGGCTGAGTCATTAAGACGTAGTGTTGGTCATTTTCAGCACTGGTTGCATTTTCAAAGACTCATCGGCAACTGAGCACTCACAAGAAATAATGGTTGCTGCACCTGGCATCGGTTGTATTTTAAACAGCCTATTGTTGCCTACTCCAGGCCAAAGCTGTGTGTGTTCTATCATTATTATCTTCAGTGAAGTTGCACCTTGACTCTGACCTATTGCCCCAGTGGAACCTAGGTCGATCAAAATCAGATCATGACTTTTCATTCCCAATAAGAGAGCCATACACATACTATTATCCCCAATAGAGTTTGGGTCATTCTTGCTGCCTCAATCCCCAGTGGTCTACTTTACACTTAGTTATTCTGTCCTCAAGGATATAAAAGACCCACGTTCGCCCCCTTTTCCCTAAGAAGTCGGATTGCTTTCCTATTTTGTCCTCAAGGAGTCAAATTGCTTCCCAATAGAGTCTCACCTACATGGCGACCCAAGCCTCGATTCGAGTTGTAGAACCTTAAACTGCACAAACCTGGTCCGCGCTGCATGACCTTATACTGTACAGCCCTGATTTAGTTGTACGACCCTAAAACAGCATGGTCTAAACTATATGACCTTAAACTGTAATGGAGGTCTAGTTGCACGACCTTAAACCGCATGGTCCGCGCTGCATGACCTTAAACTGCACATCTCTGGTCTAATTGCACACCCTAAAACTGCATGGTCCATACTGCATGACCATAAACTGTACAGCCTTGGTCTGTGCTGCATGACCTTAACCTGCACAGCCTTGGTCTAGCTACATGACCTTAAATTGCAAGGTCTAAGTTATATGACTTGAAACCATAGTACACGTCCTGGCTGCATGACGAAAAAAGGCTTCGCATTACAGTCCAAACTATATGACCTTAAACTGTAGTGAAGGTCTAGTTACATGACCTTAAACTGCATGGTCTTAGTTGTATGACTCTGAACTGCATAACCACGGTCCAAGATATATGACACTAAACCATAGTGCATTTCTTGCCGCATGATGATAAACCTCTTTATACAGGTCCAGGAGGCATGACCATAAACTCACCCCCACATACACGCACACACCTTTTATGTGCATCCTCACGCACATCTTCCCTAACCTACCCGATCGTGTGCACGCACCACCTTTACTATCTCCCCAGTGAATCCATTCCTTTCATCATCCTACATCATTCCCAGTGAGTCTCACCCGCTCTAAAAAATTAGCGAACCATCCTGCCACCTATACTCGTCGCAAGCTAGTGGGTCACCATTTCTCACCCACCTTTTATACATCATCCATCTCTCATAGGTAGCCTCGTGTCATCTCCCCAAGTGAGTCAAACCATTACCATACTCACTCCATGGCCTTTACAGATTACCCTTCATCTCCATTATGGCCCAGCTATATGACCTTAAACTGTAGTGTATGTCCTGACCGTATGACATTAAAAGGCTTTACACAGGTCCTGAAGGCATGACCCCAAACACGCCTTTACAAAAAAGAAAAATAATAATGGGCATAGTGTATACCTAACTCCATGGAAAAATGATGAACGGACATGGTCACGAAACCATGAGTAAAAGAATTTCGTGAATAAAATCAGGCACGGTGAAAACCTAAAAGGGCGTCATGAGTAAAAATGGAAGAATAAGGGTGGACATGACCGAAAGGTCATGGTTAAAGAGCCCCAAAATAAAAGGAAGCTGGTGAAGACCATATCTACGGTGCCGCTTCCCAAGTTCAACTAAAAATCCGTAAAGGATGTTTGGAACAATAAACAGGTTGATGCAACGCTCTCCTCAACATGTGGCTTCAGCCCTCACTCAAAAGAAAAATCCTTGGTATCATAGTACCAGGACACCAAAAATATGAGCTTCAAGGAAAAGATTTTGACAGCCTGAGTCCAGTTGCAAAATGTACTCGAAAGACAGAAGACTCGCCAAGAAGGCAAGACAAGTCTCATGAAGATGAGTATCATTCCCATGAGGTCAAAAAATGCACTCCAAGATGCTGGAGATGCCCCAAGAAGGCTAAGTCAACCTTGACTTTGGACCTGCTATGTAATGAACTACAAAGTAGTGAGTAGGGGTGGTTGTACCCAAAGCTGGTCATCTCGATAAAATTGAGGTTCCCCTACTCACCAAGGAATAACTGATTAGTCATGATTATGGAGCGACAATCATATGATTGTCGTAGCAGCAAAGAAGTGGGTAGGGGTGGTTGTACCCAAAGCTAGTCACCTCGATAAACTGAGATACCCTACTCGTAGAGGAATAACTGGTGCAGACAGCACCGACGTTAGGCCCTTCAGCATACCATTCACATAATCCTTAAAACGTGGCTCAACACCAGAGGATACAAACAAACCTAGACGAAATGGGAACAATGCCCTTCGACATGGCACTCAATTCTCAGACAGACTTAATTCTGACTGACGAGGTCCGTACAAAATCCTCAGCTTCAGAATCACAAACAGTCCACATGAGGGTGAGAATTTCGACAAGATCCCTCAAAAAATTATCCTCTCCCCATAAAGTCTCCACGGATGGACCTACGATTTACGTCTGAGCATCTGAGTTGCACAATTGCGTGAATCTCCTCGACGTTCACGTGGTCCTGTGGCTAGGAAGAAAAAAGTAATAAAGCCGAACGAAATTTTTCAAATTCTATCCTTATCGCTTATCCTGAAGAACAACATTCAGCGAGGGATGTTGTTTGAACATATTTTCAGCACCTTGGTCATTGATGCGGAACAAAGAGGAAGTAGCTGAATAAAGCCTACAAAATGAGTGAAAATTTTGACAGTCTCAGAATAGCTCCATAACTACTCAAGATCTTCATCAGCACTTTAAAAGGCCACCTTCCAAGTTTCATTGCAATCAGATATTCTTAAGGTAATGCATACAAAGAAACACTTTTGGAAAAATTGGCCTCTGGCACCCTGAAATGGACCCCGTAACTAGAATTATACTTTTGGTGCTTCAAACAACTATAGGACCACCACCATTGGATCGGCCATGGTCGAAAAACTCTATGGATCAAGTTTCAGCTTAATCAAGCACTCCAGGATAAAGTTATGAGTAAAATATTGAAAAGGGGTACGTCATACACTATTCTCATGTGGCCACCTTGCACCAAAACACCATTAAAAGTGGTTGTTTTTATACTTTTGGAGCCTGTATCTCACTCGTTCCAAGTCAAATCGTGCTCAAATTTGGTGAACGTGTTCGTCTCGTTAAGACGAGCATTTTGATATGTGGTACGCCCTGTGACGATGCCCGAGTAGAAAGAAAAACTAGAGAGAAGTTGTTGATCTGTGAAGGAAGTCGTAGAAAATTCAGCAACAGCATGCTCCACTCTAACGGCCAAATCACGACGCTCGCATACTCGATCAATACGAAACCAACTACATTTGTGGGTGAGGTCTATGGCCACCTCTGGTCCGAACCCCATGTACGATGAACGGTTGGATTTCACACATGGAGGCATCGAAGCTGCTGTAAATTCCACTTGTCAGATTTCAAGATTCCGGCCAAAAACTCAAGACGACGAAATTTTCATCTAGACACGAAATCGACCTTTGTTTGTTGCAACCAGATTGTGACATCATGCTCAATGTAATTCAGTGAAGAAACTGAAGAGAAACATCAAGGAACGAGCACACAATCGATCCAAAGTTTTCAAGATTCAAGCAAATTTCAGTTTTCATGATCATGGCTTAAAAACATGATTCATAGCTCAAAGTTGGTATCAAATCGATCATCATGCTTAGCCCCACGAGAAAACAATCATCTTTCGATCAAACGGGCATCAGAACAACCCCGGATCAGTCATGGACGATCATGCAAGTTCTCGGGCAGTAGCAGAGACTGTTCTCGAATTCCACACATTGTTAGGCAGGGGCAAAATAGTAATTTTATACCCATTTTTAGTATTTCTTTTAATTCAGTTATATTGTAATTATCTTCAATTCTAGGTTGTGTTTTTTTGCGTAAACCCATGTTTTAACCCAATTCTATATAAACATGCAAAGCCAAATTGTAAATAAGAACACAATACCCCTTGGGTTCATTCTTAAAGATTCAATAATGACTACATTTTTCCTTAAGCTCGTGGGGGTGTCTTGGAGAGAGAAGAGAGAAGAAAAGGGTCGGTACCCTTGATAAGGTAACTTTCTCTCTCCTCCTCTCTTTCCCCCTCTTTCCCTCTTTCTCTCTCCTCAACTCTTTTTCTCTCCTCCCCTCTTTCTCTCTCCTCCCCTCTTTCTCTCTCCTTCCCTCTTTTCTCATCTTTATTTTTCTCTCTTCTTCTCATCTTTATCTACCTTTCTCTCTCATCTTCTCATCTATCTCTATATCTCTCTCTTCTTCTCATCTCTATCTCCCTTTCTCTCTCGTCTTCTCATCTATCTCTATGTCTCTCTCTTCTTCTCATCTCTATCTCCCTTTCTCTCTCGTCTTCTCATCTATCTCCATGTCTCTCTCTTCTTCTCATCTCTCTCTTTCTCACTCTATCTCTTTGTCTCTCTCTTCTTCTCATCTCTATCTCTCGTTATCTCTCTCTTCTTCTCATCTTTATCCCTCGTTTTCTCTCTTCTTCTCATCTCGATCCCTCTTTATACTCTTCATCTAACATAGCTGGTGATGACTAGCATTAATTGCATCTTCTCTTTCTTCTTTGTCTAAAATAGTCGGTGAAGTCTAGCGTCGACTGCATCTTCTCTTTCTCCTCTATCTACCAAAATCAGTGAAGTCTAGCACCGCCTGTATTTTCTCTCTCTTCTTTGTCTAACACAATCGATGGGGCCTGGCACCGACTGCATCATCCCTCTCTTCTCTGTCTAATACAGTTGGCAATGCTCAGCACTGACTGCATCTTCTCTCACTTCTTTGTCTAACATAGTCGGCGACGATCAGTGTCAACTGTGTTCCCTCTCTCTTCCCTGGCTAACACGACCGGTGATGCTCAGCGCCGACTGTGTCCTCTTTCTTATCTTTGTCTAATACTGTCCGCGACGCTTTGCGCGGTCTGCGTTTTTCTCTCTTCCCTCATATTCTTCTTCTCCTTTCTTTCCCTTCCCCTCCTTCTTTCCCTCCTTCTTTCTGTTCTCTTCTTCCCTTATCATACTTCTTATTCTTTCTTTATGGCCTTCATTCTGTTATTCTTTCGTTTGATAAAGATGGGTTGTGATTAGCCTCTCATGGTGGTCCTGTCATCTAGCTGTAATGTTGTTGTGTCAGAATTACTGTGCCCTCTTTATTACCACGATAGACTAACCATCATGTCTAGCTAGTCAGTATCGGCATTGGCGTCTAGTACTAATCTTGTTGACCTGGTCGTAGTTACCAGGGCCGTTTTACTACCATGTCAAGTCAATTACTCACTAGTTTAGTCATTATGCTGATCTCCCCGCTTGGTGAAATTCCTCTCTCCCCCATCTTTCTTCTCTCATTCTTCTCTTCTTCTTTTGAATGTGCATGCTTGTGTAGGTTCACCAAAGAGGCAAGGTGAGGTCTGTAGACCCACCTGTCTTATAATATTTTCCATATGTGTGTGACTACAGAAAACAGAAGAATACAAGTCAAGGGAGGCAATTCCGAACCAGTTTTATTACTGGGGGATTTTCTTCGTGATTGAAGAGGGCGCTCACGCGAGCCAGCCTGAATAAGTCCCGAACCCACCTTAAATTCCTCTCTCATCGAATATCTGCCCTTGTTTTCGAACAAGGTTCCCGAAGGAGGGATCTCAAAAGTCCAAGGTCTCCTTGAAAAGTGAGACACGTGCCTGCCGATCATCCAGATCCTGAGGGCGAGATCGAGGCACCTAACCTTCTACATGTGCTCATCAAGAAGGCATGGTGAGGTCTGTTGACCCACCTGTCTTATAACCTTTGCCATATGTGTGTGATTGTAGAAAACATGAGAATACAAGCCAAGGGAGGAGATTCCAAACCAGTGTTACAACTGGGGGGATTTCTTCGTGATCTAAGAGGGCGCCCACACGAGCCAGCCCGAGTAAGTCCAAAACCCACCGTAAATTCCTCTCTCATCAGTTGGTGATACCTGCCCTTGTTGTTGAACGAGGATCCAGAGAGCAACCTCAAAACATCCTGGGTCTCCCCTGAGATTCAAGACGCGTGCCACCCAATCATCCAGATCTAAAGGGCGAGATCGAAGCACCTAACCAGTCCTGACAAATATGGCCAGGTCACAAGGAACTTGATCGAGTCTGCCTTAGAGATTATCTTGACCTCGTGACCAAGCAAGTAATGGCGGAGCTTTTGTACCGCAAAGATCAATGCTAGGCACATCTTCTTGATGGGAGGGTAATTCTTCTCGGCCCCCTGCATCCTGTGGTTGAGATAATAGAGTACTATTTCTTTTCCCCCATCATTGGTTTGTGCTATGAGTGCCCCAAGTGACTCATCTAGAGAGTTCACGTGTAAGATGAGAGGCCTTCCTAACACCTGCGTGGAGAGTACAGGAGGATTCGGCAAGTACTGCTTGATATCATCGAGTGCAGCTTGGCACGCCTCATCCTATATGAAGGGAGTGTCCTTCTTCAACAGGTGTCAAAAGGGCCTGCATCGTCTTGACAGGTTCGAGATGAACCTTCGGAGAGACTGAAGCTCATGCAGGGTTGTAGGAGGTGGCATGTCTTGGATCGCCTTGATTTTGACTGGCTCGATCTCCAGCCCACGATACCTCACTATGAACCCCAAGAACTTTCCTGAGTATACGCCAAAGGCACATTTCAAGGGATTTATCTTGAGTTGGTGATGTTGGAGCCAGTCAAATACCTTTTCAAGTTCCTTCATGTGAGCGTCCTTCGCTTCAAACTTCACCATGAAGTCATCCACATAGCACTCGACCTCCTTGTGCATCATGTCCATGAAGATGGTCGTCATGGCTCGCTGGTACGTGGCACCCGTATGAATCCAGCTTTTCTGAGCTTGTTCACCTCAGCATCGATCTGCATCTCGAGATCGGGTCTAAACCTTCTTGATTTCTGCTTTATGGGTTTAATGGACGAATCAATGCCAAGGCAATGGACAGCGACTTGAGGGTCTAGACCGGGCATCTCATGATAATATCAAGCAAATACATCCCAATTTGCTCGGACGAGGGAAATATAACTTTCTTTCTCTTCTGGGGACATTTTTGCCGAGATGAAAGTTGGCCTTAGGTCGGCCTCATCCCCTAAGTTTATCTCTTCAAGCTCGTCAGTTGTGGCCAGACCACCTTCTTCCCACTCTTTTAGAGCTTCTTACAACTCTTCGTCGGGGGATCCAAGATGCTTCTTATCAATCTCGAGTGCAGAGACCCATGATACTGACATTTCAACTTCTAGGAGGGTCCCATTGTGGGAAACAATTTCCGATCCCCGGCTAGACGAGGCAATGAAAGGGTCAACTTTGAACGTGGAGTCCACAGAGTCGAGACTGGGGTCACTCAGTTCTTGCCCCCAGCTTAGTGGCACTTCATGAACTTGAACCATGTGACAAGCTTCATGGGAATAGGAGCTTGAAGATGGCTCGGACTTGGCTTGAGATGCCAGGGCGTTAGCGACTGTTAAGAATCCAGCCGCTTGGGCCATCATTTTTCTTAAGCACTTCTGTTGTGACCTGCTGATGTTGGTGCCTTCGAGCTCTCTGTTTAGGGCATCGAAGTCTGAGCACTATCAAGATGTACCTGTGAAAGAAATAGCAGAGGAGGGAGGAGAACAAGAAGAAACAATGGAGTTAGAATGTTTTGGGTAGCTTTTTACTTCATCGTCAGAATTGGACGTGTGCAGGAAGTATTTATGTCATCACTTGTATTGGACGAGTCTCGAGCAATTGATGACTCAAGGACGTCCACCTGATTAGATGAAGGGATGAGGCGAGTTACACTTGGGAAGAAGTCCCATAAGGTCGACAGTGGAGGAAGAGGCCTGAGAAAGTTTTCTTCAACTGGTGGCTGAGGAATGTGATTCCTTCGGCGAGTTGACTTAGGTGCTCGTCTCCTTTTGGATCCCTTGGGAGGTGTTTGGTCTGTCTTATCGGGCTGGTGAGTAGCCCTAACTTGGCGGACTGCTTCACACTTCAGGGACTTGAGCCTACTTCGTCCATGGTAGACTTCCCAGGGCTAAGAAGTCCAGGGTTCAGAGCGGTCTGAGATATCCTCGCAGGGGACCTAGAGTGGGATTTCCTCTTTGACAGGGGTGATGGCTTGGAAGAATTATGTGAGAATGGCACCAACAATGTGGCCTTCTCTTACCATCTCCATGACTACAGCTTTGAATCCATAGCATTCCCTCAGCTCATGGCCCCATACCCGGTGATATGGGAATCATATATTTTCTATACCCTAGGAAAGATGCTTAGGTTGTCTAGAGGGCTTGGGAGTGACGAGACCCTGTTGGAGCATCGTCTCAAAGAGGGTCTGGCTCACTTTGCTAGGCTTGTGTCAGGAGGTATTCTTGTGCTAGTGTAGCAGGGACTTGAGCATGTCCTTCTAGGTTACCACGAACTTCTTCGCACTGATGCATCTTCTTTGCCAAGAGCTCGTGGAAGCCAGTGCATTCGCTCAGATCATGGCCTCGTATTGAATAATGCAGACACCAGAGGTTCTCAATTCCTGAAGGCAGGAACATGGGCTGCCTTTTCGGCTTCGACGTGATGAGACCTTCTTTGAGAATTATGGAGAATATTGCATGGCAGATGGTAGGTGCTTCGTCATCCTCTTGGATTGTTACCATGTGGGAGGCCTCAGTTACCCCGAATGCTTTCTTTAACTCTTCAAGATTTATCTGGCCCTTATTAATAAGGGATTCGATGATGTCTTTAAGAGTATCACCTCGAACCTGTTCATCCGCTCTTCTTGGGCGTCATCTAGCTCGTTGGACACCAAGACACTGACCCTTTCTTCTAGAGGGTCAGAGCCAGGTGGAGTAGCGGGCTACCGGGGTTGGCGAGTAGTACGCAGCAAGTCTGCCTATAGGGGCTCAGCATGCCCTGACTGGACTCCAGTCTTGTATGCCGACAGTGTGAGGACCGGTTCTTGATAGTCTTAGGACCGTGACTTCTTGATAGCTCCATCTTTTCCTATGACAGTAACCACCGAACAATCTCGGACTTCTTACTCAGGTTCTGAATCTGAAGAGGGAAGAAGGGATTGTGAGGAAGGAGGTCATCAAGAGTGGTAACCTCAACTGCCTTAGGGGCCTCTCAGGTTAGGAGTTGCAGGCCTCTCTTTTGCTTGATTTTGAGGCTGCAATAGAATTCACTCCAGAATTGAGCCTGAGATTTGAACTGTCTCAACTTTCTTGAACATGTGAGAGTTATGTCTATCAACTGGAGTAGAGAGTGAGGTCCAGAGATAGAGGGCAATCTGGGCTGTTGCCTTGGAGTCTATAGGTTTCTATCTGCCATCAAGCCTTTGCCCTAAGTTCCCTTGTGAGGTCCGGGTGCACGGCTGACCTGAGGTGGCTGGCTCAAGATGGTATTGTTAAGGAAAACCTTTGAGCACCAGGTCTCGAGGTGTTTGCCTGGCGAAGGAAGAGCGACAGAAGAAGGAATTGACCCATGACTCCGCCTGAGTCAGAATCAAGGAGGAACCTATGAAGCTAAGGCGTGTGCACCTTTAGAGGTAGCCATCCGGGTGACTTGGGGGTCAGCCCGGGCTCTGTTAGCTGGTTCAACCTTAGGAGTCTGAGACCTACGAGTTCGTGTCTGTGAGGGACCGGGTAGGAGCCTATCTCTCACAGGGTGAAGTGTGTGCTGAGAGGGAGGATGAAGTCGTTGACCCTCGTGTGCTTGACCTGGTGAAGAACTGGCGCTACCCCGAGCTGTGGGATGCAGATGCATGGCTCATGCAAGGTTCGGCCCGAGAAGGCCTAGCCTTGGACGTGAACTCAAGGCAGCATAAAAGACGCCCCAAGGTGTGGCTCGAGTGATCAAAGAACGAGCCTTCAGGTGTGTGCAAGAAATGGAGGCCCCATGATCTTCACCTCTGTGTGTCGAGCCTCCAAGCATAGGTTCGGGATGGTGCAGGGGTATAGGGGGTCTTGCGGTGACCCTCAAGAGCGATGAAGACCTATTTTCCTTTCACGAAAGCGGATAGGGCAGCCTTTTGGCATACCTCAGCAATGTGACTGATAGGGGACTTGCCAGTAGCAGGGTACGTGCTGTGTGTGGTAGATGATGTGCTACCAATGTGAAGGGCCTTGGTGGAGGGTCCACCAGGACTAGAAAGTAGGGAATCAGGGACCTTAAAGTCCCTTCTTGCACCAATCATGGAAAGAACCTGGGAGCCAGACTGTGATTCCTGACTCAGGAGAGGTGTGGGGAACGAGGCTTGAGAAGCTCGCTTTCTCGGGATAGTCATGAGTGCGGGGATGAGAAAATCCCCAACTCAGATGAACGAATTGAATAACGCAGATGCCATGTAATGGGTGCAGAAGATAAAAGGTGATGACTATCAAGCAAGAGCGAACCAATGAAGGGGTAATAAGTCCCTAGTTCCCAAGCACTCGTCAAGCTGGTTAGGTGCCTCGATCTCGCCTCCCCAGATCTAGGTGATCAAGTGACACGTGTCTCGGGTTGGAAGACCCAAGACTTGAGACCGCTCTCTTGGGAACCTCAATCAAAAAATAAGGGCAGGTGCCCAATTGGTAATAGAGGAATTTTTAAACGTGAGGTGCAGACCAACCTCACTTGGGTCCGTGACTTACTCGGGCTGACTCGCGCTGGTGCCCTCTTAGATCACAATGGAAAGCCCCCCAGTTGCTTCAACTGGTTCGGAATCTCCTCCCTTGACTTGCAATCTCCTTTCTTTATGCACAACACTGTCATGCTTAATTTGCAAGACAAGTGGGATGAAGGACCCACCCTTATCTTAGGGCAGTGCACATTCATAAGTTAGGATGATGAAGTGGAAGGTTCGAATAAAGGTAGAAAAGAGAAGAGAATTTGATAAGGGGGCGAGATTAGCATGATAGCTGGACTAGTGACCGACTCGGAGTGATAGCAAGACGAGCATACTACTCAAGACCAGCACGACGACAATACTACTCGAAACCAAGGGCGATATGACTGTCCTAATTTAGTGTGGTAGCAAGATGAGCATGGTACTCAGGACTAGCATGACGGCAATACCGCTCGATAGCCAGACCGCTATGATAATACTAGACTAAGTCTATCCCTTGATCAAGCAAGAGTGAGGACAAAAGAAAAGAAAAGAGAAGGCATGAGATGGAACAGTGGAAGGGTCCCGACGGCGTTAGGTATCGCCACCCACAACCATGGAGTAAAAGTGTCGCAGCCCTCGGACAGCACTGGACACTGCTGCTCATGGCTAGAGGATGAACAGTGAACTATAGACGACACTAGGCATCGCCGTTGGCAACACGAGAACACAGCACATCCCATCATGGGCGGCGATAGCTTCTTGTGAAGGGCTCGGCGATAGCCTCTTGCAAAACGCATGGAGATATCTCCTTATGAAGCATATGGCAATAGGCGTGGGACGCAAGAGAAACCTACGGACGGCGATAAGCACTGAGCTCACAAAAGAAGCTCGTGCATGGCACTACCATTGCCATGCACGACCTGTGAAACCACAGGAGGGGGAAAGAAAGAAAGGGGTATGCACAACACTGCCACAGCTGTGCATAGCCTCTGAGAAAAGCTCAGACGAAGAAGAAGAAGGAGAAGAAGAGAGAGACGAAGAGAGGAAAAAAGAGAAGAGAGAGAAAGAGATTTAACTTAAGCCCAAAGGTACCAACCCAAAAGTTTCTCTCTCCTTCCTCTCTTTCTCAAGACAAGACCCAACAATCAGAAACGATGCAAATTTTGTTAAGCAAAGTTTGGTCCATGTACAATGATAGTATGTGATATCTATAGAGTACTACCCAAACATGAGTGGATTGATCAAAATTAAGCCTAATTGTTGAAAATTAAGATTTAATTGAATTAAAGAATTTTAAAAAATGGGTGCAAATACATCGTTTTTCCCCTGCCTAACAATTAAAAAAATTCAAAAACAGTCCCTGCTGCTGCCCTAGAATGTGCGTGATCTTTCTTGGATGATCCGAGGTTGCTTTGGTGCCCATTTATCTTAAAGATTATTGTTTTCTTGTATGGCTCGACATGGCGAACGATTTAATACCAACTTTGAGCCATGGATCATGTTTTAAAGCACGATCATGCGACTTGAAATTTGGATGAATCTTACAAACTTCAGATCGATAGTGTGCTCGTTTCTTGATATTTTTCCGCGATTTCTTTACTAGATCACATTGAGCATGCAGTCACGATCGCGTGGCAACAAACACAGCTCGATTTCATGCCCGAAAGAAGATTTTGCAACTTTTGAGTTTTGGCCAGAATATGAAATTCTAGTGCCAGAATTTGTAGTCACTTTATTGGCTTCATGTGTGAAATCTGACCGTTCATCATGAACGACGTTCGGACTAGTGATAGCCATGGACCTTTCGCAAGTGATGGAACTAGTCTCGCATCAATCCGATGCTCGAATGCCATGATTTGGCCGCTCGAACGATGCATGTCGCTACTAAGTTGCCTACAACTTTCTTCACGGATCAGCAACTTCTCTCTAGCTTTTCTCCTTGCTCGAGCGTCGTCATGAGGCGTGCCATATATCAAAACGTTTGTTTTAACAAGACGAACACGCTCACAAAATTTGAGCATCATCTGACTCTAGGTGAGTGAGATATGGATCCTGAAAGTCACTGCCTGAGGCCGCAAAAATAGTCACATTTAATGGTGCTTTGGGGCAGGGAGGTCACATGGGAATAGTGTGCGGCCTACCCCTTTTCGGTATTTTACCCATAACTTTATCTTGAAGTGCCTGATTAAGTAGAAACTTGACCCATATGAGTTTTCAACCGTGCCGATTCCAATGGTGATGGTCCCACAGCAATTGATGCATCAAAAATAGAGCTATAGCTACAGGGGTATGTTTCACGGTGTAAAAGGCTGATTATGTCGAAACTGTTTCTCAGTCTACACTGCCCTAAACATGTCGTAATCCGATGAAACTTGGTGGGACACTTTTTGGAGTCCTTACGAAGATCTTGACTAGTTCAAGGGCCATTCTGAGACTGTTAAACTTTCTACTATTTGTTTGGATTTATTGATCAGCGTCTCCCTTTTATTTCACATCAAGGACCCATGGTGCTGAAAAATGTCTTCAAACACCTAGCCCCTTGGCTCAGAGAAAGGAAAGCCTCAATCTTAACCATGAGAAACCTTAACCTAGACCTAGGAATCTTAGTTCTAAACAATCTCTTGGGCACAACAACCCTTTTCAAATCAGAGATCTTTTGGTCAACTTCTGAATCAGATTGGCAAAGAGGACGTCGATTTTGATATGGACGAGCCCTCGAAGGCTCGGGAGTCCTAGGCCTTCCGGCTCGGTTTGGTATTATTTTCTTACCCTTTCTTTCTTCTTCTTCTTATTGTTTTGATTTTATTTTGATTTATTTTGGTCAGTATGCTTTGAACTTATATTTTAATGTTTTGGATCATGCTGGCTCTGCCACAAATATGAGAGCGGATCTACTTGTTTCTGAGCAAATCTTGCCTCAGATATGAATTCGATTTGTCCCACTTTCTCTATCGCATTATTTTTATTAGTCTAAGGTGTCAAAATCCGAGAGAACCTCGTCTAAAGATTGGTTTGATTTGCATCGTAAACAACCATATGGACAATAGTCTTAAGTCTATGCATGCTCACGGTCCGGCGCTCCTCCTCGGCCTCAAGGAAAGATGTGAGATTTTCAAGCGTCAACGGGGTGTCACATGCCACAAGATTGGCTGTAAAATTCTCCCATGAAGGAGATAGAATGGTCAAAAAGATGGTCACTTGAGTTGGCAAATCAAAAGTCATGCCGACGAACTCAATGTCCTTCACCATGTAACAGAAATTCCTCACATGAAAACCAATTTTTGAGTTATCCAGCATTCAACAATCCATGCTTATTATTTTGTTTGAATAAGATGGATTATCATAGGCCAACTTCATCTTATCCATGATTTCCTTGGTTGTCCTATATTTTTCATATTTTCTGATATAAGTGCAAGACATAGTAGCTAAGAGCATATTCTTTGCAATTTGATTTTTCGAGCTCTATGTTTCATATGCATCTCTTATGTCTTAGGCGACATTAGATCTAGGAACACTTCAAGGGTCAAGAGTAATCAACGGGATGAGGCCCTCCTCATGGAGTACATAACTCATTTTCCTTTCCCATTCAAGGAAATTCATCCCATTGAACATTTCTTCCTTGATCAATTATGTGACTACTGACTTGGAAACCATGTGTACACACTTGAGCAATATCCTAATACAATCTCGGACTCAAAGGGACCTATTTTAGAGTTTTGGCTCTGATACCACTTAGCAATGTATGAGAAACCAAATCTCATTCCAGGGAGTATAATGTACACGAGGACTAGTATAATGTACACGAGGACTAGACAATACAACTTTAAATTTCAACAATACACTTGAACTACAAATTTTAAAATGAAATTACAGCAAGCTCTCTGCTACCACAGTGACCTAATGATTTTAAAATACACTTGAAAAGAGAGGATACAACTCCATTGAGGTCCCTTATCTATGAACAAGACTATCCATATAGAGAGATCACAACACTACATATGAATAGTGTGCTCTTAAAAATTCAACAACACTCGATCTTACAATGCAAAATTATACATCAATTGACACTTAACAATACATCAAACCAAGATCTCAATTAGATTAATATGTGATTCTTCAAGTGTAGTGTTCATCAGGATCATGGGAAACCATTCGAAGAGCTTGGGTGCCTGGTTTACCGCCTAGGGTCTTAGTTCTATGCCAATGGGTGACATGTGATAACATCTCCTAAATCCAAGCCAATTTATCATATAATAAACGGGAATCCAAGTATTTACTGATACATACTTAAATTATGGAAGGTTTTTATAGAGATTCAAATATCTTGCAAGTGGAAAAAATCATGGGAGAGATTTTGCACTTTAGAACATAAAACCAGTTCAAGTTTCTTCACATAGTGGCTCGTAGAAAATCGACATAATCTCTCTTTGAAAAATGGATAACTCAAGGAGGCTAGAAGGTGATCTAAATAATTGATATGAGTATGAAAACTTAGAAAAAATTAGTCAACAAATATTTGGAAAATCAATTGACAAAAACTTATGGAAAATTACTTCGATTTCTGCATGGATGAAGCTAAGAACAACATGCATTATGAGATATCAAATGGAGAGTCAAAGGACCAAAGAATGATTAACAAATGAAAGAGATGCTCCTATAATTTTAGATGTACAACAGAGATTTGACAATCAAATTAATGGAGAATTGAGAACGTTACTCAAAAAATGAAGGCTTCATGACTACTTCATCCATGGTATGAGCTTTGCACCTTAGACAATCATTAATGGAGCTCGATTTCACTTTGAAGGGGCAGCTCTCTTTCAACACATGAAGATGGAGTTTTGAGAGAGAGAAAGATGCTTAGGTGTTCTAAAGAGAGAGTGAGAAAAGATATTGGGGTGAGGTACTTTTGAGGGAAATTATAGTGTGAGAAATTCATGTATGAAAAAGAACTCACAGGGGTATTTATGGCTTTTCCAAAGCTCAAGGGATGAGATTCTTCTAGATGATGAATTATGACCCTTCATGTTATTTATCAAAGGCTACAAAGAGAGGCATGATCTTAGCACACCATCCACCATTAACCATCAATATGAGTGGCATGAATTTAAACCCCCTTATCCTCCCTTTAATTCACTTCAATTTCCCTTGTTATCAAAATACCCATGCTCTACAGTTTTAATAAAATAATAAAACCATGATGGAGGGTATGTCCTTATGGTCATTTGACCAAAATTCTAGAAAAAACAAAATTTCCCTTCATTTTAAATAGCACATGGGGTTGGTTAGGTGCCTCGATCTCGTCTCCCCGGATCTAGGTGATCGGGTGATACGTGTCTCGAGTTTGAAAGACTCAGGACCTGAGATCGCTCTCTTGGGAATCTCATTCACAGACCAAGGGCAAGTATCCAACTAGTAAGAGAGAAATTTTGGATGTGAGGTGGGGACCAACCTCAACTGGGTCTGTGACTTACTCGAGCTGACTCGCTCTGACGCCCTCTTAGATCATGACAGAAAGTCCCCCAGTTGCTTCAGCTGGTTTGGAATCACCTCCCTTGATCTACAATCTCCTTGTTTTTTGTACAACACTACTATGGTTAATTTGCAAGACAAGTTGGCCAAAGGACCCACCCTTGTCTTTAGGCAATGCACATTCGTGTGGCTAAGAATGTGGGAAGTTAGGGTGATGAAGTGGATGGTTCGAATAAAGGTCGAAAAGAGTAGAGAACTTGATGAAGGGACTAGACTAGCATGATAGCCGGACAGTGACCGACTCGAAGTGGTAGTAAGACAGGTGTGATATTCAGGATCAACACAACGGCGATACTACTCGAAACCGAGGCCGATATGACTGTCTTAATCAGGTGTGGCAGTAAGATTGGGCATGGTACTCAAGATCAGTACGATGGCAATACTGCTTGACAGCCAGACTACTATGGTGATACTAGACTAAGTTAACCCTCAGTCGAGTGAGAAGAGGAGAGGATGAAGAGAAGACATGAGGCGGTAAAGAGATGGGGTCTTGCCGGCACTAAGCGTCACCAACCACAACTGTGAAGTAGCAGTGTCACGACCCTTGGACGGCGCTATACACTACTGCTCACGTTGGAAACACGAGAAGGCAGCACACCCCTACATGGGCTGCGATAGCCTCTTGTGAAGCGTGCGGTGATAGCCATTTGTGAAGTTCTTTCCAAGGCACATGGCGATAGGTGTGGGATGCAAAAGAACCAGCGAACGACGATAAGTACCTAGCGCACAAAGGAAGCTCGTGGACAACGATAGGCACCTAAAGCACAAGGGAGGCTCGCGGGTGGCGATGGGCACTGAACGCATGAAAGAGGCTTGTGGACAGCGATAGACTCCGAGCGCACGAAGGATGCTCACCGACGATGATAGGAGTTGACGCGACTTCTCACGAGAGGCGATAAGCATCGCCGTCTACGATAGGTGCGGTACAAGGGGAGTCCCTTGCAGGAGGCAACAAGTTTCACCATCTATGCTCTTCATTGAGACATCGAGGACACATCTGTGAATGGTGATGAGCAGCACCGTCAGCGAGGCTCGTTGAGAGACAAAGATGGACGAACAATAGGGGAAAGATGCTCGCGCATGGTGCTGCCATCGCCATGTGTGACCTGTGAAACCATACGAGGGAGAAAAACAAAAGAAAGAGGCATGCACAGCACTGCCACTGTTGTGCATGGCCTCTGAGGCAGGCTCAGACGAAGAAGAAGGAGAATAAAGCAAAGAAGAGAGAGAAGAAGAAAGAGAAAAGAAAAGAAAAGAAGAGAGAGAAAGATTTACCTTGAGCCTAGGCGTACCGATCCAGAAGTTCTCTCTCCTTCCTCTCTCTCCAAATGTGACCCAACAATGAGAAGAAAGAGAAATTTTACTAAGCCAAATTTTCCTTAAAGAAGGACACATGGGTTTTGGGTACAATGGTAGTACGTGGTATATATAGAGTTGTGCCCAAACATGGGTGGATGATCAAAATTAAACCTAATTGCTGAAAATTAAGATTTGACTAAATTAAAAGCAATTAGAAAATAGGGTGCAAAATGACAGATATTCCCCTTCTTAACACTTTGTGAAATTTCAAAACAGTCCCTGTACTGCCTTAGAATGTGCCTGATTTTTCATAGATGATCTAGGGTTGTTCTGATGCCCATTTGATCGAAAGATGATTGTTTTCTTGTACAGCTCGGCATGGTGATCGATGTAATACCAACTTCGAGCCATGGATCGTGTTTTTAGGGCACGATCATGCGTCTAGAAATTTGGATGAATCTTGAAAATTCAGAACGATAGTGTGCTCATTCCTTAATGTTTTTGTGTGATTTCTTCCTTGGATCACACTAAGCATGCCGTCATGATTGCGTGGGAACAAACGCAGCTCAATTTCGTGTTCAGACGAGAATTTTGCAACTTTGGAGTTTTGGCTGGAATCTGGAATTTCACGCCAGAATTTGCAGTCACTTCATCACCTTCGTGGGTGTAATCCGACCATTTATCATGTACAGGGTTCGGAGTAAAGATAGCCCTAGACCTTATGCATGTGATGGAACTAGTTTCACGTCGATTGGGCTCACGAGCGGTGTTATTTGGCCGCTCGAGCGAGGTGTGCCGCTGCTGATTTTTCTGCAACTTTCTTCATAGATCAGCAACTCTCTCTAGCTTTTCTTCACACTAGGGCATTGTCGTGAGGCGTGCCATAAACCGAAATGCTCCTCTTGACGATACGAACACGCTCAAAAAGTTTGAGCGTGATTCGACTTGAGATGGGTGAGATAACTTGAGATGGGTGAGATATGAGCGTCGAAAAACATTGCTCATGACCATCCCTTTAATGGAATTGAATTGCAGGGTGGCCGCACGAATAGCGTGCGGCTCCTCCTGTTTTGCTTTTTTGCTTATAACTTCTTCTTGGAATACCTGTTTAAGCTGAAATTTGATCCCTATGGGTTTTCAACCAAGCTGGATCCAATGGAGGTATTTTCAGAGCAATTTGACACATTAAAAATATAGTTCTAGTTATAGGGTTCATTTCAGGGTGCTAGAGGTTAATTCTGCCAAAATCGTTCTTTTGTCTGTGCTGCCTTAGACATGTTGAAATGCTACGAAACATGACAAGAGACTTTTAGGAGTCTTCATGAAGATCTTGATCAGTTCTGAGGCCATTCTAAGACTGTCAAAATTTCCACTGTATGTTAGGCTTTATTGACCCTTCCAACAGCATGCATCACTGAATGTTGTGTTTTGAGAGAAGTGAGAAGTACAATCATTTGAGAAATTTCCCCTGGCTAGCCACAGGACTACATGAACATCGTGGAGATCCACGCAATAAAGTACAGGTCCATCCGTGGAGACTTTCGGGGGAGAAAAAACTTTTGAGTGATCTGTTGAAGTCCTCACCCTCGATGGAATATTTGAAATTCTGATAGCTTGAGGATTTTGTAAGGACCTCATTGGTCAGAATTGGGCTTATCTGGTAGCCAAGTGCTATGAACCTTTGGTTGGCATTGTTTGTTGCTACACTAAGTTTTCTTTTGATGATCAGGGTATTTTTGTAGGTCCCATCTAGCGGGGTCCATTCGGGGGCTTCTGACCCATCTCAAAGATCTGGGCTTATCGACTCGAGGGAATTTTGAAGAGGCGGCCTCGTGGGGCCCATCCTGTCCGGTCCAGTCGGGGGCTTTTTACTGGCTTGTCCCAAAGATCTGGGCCTGTCAGCTAAGGAAGGTTTTTGGAGAGGTGATCTCATGGGGAGGAATAATCATGAAGTCTCTGGAAACTTAGGCCCTGGCTTTGTCAGTTTCTTGCCTTCATGATGGTCTTTAGCATTTTGGAGCGATCTTTCGGTCATCATCCTCACCCTCAAGGACTCTCTTTTCTTTTGGAGTTGAAGTGTGGGAGATCTTATGAGGCTCTCACTCTCAGGTGAGCTATTTTGTGTTGTGATTGGATGCTGGCAGTTGAGAATTTTATGTAGACCTCATTAGTCAAGATTATTATTGTTTGGCAATTGGGTGTCGATAGAGGCTGTGGTACTGCGTCAACCTATTTTGTTGGTCCAAGTGCCATTTTGTGGGTTTTCACTTGAATAGAGGAAGCGGCATCGTAGAGACGATTTTCACCAACTTCCTTTATTTTTTAGCTCTTTTGCCCATGACCTTGCGGTCATATCCACCATTTTCATCTGTTTTTCCTCACGATGCCCTTTTGAGGTTTTCACCATGCCTGGGTTTTTGTCTTCACGGAAGTGTTTTACTCATGGTTACATGACCATGCCCGTCCGTCATTTTTACTCATGGCGTTCCCTTGTCCAGGTGTACACCATGCCCCTTTTTTGTGAAGGCGTGTTTAGGGTCATGCCTTCGAGACATGTTCGAAGCCTTTTAACGCCATGCGATGAAGATGTGCACTATTGTTTAGAGTCATATAGCTGGATCGTAGTGGGGATGAATGGCAATCTGTAGAGGCCGTGGAGTGAGTATGGTGATGGTTTTGACTCAATTTGGGGAGATGGCACGAGGCTACTTATGAAAGATGGATGATGTAAAAATGCAGGGCGAGATGGCTCGTAGTTTTTTGAGCATGGGTAAGACTTACTAGGGAATGGTGGAGAATGATGAAATGAATGGACTCACTAGGGAAGTAATGAAGGTGATGTGCACATGAACGGGTCTGTTTGGGAAGACATGCACGAAGATGCATGTAAAGGGTGTGTGCGCGTGTGTGGGGGCATCCCTAAGGTCATGTCTTTGGGAGCTGTGCAAAGCAGTTTAAGTCCCTAGTGGAGTCGCCAAGCTGGTTAGGTGCCTCGATCTCGCCCTCTGAATCCTAGAGGATCAAGCGGTGCACGTCTCGAGTTTCGAGGGAGACCCGGAACATTTATGAGATCGCTCTCTCGAGAACCTCGTTCGATAACGGGGGCAGGTGTTACCAACCAGTGAGAGAGGAATTTTAAAGGTGGGTTCGAGACTTACTCGGGCTGACTCTCGTGGGCACTCTTAAATCATGAAGAAGCCCCCCAGTAATAAAACTAGTTTGGAATGGCCTCCCTTAGCTCGTATTCTTCTTATTTTCTGCTTTTCTGCAATCACACACGTATATGGCAAAGTTTATGGGACAAGTGGGTCAGACCTCACCCTTATCCTCTTTGATGAATGTACACAGGCATGTGTATTCAAAAAGAAGAAAGAAAGGCGAGGGAGAGAAGAATTCGACCAAGTGAAAGGATCAGAGTAGTGACTAGGCTGGTTGATAATTGGCCTAACTTGGCAGCAAAATGGGCCTGGTAACAAAGACCGGCTCACGGGATCACCACTAGACGTTATTACCAATATCGACCAGCTAAGCACGATGGTCGGTCTGTTGTGGCAGTAAAGCGAGCCAAGCGATCCTAGCGCAACAACATTACAGCTAGACAACAGGCATTCCATGAGATGCGAACCTCAATCCCTCTTGATCGAACGCAAGAGTAGCAGAGGAATGGTTGAAGAGAAGAAGGGAACAGACAGCAGGAGAGAGAAGAAGGAAGAGAGGAGGGTGAAGAAGGGAGAGAAGATGCAGTCGGTGCTAGACATAGCTGACTGTTTCAGGAGATGAGAGAGGGGAAGCTGTCGGCACTAAGTCTTGCTAACGGATAGAAGAAGAGAGAGAAAATCAGTCAGCACTAAGTCTCACCGACTGACAGAGGAAGGGAGAGAAAATCAGTCAGCATGAGGTCTCGTCGACTGACAGAGGAAGAGTGAGAAAACCAGTCGGTGCTAGATCTCACCAACTGACAGAGGAAGAGAGAGAAGGCCCAGTCTATGTTAGGTCTCGTCGATTGACAGAGAGAGAGGAGACCAACTGACACTAAGTCTCGCCAACTGATAGAAGAAGAGAGAGAAGACCAACAGGTGCTAGGTCTCGTAGACTAGCAGAGGAAGAGAGAGAAGACCTAGTCGACGCTAGGTCTTGTCGAATGACAAAGAGAGAGGAGACCAACCAACATTAAGTCTCACTTACTGATAGAAGAAGAGAGAGAAGACCAATCGGCACTAGGTCTCACCAACTGATAGGGGAAGAGAGAAAAGGCCCAGTCGATGCTAGGTCTCACCGACAGACAGAGAGAGAGAGGAGACCAACCAACACTAAGCCTACCGGTTGCATCAGAGGGGGACAAATGGTGATAGAGATGAGAAGAGAATATGAGAGAGAGAAGAGAGAGAAAGAGATAGAAATGAAGAAGAGATAGAGGGGAGAGAGAAAGTTGCTTGCCTGAAGGGTATTGGCCCTTTTCTTCTCTCTCCTATCTCTCTCTCTCTGAGACGTAATCACAAGCTCAAGCAAGGAATCAAAATTTTTATTCAATCTTCAAACCATCAACTGAAGGCCGAGGGGTCTTGTTTACAATGAGGCAGTGCCTATTTATATAGAATTGTGCCCAAACATGGGTGGATTAATCAACATTGGACCTAATTGCTGAAAATTAAGATTTAATTGAATTAAAATAAATTCTTAAAATGGGTACAGAAGGACTGTTTTGCCCCTACCTAACAATCTATGGAATTCAAGAACAGTCCTTGCTGCTGCTCGAGAACTTACGTGATGTCGATTGATCCGACATTGCTCTGATGCTCGTTTGATCGAAAGATTATTCTTTTCTTGTAGGGCTTCACATGGCGATTGTTTTGATACCAACTTCGAGCCATGAACCATGTTTTTGAGCCATGATCACAAGACTTGAAATTTGTTTGAATCTTGAAATGTTTGGATCGATAGTGTGCTCATTCCTTGATGTTTTTCTATAATTTTTTCATTGTAATGCACTAAGCATGTCGTCATGATCGCATGGCAACAAACAGGGACGCATTTTAGAGCTCAAACGAAGATTTCACAACTTTTGAGTTTTGGCTGGAATCAAGAATCCAGCGATTGGAAATTTAGTTACTTCATCAGCATCATGCATAATATCTAACTATCCATCATGCACAGTGTTTGGACCAATGATAGCTCTGGACCTTACGCACATAATGGAATTGGTTTCACATTGATCCGTTGGGCGAGCGTTGTGATTTGGTACATCGAGTGAGGCATGTCGCTGCTGAATTTTCTACAATCTCTTCACAGATAGGTAACTTCACTCTATCTTTTCTCCCTGCTTGGACATCATCTCGGGGAGTGCCACATATCGAATTGTTCGTCTTGATGAGACAAATATGCTCACCAAATTTGGGAGCAATCCAACTTGGAACGAGTGAGTTATGGGCCCAAAAATTGACTGCCCATGATTGTAAAAACAACAACCTTTAATGGTGTTTTGGTGCAATAAGGCCACACAGGAATAGTGTGTGGCCTCTCCTGTTTCAATGTTTTGCTCATATCTTTGTTCTAGAGTGTCTGATTAAGCCGAAACTTAGTCCATAGGGGTTTTCGACTGTGTAGAATCTAATGGCAGTGGTCCCACAATGATTTGAGACACCGAAAATGTAGTTCCATTTGTAGGGTCTGTTTCAAGGTGCTAGAGGCCATTTTTCCAAATATTATTCCTTTATGTTCACTACCTTAGACATGTCGAAATATGGCTACCTTAGACATGTCGAAATATGAAGAAGCTTGGCAGGTGGTCTTTTGGAGTGCTGATGACGATCTTGACCAATTCTAGTGCCAATCTGAGTCTATTGGGAATTTTCACTGTTTTGTAGGCTTTATTGACCTGCTTCCTATCAAGGCCAAGGTGTTGAAAAGTATGTTAAAACAGCTTGCCCCACCAAATGTTGTGCTTCAAGAGAATCGAGAAGGAAAATCATTCAAAAAGTTTCTTCTAGCTTTTACTTTTTTCATTCCTAGTCACAGGACCATGTGAACGTCGAGGAGATTCACTTAATGGTGTAACTAGGCTGCTCAGACATAGGGATGAATTGTTCTCGGGTCCGTCTGTGGAGACTTTAGGGGGAGAAGAGAATTTTTTGAGGGATCTTGTCGAAGTCCTCACCCTCATGTGGACTATTTGTGATTCTGAATATGAGGATTTTGTACTGACCTCGTCAGTCAGAATCGGGCCCATCTAGCAATTGAGTGATATGGCGAAGGGCATTATTCCCATTTGGCCTGGGTTCGTGGGTTTGCTTTGGTAGGCACTATTTGCTACTACACCAGATTTGCTTTTGATGTTCAGAGTACCACTTTGGGTCTCAACTACCGAGTCTAGTCGGGGGCAGTGTTAGTCGGTCCCGGAGGTCTAGGTTTGTCGGTTAGGCAAGTTGAAGTCTCTGACAGGTTCTCCACTAGCTTTATCAGTTTCTTGCCTTTGTATTGTTTGTTTTTTTTAGTATAATTATGACCTCGTGAGAGAAATATTCTTTCTCATGAGACTTGTCTTGTCGTCTTGAAGAGTCTTATGTCTTTCAAGTCCTTTTGCAACTGGACTCAGACTGTCGAAATCTTTTCCTTGAAGCTCATGTTTTTGGGGTCCTAGTTTTTATGTCACCATAGATTTTCTTCATTTGAGTGAGGATTGAAACCGCCTATTGAGGTGAGTGCTGCATCAACCTGTTTATTGATCCAAGAGTCTTTTGCGGATTTTTACTTGGTCTTGGGAAGCGACGCTGTAGAGGCGGTTTTCACCAACTTCTTTTTATGGGATTCTTTTACCCATGACCTTCTAGTCTTGTCCACCCCTTTTTTTTATTCTTTCTCATGATACCCTTTCGAGTTTTCACTGTGCTCGGTTTTTTTATTCACGGAACTCTTTTACTCATGGTTTTGTGACCATGCCCATCCGTCATTTTTACTCATAGCGTTCCCTTGTTCAGGTATACACCATGCCGTTATTCTTTTCTCTTTTTCTTTGTGAAGGCGTGTTTAAGGTCACACCTCTGAGACCTGTGCGAAACAGTTTATCGTCATGTGGCATGGATGTGCACCATGGTTTAAGTCATACAGCTGGACTGTGATGGTGATGGATGGAAGTCTATGTAGGCCATGGAGTGAGTATGGTGGTGGTTTGGCTCACTTGGGGAGATGGCTCAGGGCTACCTATAAGAGATGAACGATGTATGAAATGTGAGTGGATGATGGTGACCCACTAACTTACAACAAGTATAGATGGCGGGATGGGTGAGACTCACTGGGGAATGAGGTATGGTGATGAAAGGAATGAACTCACTGAAGAGGTAATGAAGGTGGTGCGCACACACTATCAGGTAGGTTAGGAAAGGCGTGCGTGAAAGTGCACGTAAAGGCATGTGCGCATATGTGGGGGCGAGTTTATGGTCATGCCTCTATGACCTGGGCAAAGCAGTTTATCATCATGCCAGCAGAACGTGCACTATAGTTTAAGGTCATACAGCTGGACCGTGGTTGCTGAGGCTTTTAACATCATGCCGCTAGGACAAGTGCTATGGTTTAAGGTCACACAACTAGACCATGGTTATGTAGTTTAAAGTCATACGACTAGGACCATGCAGTTTAAGCTTGTGCAACTAGACCTCTGCTACAGTTAAAGTCCTATAGTTTTGACCATGGTGTTGTGCAGTTTAAGGTCATCCAGCACGGACCACCGCTACAGTTTAAGGTCGTATAGTTTAGGCCATGGTGTTGTGCAGTTTAAGGTCATGCAACATGAACCACTACTACAGTTTAAGGTCATGTAGTTTGGATCATGCAGTTTAGGTTCATGCGTCTAGACCGAGGCTGTACAGTTTAGGGTCGTGCAGCATGGACAGAGGCTGTGCAAATAGGGTCATGTAGCAAGAACCAAGGTTGTGAAGTTTAGGGCTATACAGCATGGACAAAGGCTATGCGGTTTAGGGTCATGCAGCACGGATTGAGGCTGTGCAGTTTAGGGTCATGCAGCACGGATTGAGGCTGTGCAGTTTAGGGTCGTGTAGCATGGGCCGAGGCTGTGCAGTTTAGAGTCATGCAGCATGGACCGAAGCTGTGCAGTTTAGGGTCATGCAGCATGGACCGAGGCTGTGCAGTTTAGGGTCATTCAGCACAGACCGAGGCTGTGCAGTTTAGGGTCATGCATCACAAACAGAGGCTGTACAGTTTAGGGTCGCGCAACATGGACCGAATCTATGCAATTTAGGGTCATGCAGCACGGACCGAGGCTGTGTAGTTTATGGTCATGCAGCATGGACAAAGGTTGTGCAGTTTAGGGTCGTGAAGCATGTACCGAGGTTGTGCAGTTCAGGGTCATGCAGCATGGATCGAAACTGTGCAGTTTAGGGTCATGTAGCACGGACCGAAGTTGTGCAGTTTAGGGTATGCAACATGGATTGAGGCTGTGCAATTTAGGGTCGAGCAGCATGGACCGAGGCTATGCAGTTTAGGGTCGTGTAGCATGAACCGATGTTGTGCAGTTTAGGGTCGTGTAGCATGGACTGAGGCTATGTATTTTAGGGTCGTGTAGCATGGACCGAGGTTGTACATTTTAGGGTCTTGCAGCATGGATCGAGGCTGTGCAGTTTAGGGTCGTGCAACTTGGACCAAGGCTGTACAATTTAGGGTCGTGCAGTATGGACAGAGGTTGTGCAGTTTAGGGTCGTGCACATGGACTGAGGCTGTGCAGTTTAGGGTCGTGCAGCATGGACAGAGGCTGTGCAGTTTAGGGTCGTGTGGCATGGATCGAGGCTGTGTGGTTTAGGGTTGTGTAGCATGGACCAAGGTTGTGCAGTTTAGGGTCCTGCAGCAAGGACCAAGGCTGTATAATTTAGGGTCATGCAGCATGGACCGAGGCTATGCAGTTTTGGGTCATGCAGCAAGGATCGAGGATATGTACAATTTAGGGTTGTCCAGCATGGACCGAGGCTGAGTTGCCATGTAGGTGGAGCTCCATGGGGACTAGGTCTGTGGTTGGCGATCCAACTCCCTGGGGATAAAATGGTTTAGGTCATTCACAAATTGAAGGCCTAGATGGAAATGGTGACCTGATGAAGGCTAGTGAACAGAGGTAGACTGGGTTTAAAGGAGGTAAACATACTCTTTGGAGAATTGGCTTATGAAGATAACCCGATTCTCTAGGGATAAGATAGCTTGGTGTGAAACAAACCCACTGGGGATTCTAGGGATAAGCATGTCTCTAACTCCACTGGGGATAATGGGCTGCAGTACGCGTGTGACTCCTACTGGGGGATGAGGGATAGCTCCTGACTTCATTTGGGAAGGCACGGCTTAAGTGCAACGGCCCGTGTGTAAGTCCACTGGGGACGACACATCATGGTTTGGGTGCAAATTTACTAGGGATAGTGGTAGGGCATACACTGCTTGAAATACGGCCGGCGCCAAGTGTAGCGCTAATGATCTATTGCGAATAGTCAACAGGCGCTGAGTTCTCACAACATAATCGGCGCTGGGTTGTTAAAGATTCAACTGATCGTGAACAACCCATGATGTTATCTGAAGTCAATTAGCGCTGAGTTAACTGACGCTAGGGTCGTTTCTAGAAACACACCCGGCATTTGTGAGGGGCATTTGTGGGTAGTGTAGTCTATATAAGGGGGTAAAATCCCGTTTTCCCTTATTTTTCACCAAGGGTAAAAACATAAGCATCAATTTTCTTTAACAGTGAGGAGAGGGTGTGCCCGATTGAAGTTTCGACAAGCAGTAAGATTTCAGCAGGAGTTTTGTAGGGAAGATTCTTCGACAAATAGCAGGATTCCAGCAAGGGTCTTGCAAAGAAAACCTTCGGCATGTGGACTTTGCCCATAATTGGGGAAGTTGCAGAGAGAGTAGCAAGGAGAGGAGAATCCTCCAGGAAATTTTCCGCGAAAGAGAGGAAATTATGGGTGCAGTTTTCCTTTCTGGTAGGGTTTTTTAGGGGTTTCCCGACAATTGTGGATGCTTTTCGACACTGCTTGTGGTGTTGCAGAAGTTTCTGGGAACTTAGGGGAAGTTTACAGGAGTTTTTCGGTGAGTTTCTGGTGACACTCATGCCAAAACACAGGCGGGAAAGTCTTCAATAGGTTTTCGGTCATATAAGAAAAGTTCCTGCGGGAAAAGAATGGTCGCAGGAGGTGGGTCGTATGTTTGTAGGAGGTGAACTGTGATGAGGAAGGTGTACGGTTGGTGATGGTTTGCCCTTTGTCCATGGAAATAGTGTGGTTATCAATCGCTAGTGTGTGAGGCAGCGTCGAAAGACATGGAGACGATTGTCAGTCGACGTTGCTAAGTTCGAGGTGTCATGACTATGATTCGTGGCACATGCGAGAGATACGATCACAGTCGACGTTGGCCTTGGACAAGCTCAACCGTCGCTGAGCGCTAAAAGACTCAACCGGCGCTAGTTGTTGGTGCTTAATCGGTGCTGAGTGCTAAAAGGCTCAACCGGCGCTAGTTGTTTGGTGCTCAATCGGTGATGGGTACTGAGAAGCTTAACCGGCGCTGAGTGTTTGTCAAACTCACCCAGCTCTATTTGTTAATATGCGACCGGCATTGAGCAGTGAGAAGCTCACCCAGCGATAAGTGTTTGAGAGGCTCAATGGGTGTTGTTGCATTGCCTTAGCATCTTTTGAGAGTGAACCACTAAGTCCATTTGTAATGGTTGGTTCTTCTTACCAAATACCTGATGTGAAGATGCTCCCATGGAAAGGAGAAATCGGTGCCCGTGATTTTTCGGGTGAAGTTTTATCAAGGGGTGAACCCATTTGGCTGACCCAACCTGTCTGCGAACCAGAATGGCCCCTTAGTGTTACATTCATTACTGACCCCGTATGCTTTGAAGTGTGGTAGGGCAATGATGTCAACGTCTGTATTGAAGAAGGGATAACACTTCTTCATTGTATGCATCGAAACACAGCTTCCGGGGGGAACTTGCCCACCTTGCGAAAGCAAATGGTCCAGGCGAAGGGATTACTTAGGTGGTTGGCAAAAGCCTCCGGATTTAGGGAGAGCACCAATATCTGAAGGAATATGCTTCTTGGACTGCCAAGGTATTGGCCTCGTATGGAAGCACTCTTGAGCGTGCTTCGCTATTAGCAGTGGTCCAGTGTTTAGGCGTTACTAGGACCGTTGCTCCAATACAGTAAAAGTATTGCTGAAGACGTGGAGCCATGTAAGCAATACTTGGCTTCTTGGTCATGGTGAAGCAGGAATCTCTTGACTAGACCTTCACTTCATTGGAGGTCTCCCGATGATCGGGGCTATGTATGAAGTGTTTGTGCCCTCAAACTCAGCCATCTTTGGTGGTGTTAACTTTGGGGGTGAAGAGCCACCAGCCAGTCTTCCAAAGATCTTTGAGGCCCATCAGTCGATTGTTGGCCAATCTACCAATGGCAGAGTCACCTTTACAGAATGGGTGAAATTCTTTTGCGGGGATTATTCTTAGGCCGGTCGGGGTACTTCGAAGGGAAAAGCGAAGGCAGTTGTAAAAGAGACACCTCCCATATATCAACTCAAGACTGGCGATGACAGTGTTTTCTTGGCCGCCTACCTGGCCTTAGTCTTGTGCAAATTCTTGTTCCCTAGCTAGGGAGACGACATTCATCAAAGCGTATTATACGTGGCATGCGACATGGCCAGAAAGCGTGAGTATGCCCTTGCTCAACCAGTCTTTTGCAATTACCATGGCTTGGGGGCCATCTCCCATGGAAAAGCCTATATGGGTAAAGAGGGAGGGAATGGCATCGTAGGAGGAGAAGCTTTTCTTGGAGATTTTAAAACTCCGTTCCCTGTGCATTATGTGTACAGGTGGTTAGGGGCTTATTTCCCTAACACCTACGTCAAGCATCAGTGCTCAGGAAATAAATTGTGTCCCTTCCTGATGAAGATTGTGAACCAAAGGGCTATCTTCCATACCCTAGGGGAGGCTCGAGGTATGTTCGGGAATGATTCCTTGAACATGAGGAGAGTCCCTTTTCCGATCGGAAGCTTCACCGATCATGCTTTTGTTGATGAATTGGGGAAGGAACTGGATGGTGCCCCAACAACAATTCAGGAACTCATGTTTATGCTGAGCATCAGAGGAGGAGTCTTACCTAATCGGACTCCACACAGTGCCAAGCTGGAGGGGTATTTCCCCCACCGCTTCGCCTGTCAGCATAGGCTTGACCAAGGCTGCCCCTTCTCGGTATTCTTCGAGAAGCACCGAAGTAAGGAGTATAACGGGAGGGCGGAAGAGTTTGGAACTTTTCGAGAGTGTTGGCTTCCGGAGGATATACGGACTGCTTGGTCCATGTGTCTTGAAATGACAGAGTCTAGCAAATATGTGCTACCTCACTTTGGTAAGAGAGTGCGAACAACCAGGGCATACGTGTACTGGTGGAGGGTCACCAGTAAGGGCTATTGGGATAAGGATCACCCTTGAAAAGGGGTGAACGGTAACTGGAGCCAGGACACCCGGCAAAGGAGGCTAGCAGATGCTCTTATTCTCGAGATGGTGTTTTCCTTGGATTATCTCTCTAACTGGTGGGCTTTGGGGCTTCCACGCATGATTGCTGCCGATGAGGCCTCGCCAGAGTTCCCTGCAATGAAGATGATGACTGGGAGTGTCTTTGACAATCTTAGCTCAATCTTCAAATGGGATGAGGAGCGACGAGTCCCTGGTTATGAGAAGCATCCACCACAGGACTTGAACGTCGTAATCAGGAGCAGTCCTCACAACAAATTGGCTGGAGGGCCTTCTCAGAGAGGTGGATCTGAGGCAATAGCTCCTACTCTAGGAGGGGGAAAGAAAAGAAAGCGCCCGACTACTGCAGACACCCTTGCAGTGTCTTCAGCTAGTGAGCATATTCGGAGGTGAAAGAGCGACAAGCTTCCTGTGGTGTCAAAAACAAGAGGTAGGCCTTCCTCTTCTGATCTTTTAAGAAATCTTCAAGTATCGCCCTTTGTGCTTTCTGAACCATCTTCTAATTCTGCCACAATGTTTTCTTTTTCTTCAAAAGCTGAGGCAGACGACTATGACAGCTCTGAGCCTATTGACGCTGCCTCTAATTGGGAGGGCACTCCGGATCTTAGGGAGACATCCTTAATTCTAGGGGTAGTTCCTGGGTCTGAGGCCGCTCGGGTGGAGACTGAAGAGGATGAAATCCCTGAAGAAACTACTCCATATAGGGGCTCTGCTGTCGATGTGGCCTCCATGCATGAGGAGTTTAGTGCCCCGACCGAGGCAGGGGCTATGGCTCGAGGAGAAGAGCCTGAAGTTGATGACGTGCCCGAGCCCCAAGAGTTTGTTGGTCCCATGGTCCCGAGTCATGATGATGGGGGGACTGAGCTCTTGATTGCTGAGGTTCTAGCTGTTGAAGACGAGGGCCAAATGGAGGAAGCCATTGCCAGAGATGAGTCGACTCAGGAAGGCTAAAGAGAAGAGGCAATTCCTGAACTTGGTGATGCTTAGGTGACTATTCGGAGGGTGAAGAGCAAGGGGAACAGGTTCCTCTACAGCCTGTTGGGACAGCAGTAGAGGTCCTCATAAGAGAGGGTCAAGATGGCGAGGTTGGCATTGAAGAGCCCATGCAGATTGAGGCTGGGGTTTCCTATGAGCCTGAAGGGCAAGAAGCTCTAAGCTTCACCCTTGTTTTAGAGGAGCCAATGGCTCAGATGACTCTCACTTCAACAGGCTCGGTCCCTGAGGTCGAGGTGTCTTCAGCAGTGGTGTCCTTAGCGGCACCCTGCAGACCTGTTTTCATTGGTGTTTCTAGCATGATTGAAGACATGTTTAGAGTGGGTCTTCAGGGCTTGAGGGAGCTGCCTTTCAATGAGCTGGGAGAAAGTTTGGCCAGGCTGAGGGAGTTTGTTGTGACTATTGCGGTCGAGACTGTGCCAGAGGTGTTTTCCCATTTCGATGCGACTCTAAACGAGTTAGAGAGCTGGCGGTTGGGAGTGTTGCATCATGAGGAAGAAACCAGAAGGGTAGCCTCCTTGGAAGAGTTGATCTTACATAGTCGCGAGAAGATAGATGCTTGTATTAAGAAGAAAGACTTGATAATCTGACACCAACAGGACCTCAAGAGAGAGGCACAAGGAAGCTTCAAGAAAATGATCGAAGTCAGAGAGGCAATGCGAATACCGAATGAAGAATTCACGGGCCTCGAGATGGAGATGGCTCAGGAGACCTTGGAGACATCTTTGGTTGCAGATTTGTCCGAGCTCGATGATACAACTGAGTCAAAAATTGTGGTGATGACAGAGACGACTCAAACAGTGGCAGAGCTGAAGAAATGTGTTCAAGGCACCGAGACTTCTCCTGAAGCAGGCAGCACAGAGATCAATAAAATGATTGATCGTTTCTAAGCATGTTATTCCCCTTTTTTTTCAGTACTTGTAAAAGTTTTGACCAATGAATAAAGCCCTTCTCTTTTTGATTGACTTTACTGCATGATTTCATTCTCTCTTTACTTTTGATGCACTTCATGTGATTCTTTTGAATGCCTCTCGATGACCTTCATTGTCCCAAGAAACTAATACCCTAGGCCTTGTTTAGCCCTATGGTGGACTGCCGCAACTTGGATAGCTTGGAAATAGGGAGTCGTTGCTTTTTTCCCTTTCAATGTCTGATTGGCCAAAGGTTCATAGATCATTTTCCTCATGATTTGGTGAGCCAGGTTTCTATAGACATTCCAATCAGGAGGGGCGCCGGCCTCTATTGGTGGCGTGTTTACTTCAAGCTCATCATAGCTTTTAGTCTCCGGCACAAACTCTTTGAGTTGCTTTGAAGCGATATGCATGACCTTCAATTGACTCTGAATACTGCGGACTTCGGTCCTCAAGTTTGCTAGAGGATCCTGCACTTTAGGGGGAGGAAGTTACCCTTCGTCAAACTTCTCTCCTGAGAGGTCAGGGAAAAGTAAAACTTTTGGTTGGACAACAATCTGAGGAACATTCTCTATACTTATAGCTACCGGACATTGAAATACTTTTCATGGTGGTTGTCACACTGCTTCGGCTTTCAAGAGTGCAATGGGGATATGTAGGACTTTTTGATGGTCCGATGTATAGGTGATCCTTGGAGCCGAGAATTCTAATGCTCGATCTCATAAATGAGTTCTGGTTCATTGTTCGGCCAAGGTCGCTCAGAACTAGGGGCAAAAGGTGGAGACTCTTTTTCAAACGAAGAGAGAGTTTTTTGAGGGATGATGGTTGGGGTGTTGGAATGAAGAGTAGCTAAGGGTAAAATTCTACCCTGCCTTTCTTCTTCCTTGAACATGTTCACTGACGTCCTTTCAACATCCTAAACAAGTTCATGACTCAAGGACACAATCTTGCTTGTAGACCTTCATCACTTGGCTTCTAAGGCAATGTCAGATATGTGAAGTAATATTTAGCATCAGCGTAGTGAATTTCGACCACAGGGAACGGTTTTTTGTCAGCATAGACCGTATGTTGTCTCCCATCTCTGCTATATTTGAAGCACTGATGATGGAACCACCCCCTGGTCAAGGAGCCATAGCCGACCAAGGAGGATATTGTAAGAAGTGTCGGTGTCGATTACACAAAACTGGGCGTAATCATTCAGCTCACCGATCTTAAAACGAAGGCGTACCGTGCCAGCCAGCTCTCCTCAAATTGGTTGAACCCTTGAACTGTGACGTGGGTCGCGGTAAGATATTCAGACCCCAATCCTAATCGAGTAAGTATCCTCCTTGGAATCAGGTTGACTGCCAAGTGGGAGATGAGACAGGAGCATCCTCTTGATAGGATGAAGATGGAAAAAGGATTGTTCCAGGGATGAAGTCCAGCAAGGTTAGCAACGGGGGAAGGGACCTGAGAAATTCCTGCTCGACTATGGGTTTCTTCGGCGAGCAGCCCTTGGTTCCCGTCTCTTTTTGGTTTTCTGAAGTTATGTCTGATTCATCTCGTTGGGGTGGGAAACTGCTCCAGCTTGGCGAACCGCTTCTCGTTTTAAGGACTTGAGTCTGCTTTCGCCAAGGTAGATGGCTGGGAATTCGAGGATTCCACAAAGTCTGAGTCATTGATAGAAAGGTCTTGATTTGTGAGATCTTCTTGCCCCGATGGAGAAGTGATTTGGGGATCAGTTACGGGGAGATTGTAAAATTCTTAACACTCCCGCATCTTCTCTACGAATATATCAAGGAAAGTTGTGCATTTTGACAAATAATGACCTCTTATTTAATGGAAGGGGCACCATAGATCTTCAGTCCCCATAGCAAGGCGGCGGGGTTGCCTTACCTGTTTCGGTGTGATTATGTCTTCCTGAAACATTATAATGAAGAAAATGTGGAGGATATCACGAATTTCTTCTTCTTCTTGAATGGTTACGGCATGGGAAGCCTCAGCTGCCCCGAAGGCCTTCTTCAAATCTTCAAGCTTTATCTGACCTTTCAGAATGAGGGCCTCAATGATATCCTTTAGCGTGTAGCAGTCGTCTGTGGGATGATTGATCCTCTGATGGCAAATACAATAACTCTCCTGAGTGTCAAGGCCAGACTACTCAAGGAACTTGCTTTCTGGAAGATGGATCATGTTCTGCTCCAATAGTGCTACGGAGGGCAATTTGGTGGCACTTCTTGCGAACGTGTTTGGTGGGAAGCGGGGAAAATAGTAGGGTGCACAATTGTGCACATGCCACCACAATTGCGTGTAAAAAAAAGCACATTTTTCACGAGAAGCAAACGCGTTGAGTTGAGTGCGTGCGATGCACATGTGCACTAAACTTCGTATGGAGGGAAATTTGGTGGCACTTCTTATGCATGTGTTGGGGGAAACCTGGGAAAATTACTAGGGTGCACAATTGTACACAAGCCGCAACAATTGCATGCCAAAAAAGGGCACGGTTTTCGCGTGAATCGCACGTGTTGAGTTGAGCGCATGCGGTTTGGATGTGCACTAAACTTCGTACGAAGAGAAATTTGGATGCACTTCCTATGCACGTGCTTGGGGAATGTGGGGCAAATAGTAGGGTGCTCAATTGTGCAAAATCCGTCGCAATTGCGTGGACAAAAACAGCAAGGTTTTCGCTCGAATTGCACGCTTTGAGTTGAGAGCGGGCAGTGCAGAAGTGCACTACACTTCGTACGGAGGCCAATTTAGTGGCTCTTCTTAGGCACGTGTTAGGGGGAACGTGGGGCAAATAGTAGGGTGCACAATGGTGCACAAGCCACCACAATTGTGCACAATAAAACGGCACGGTTTTCGCACGAATTGAACGCATTGAGTTGAGTGCGCCTGGTGCGCATGTGCACTAAACTTATTATTGAGGGCAATTTGGCGACACTTATTTCGCACTTGTTTGGGGGAACGTGGGGTAAATAGCAGGGTGCATAATTGTGCAGAAGCTGCCACATTTGCGTGGAAAAAAATCGCACTCGTTGAGTTGTGCGCGCACGGTGCACATGTGCACTAAATTTCGTACAGAGGGCAATTTAGCGACACTTCTAGCGCACGTGTTAGGGGGAACGTGGGGCAAATAGTAAAATGCACAACTGTGCACAAGCCGTCATAATTGTGTGCAAAAGAAAGGCACTATTTTTGCGTGAATAGCACGCATTGAGTTAAGCGCGTCTGGTACGGATGTGCACTAAACTTCTTACGGATAGCAATTATGAGGCAGGTTTTGCGCACGTGTTTGGGGGAACATGGGACAAATAGCAGGGTGCATAATTTTGCACAACCTACCACAATTGCGCATAAAAAAAGGCACGGTTTTCACGTGAATTGCTCGGGTTGAGTTGAGTGTGCACGGTACGCATGTGCACTAAACTTCGTACGGAGGAAAATTTGGTGGCACTTCTTGAGCACATGTTTGGGGGAACATGGGCAAATAGTAGGGTGCGCAATTGTGCACAAGCCGTCACAATTGCGTGAAAAAAACGACACGGTTTTTCTGCGAATTGCATGCGTTGAGTTGAGCACTTACAGTACGGATGTACACTAAACTATCGAAAAGAGAGAAATTTGATGGTACTTCTTACACACGTGTTTGGGGGAATGTGAGGGAAATGGTAAGGTGCGCAATTATGCACAAGCTGACACAATTGTGTGTAAAGCAATTGCATGGTTTTCACGTGAATCGCATGAGTTGAGTTGAGCGAGCGATGTGCACATGTGCGCTAAACTTCGTTCGGAGGCTAATTTGGTGGCACTTCTTACGAAAGAGTTTGGGGGAACGTGGGGAAAATATTAGGGTGCACAATTGTACACAAGCCGCAACAATTGTGCCCAAAAATATGGCACGTTTTTCGCACAAATTGTACACGTTGAGTTGAGCGAGTGCAATGCACATGTGCATTAAACTTCCTACGGAGGGCAATTTCGTGGCACTTCTTGCGAACGTGTTTGGGGGAACATGGGATAAATAGTAGGGTGCACTATTGTTAATAGGCCGCAACAATTACGCTCAATAAAACGACACGATTTTCGCGTGAATTGCAAGCGTTGATTTGAGCACGCACGGTGCGTGTGCATCAAACTTCGTATGGAGGGCAATTTGGTGACACTTCTTGCGCACGTGTTGGGGGGAACATGGGGAAAATAGTAGGGTGCACAATTGTGCACATGCCGCTACAATTGGGCGTAAAAAAAAGCACGATTTTCACGAGAATCGCACGAGTTGAGTTGAGTGCGTGCGGTGTGAATGTGCACTAAACTTCGTATGGAGGGAAATTTTATGGCACTTCTTGCGCAAGTGTTTGGGGGAACGTTGGGTAAATAGTAGGGCGCACAATTGTGCCCAAGCCGCTATAATTACACGTAAAAACAGCACGGTTTTCTTGTGAATCGCATGCGTTGAGTTGAGCGCGCAAGGTGCTCATGTGCACTAAACTTCCTACGAAGGGCAATTTGGGTGCACTTCTTATGCACATGTTTGGGGAACGTGGGAAAAATAGTAGGGTGCACAATTGTTCACAAGTCACCACAATTGTGCATAAAAAAAGGCACGGTTTACACGAGAATCGCACGAGTTGAGTTGAGCACGTGCGGTGCGCTTGTGCACTAAACTTCGTACAGAGGGCCATTTGGTGTCACTTCTTGTGTAAGTGTTTTGGAGAATATGGGGAAAATAGTACAGTGCACAATTGTGCACAAGCTGCCACAATTGTGCGCAAAAACCCAACGCGGTTTTCGTGCGCATCGCACGCGTTGAGTTGTGCACACGCGGTGCACATGTGCACTAAACTTCGTACGGAGTGAAATTTGGTGGCACTTCTTGCGCATGTGTTAGGGGAAACGTAGGGCAACTAGTAGAGTGCACAATTGTGCACAAGCTGCCACAATTGCGTGCCAAAACAAAATGTGGTTTTCGTGCGAATCACACGCATTGAGTTGAGCGTGTGAGGTGCGCTTGTGCACTAAACTTCGTACGGAGGTAAAATTGGTGGCACTTCTTACGCATGTGTCGGCGGAAATATGGGGCAAATAGTAGGGTGCACAATTGTGCACAAGCCGCCACAATTATTCGCAAAAATACGGCACGATTTTCGAGCAAATCACACTCGTTGAGTTGAGCGCGTATGGTGCACATGTGCAATAAACTTCGTACGAAGGGAAATTTTGTGGCACTTCTTACACACGTGTTAGTGGTAACGTGGGGCAAATAGTAGAGTGCACAATTGTGCACAAGCCACCACAATTGTGCGTAAAAACATGGCACGGTTTTTGCCGAATCACACGCGTTGAGTTGAGCGCGTGTGGTGTGCATGCTCTCTAAACTTCGTACGGAGAGAAATTTGGAAGCACTTCTTGCGTACTTGTTGGGGGGAACATGGGGTAAATAGTAGGGTGCACAATTTTGCACAAGCCGTCGTAATTGTGCGCAAAAAAGCGGCATGATTTTGGCACGAATCGCATGCATTGAGTTGAGTGCGCGCGATGCGCATCTGCACTAAACTTCATACGGAGGGAAATTTGGTGGAACTTCTTGCACATGTGTACAGGCGAACCTAGGAAAAACAGTAGGGTGCGCAAATGTGCACAAGCTGCCATAATTGCACGTAAAAAAAAGACACGATTTTTGCACGAATCGCTCCCGTTGAGTTGAGCACGTGTTGTGTGCATGTGCACTAAACTTCGTACAGAGAGAAATTTGGGGGCACTTCAGGCGTACATGTTTGGGGGAATGTGGGGTAAATTGTAAGGTACTAAATTGTGCACATGCCTCCACAATTGCAAGGAAAAAAACGGCACGGTTTTTGTGCGAATCGCTCCCGTTGAGTTGAGCTCATGCAATGCGCATGTGCACCAAACTTCGTACGGAGAGAAATTTGGTGGCACCTCTAGTGCACGTGTTTGGGGAAACGTGGGGCAAATAGTAGGGTGCACAATTGTGCACAAGCCACCACAATTGTGCGCAAAAAAATGGCATGGTTTTTGCATGAATCGTACGTATTGTGTTGAGCGCGTGTGGTACAGATGTGCCCTATACTTCATACGGAGGGAAATTTGGTGGCACTTCTTGCGCATGTGTTTGGGGGAACCTGGGAAAAATAGTCAGGCTCACAATTGTGCACAAGCCGCTACAATTGCATGCAAAAAGCGGCACGTCACAATTGCGCAAAAAAAATGGCACAGTTTGTGCTCAAATCGAACACGTTGTGTTGAGGTCACGTGGTGCGCATGTGCACTAAACTTCGCACGGAGGGCAATATGGTGGCACTTCTTGCGCACTTGTTTGGGGAAACGTGGGGCAAATAGCAGGGTGCACAGTTGTGCACACGCCGCCACAATTGCACGCCAAAAAGTGGCACAGTTTTTGTGTGAATCTCACGCGTTGAGTGGAGCACGCGCAGTGCGTGTGTGCATCAAACTTCGTACAGAGGGCAATTTGGTGATACTTCTTGCGCACATGTTGGGGGAACATGGGGAAAATAGTAGGGTGCACAATTGTGCACATGCCGCCACAATTGCACGTAAAAAAAGAATGATTTTCACAAGAATCGCACGAGTTGAGTTAAACGCGGGCAGTGCGCTTGTGCACTAAACTTCGAACGAAAGGTAATTTGGTGGCACTTCTTGCACACATGTTTGGGGAAACGTGGGGCAAATAGTGGGGTGCACAATTGTGCACAAGCCGTTGCAATTACACGTAAAAAATCGGCACGAGTTTCGTGTGAATCGCATGCGTTGAGTTGAGGGCGCACGGTGCGCATGTGCACTAAACTTTATACGGAGGGAAATTTGGTGGCACTTCTTGCGCGCATGATTGGGGAAACATGGGGAAAATAGTAGGGTATAATATTGTGCCCAAGCTGCCACAGTTGCGTGGAAAAACTGACACGGTTTTCGTGCGAATTGCAGGCGTTGAGTTGAGCACGAGTGGTTCGCATGTGCACTAAATTTCTACGGAAGGCAGTTTGGTGGCACTTCTTGTGCACATGTTTGGTGGAATGCGGGGCAAATAGTAGGGTGCACAATTGTGCACATGCCACCACAATTGTGCGTAAAAAAAAGCACAATTTTCACGAGGATCGAACAAGTTGATTTGAGTACGTGCCATGCACATGTGCACTAAACTTCGTACGGAGAACAATTTGGTGGCACTTCTTGCGTATGTGTTGGGGAAAACCTGGGACAATTAGTAGCGTGCACAATTTTGCACAAGCCACAACAATTGCATGCAAAAAAAGGGCACAGTTTTCGCATGAAACTCACGCGTTGAGTTGAGCGCGTGCGGTATGGATGTGCAGTAAACATCATATGAAGGGTAATTTGGTGGCACTTCTTATGCACGTGTTTGGGGGAATGTGAGGCAAACAGTAGGGTGCACAATTGTGCAAAATCTGCCGCAATTGCCCAAAAAAAAATGGCACTGTTTTCGCCCGAATTACACGCGTTGTGTTGAGCGCGTGCTGTATAGAAGTGCACTATACTTCGTATGGAGGAAAATTTGGTGGCCCTTCTTACGCACGTGTTAGGGGGAACGTGGGATAAATAGTAGGGTGCACAAGCTGCCACAATTGCGCAAAAAAAACAGCACGGTTTTCTCACGAATCGAACGAGTTGAGTTGAGCGCGGTGTGCATGTGTACTAAACTTCGTATGGAAGGCAATTTGGCATCACTTATTTCGCACTTGTTTGGGGGAACGTGGGTAAATACTAGGCTGCTTAATTGTGCACAAGCCGCCACGTTTGCACGTAAAAAAATGCCACGATTTTTGCAGGAATCGCACTCGTTGAGTTATGCACTCACTGTGCACATGTGCACTAAATTTCGTACGGAGGGAAATTTGGTGGCACTTCTTGCACACGTGTAAGAGGAAACGTGGGGCAAATAGTAGGGTGCTCAATTCTGCCCAACCCACCGCAATTGCATGCAAATAAATGGCACGGTATTGACGCGTATCATACTGTTGAGTTGAGCAAGCGCGGTGCACATGTGTATTAAACTTCGTAAGAAGGGAAATTTGGCTACACTTCTTGCATGTGTTTGGAAGAACCTACGACAAATAGTAAGGTCCTCATTATGCACAAGCCACCCCAATTGCTTGCAAAAAAATGGCACGGTTTTCACGTGAATCGCACGCATTGAGTTGAGCGCGTGCGGTACAGATGTGCACTAAACTTCGTACAGAGGGCAATTTGTTGGCACTTCTTGCGCATATTTTTGGGAGAGTGTGAGGCAAATAGTTGGGTGCACAATTGTGTGCAAGCCGCTACAATTGCACATAGAAAACGGCAAGGGTTTTGTATGAATCGCAAGGGTTGATTTGAGAGCGCGCGGTGCACATATACACTAAACTTCATACGGAGGGCAATTAGGTGGCACTTCTCACTCACGTGTTTCGGAGAATGTGGGGAAACTATTACGGTGCACAATTATGAACAAGCTGCCACATTTGCGAGCAAAAAAATGGCACGATTTTCGTGCAAATAACACGCGTTCACTTGAGTGTGGGCGATGCGCATGGGCACTGAACGTCGTACAGAGGGAAATTAGGTGGCACTTCTTGCGCATGTTTTTGGGGAACATGGGGCAAATAATAGGGTGCACAATATTGCACAAGCCACCACAATTGCGAGCAAAAAAATGGCATGGTTTTTGCACGAATCGCACACATTGAGTGTTACGCGCACATTGCGCATGTGCACTAAACTTCGTACGGAGAGCAATTTGGTGGCACTTCTTGCACACATTTTAGGGGGAACGTGGGGAAAGTAGTAGGGTGCACAATTGTGCACAAGCCCCCGTAATTCTATGCAAAAAAAAGGAACTCTTTTCACTCAAATCGCACGCTTTGAGTTGTACACGCTCGGTGCGCTTGTGCATTGAACTTCGTACGGAGAGCAATTTCATAAAACTTCTTGCGCACGTGTTTGAGGGAACTTGGGGAAAATTGTAAGGTGCACAATTGTGCACAAGCCACCACAATTGCGGGCAAATAAACGGCATTGTTCTAGTGCGAATCGAACGTGTTGAGTAGAGCATGCGCGGTGCGCAGTTGCACTAAACTTTTTACTGAGTGCAATATGGTAGCACTTCTTGTGCACATGTTTGAGGGAATGCGGTGCAAATAGTCGGGTGCACAATTCTGCACAAGCCGCAACAAATGCGCGTAAAAAAATGGCACGGTTTTCTCGTAAATCCCATGTGGTTAATTGAGCGCGCGCAGTGCACGTGTACTAAACTTCAAATGGAGGGAAATTTGGTGGTACTTCTTGGGCACGCGTTAGGGGGAACATGCAGCAAATAGTAGGGTGCACAATTTTGTCCAGGCCGCCGCAATTGCACGCAAAAAAACGGCAAGGTTTTGGCGTGAATCCAAGCGTTGAGTTGAACGCGTGCGGTACGGATGTGCACTAAACTTCGTATGGAGGGAAATTTAGTGACACTTCTGGAACACGTGTTCGAGGGAACGTGGGGCAAATAGAGGGGTGAACAATTGTGCACAAGCCGCCACAATTTTGCGTTAAAAACGACACGATTTTCTCGCTATTCGCATGCGTTGAGTTGAGCACGCGTGGTACACATGTTCGCTAAACTTCCTAGGGAAGGCAATTTGGTGTCACTTCTTGCACACATGTTTGGGGGAACGTAGCGTGAACAGTAGGGTGCACAATTGTGCACAAGCAGGCGCAATTGCGTGCAAAGAAATGGTACGGTTTTCACGCACGCGTTGAGTTGAGTGCGCATGTGTACTAGACTTCGTACGGAGGGCAATTTGGTGGCACTTCTTACGCACTTGTTTGGGGGAACGTGGGGCAACTAGTAGGGTACACAATTGTGCACAAGCTGCCATAATTATGCATAAAAAAAGTACGATGTTTTGTGAGAATTGCACGAGTTAAGTTGAGCGCGCGCGGTGTGCATGTGCACTAAACTTTATACGAAGGGAAATTTGGTGGCACTTATTTCGCACGTGTTTTGGGGAACATGAAGGAAATAGTAAGGTGTACAATTGTGCAAAAGCCGACACAATTGCGCGCAAGAAAACGGCAAGGTTTTCGCGCGAATCGCACATGTTGAGTTGAGCACGAGCATGTGCGCTGAACTTCATACGGAGGGTGATTTGGTGGCACTTCTTACGCACGTGTTTGGGAATGTGGGGAAAATAGTAGGGTGCACAATTCTACACATGCCGTCACAATTGCGTGCAAAAAAATGACACGGTTTTCACGTGAATCGCACGTGTTGAGTTGAGCGCATACACTGCGCATGTGCAATAAACTTCATACGGAGGGCAATTTGGTGGCATTTCTTGCGCAAGTGTTTACGAAAACATGGGGCAAATATTAGAGTGCAAAATTGTGCACAAGCCGCCACAATTGCGCTTAAAAAAATGGCACAGTTTTTGCGCGAATCACTCATGTTGAGTTGAACGCGTGCGATGCACATGTGCTCTAAACTTAGTATGGAGGGAAATTTCATGGCACTTCTTACGCACTTGTTTTGGAGAACGTGAGGAAAATAGCATGGTGCACAATTCTGCACAATCCGCCACAATTGCGTGCAAATAAATGCCATGGTTTTGGCGCAAATCACATGTCTTGAGTTGAGCGTGCACAGTGCGTATTTGCACTAAACTTCGTACGAAGGGTAATTTGGTGACACTTCTTACGCATGTGTTTGGGAGAACCTAGGAAAAATAGTAGGGTGGACAAATGCGTACAAGCCGCCACAATTGCACGCAAAAAACGACACGGTTTTCATGTGAATCGTACCCATTGAGTTGAGAGCGGGCAATGTGCATGTGGACTAAACTTCGTACGGAGGGAAATTTGGTGGCACTTCTTGCACACGTGTTTGGGAGAACATGGGGCAAATAGTAGGGGGCACAATTGTGCACATGCTACCACAATTGTACGCAAAGAAACGGCATTGCGCGCAAAGAAACGACACGGTGTTAGTGCGAATCGCTCGCGTTGAGTTGGGCGCGCGCGATGTGCATATGCACTAAAATTCATACAGAGGGCAATTTGGTGGAACTTCTTGCTCACGTGTTACGGGGAACATGGGCCAAATAGTAGGGTGCACAATTGTGCATAAGCCGCCACAATTGCGTGCAAACAAATGACACGGTTTTCACGTGAATCGCACGGGTTGAGTTGAGCGCGCGCGGTGCACTTGTGCACTAAACTTCGTACGGAGGCCAATTTGGTGGTAATTCTTGTGCACGTGTTTGGGGGAACGTGGGGCGAATAGTAGGATGCACAATTACTTACCACGCGCGCAATTGTTGTGCCCATGTACGAAGGAATATAATTAAGTATTTTTCATATCTTTTAATCTGATGGGATAAAGGTTTAGAAAACTGAATGATAAAGTTTTGCATCATCATTTGAATCATGATGGTTGTTCTAAGAAATGAATGATTCAGGTCTCTCACTTTGCAGGTCTTTTAAGATCAATTAAAGGAATGACTATTCCCAATGTAACCCTGACACCCTTGAGAAGTATATAAATAGGGACCTCCTCACCTCTCATTCTCTACCCGAAAATTCTCTCTCTCTCTCTCTCTCTCTCTCTCTCTCTATATATATATATATATATATATATATATATATATATATATATATATATATATATATATATATATATATATATATATATATATATATATATATATATATATATATGCTCTCATCCTATTCAAGGTCTCATCTCTCTAATGAGAGATAGGGGCATGCCCCCCATATGAACCCAAAAGGTGGGCAAGCGCCACTCATTAGAAATTACCTAAGGCAGGCCTAGCATTGGGGACTGAGGCCTAGGCTTGACGCATGTAGTCTCTTGCTATCATAATTTTGTGAAGGGGTTTAGCCAGGCTTTCTCATATTTAGAAGATCTGAGAAAGTCCATTAATATTATGTACCATTAGAAGAGGAGACCCAGTGTCGGATGTTCTAAATCTGATTGAGGTATTCTTCCAGCATTATTACTTTCATGTTTTGCAGTCCATTTATCTTTTGTCATTCAATAAAGAAAGTTGTAATTAGAGTCATCAAGTGAGAACCAATTTATTTATTTATTTTTTCTTTTGAGTTGAATTTATTATAAGTGGACCACTATAAATGTTCTAGTTGGTGTAAGAAAGAAATATTAAAATTATACACACCGTGCTAGATTTCCTTATCCCACATTCAGAGATGTACATTGTGTAAAGAAACAAAAAAAGAGTTTTAAAGTACCAAAAAGGGTATATATTGTAATATATTATCTTAGACCTTCTATTCTCAATATTTGAATGTGTTTATAGATCTGTTCGATCAGTACCATTTTTTTAGTTTCAAATTTTATAATTAAATGTGTAGTTTTTCAAGTCATATTTGAAATTTATGATACTAAAATTACATATTTCAATGAGTCTCTATAGTGCGCCTTAATTAGATTGTTTAAGGTAGACACCCTATAATAACTACACCCATAGTTTATTAATAAAGGAAGTGCTTTAGTAAATATTCCATTTAATGTGCATACTATATAGGCCTATATAACATTAAGGGGAATACATTAAATAATAGATCAAGAAAGCATGATTTCGTACAAAAATCTGCACGCGATCGGTGCAATTATGTCAGAATTTTTAATACCAAAAAGGAAACAGTGCTCCTTTTGGCAAAAAGCACCTATATAATATACTTCACCTATCATTGCATAAGCCACCGATCCATGCTGAAAACATTATCATTCACCCGCTCTTATTTGTGCCGACGCTCACCCATCTTCAGCCACAATTATAACTTTATTTACCAACCCACAAACAAAAAAAAGAAATATAACTCTACACGCATATGATTCCATGACAATTTTGGCTTTTGTTTGCATGGGCCAAAAATCTAATCAACCACCATGCTCCTTTTTCGAGCAAAACATTTTATGCTCCAAGGGAACACACTATTTATCTACTTCCTCTCCAAAACTCATTTGGGGGTAATTTTAAGACCCAAATTTTAGGGACTTAAAATCTTCAACCTATATACTAAATAAAAAGAAATTCGAAATTGTACTTTCTATAAACTTGAAAATATCATGTTTCAATATTGAAAAAAGACCGTCCAATTTAGAAGGGGGGAATCCAAGTAATAGAAAAATCAAAATTGAAATTTATTCATTCGAAAATTAAGCATCTAGTGATTCCTCAATGTTTAAAATTTTATACCAAAAAATGCTCCCAAACATGTCTTATGACCAAGGGAGCAGGTGTACAATATTGCTCCTACAGAAGCATGGTATAATCACTCTTTTTCGTTATTGGAAATAAATTGTGGAATCGAAGAAACATTTTAAACGGTGGGGTCGGTGAAAGCTGAAGCTCGTGGCCTATAAACTCCAGAGGGCTATTTCTGCCCTTGTCTTACTATCCAAAATCGAAACAGCAACAAAAACGTTTTAATGTACTAAGAGCATTTTTGTCATTTGTAGTTGAGGCTTGGGACTAATGGCCTTTCCAAATGCTTCGGGGGATCAAAGATCCAGATTTTAGAATTTTGGTAGCAAGAAAATAGTATGAGGGCATTTGAGTAATTTTTGAGCCGTTGGTGCCTGTTGGATTGGTTAGGAATGGGAGTCCACAATGAACGCATGTGCAGGCGATAACCCAAGCCCTCTTCCTCTCATCTGATCACTTTGTCTCCATACGCTTTGCTTGCACGTGCACTTTACAGTTGGAAGGACCTCAAAAAGGTCCTTCTACTGTCTCCATCTCTCTCCCTCTCTGTCTCTCTTTCTTAGAGTGAAAGGGGTGTCTCACGCCAAGGTCCCCACTTTTTAACCATGTTAGACATGAGATTGTTATATCAGAGTGGAAGGGGATTCATAAAAAATGGTCAATTGGAGCAAAGAAGTGCGCACATTCCCTTGGAAACTATTACCCTTGTTTATGAGATTTGTAGGATAATAGTGCAGTGCTACTATGGAGAATGAGAATGCAACCAGAAGGCAGATCCCTTGGCGCATCCGGACGATTTTGATTGTCAATATATAGCTGGAGACAATGTTTTTCCTCGCCCAGGCCTTTGACTCGGCCCTGGCCTTAGACGAGTAACTTGGTGGCATCTGAGTGAACTCAGTTGAGTAGTACTAAAAAATTTAAAAAAATTCAAACAAATTTTAAATAAAAAGAAAAATATTGAAGTTGAACAAAACCAAAGTAGTATTTAGAAGGTTTAGAAAAGATAAAAATATGTCAAACATGGATTTAGGAAATTTGATCTAGGGTTGGAGACATTTCAATACAAATGGGGCTTGTGAAAAGAAAAACTCACAAATCATTGTTAAAAAAAAAAAAAATCCAAATTACATATGTGATTTTATACATAGGTTCCACTTTTTTATATGATTGTTTATTTTTTTTATTTTTTTAATGACCTGAGTTGCAACAAGGAGCCGAGTCTGAATGGACTTGACCGAGTTTTCCACCACTAATACTAGGTTTTGTCTTGTATGCTTATTTGCAACTTATTGAAATCGACTAAATGAAATAATTAAACATTAAAAAGAGAAAAAGAGATTTCCGTTGTTCTACCATTCACATTCACATGTTGGTTATCATCCATATGTTAGTGGCACATGTGATTAAATTGGATTCTTGAATCTCGTCCTATTGAAAGCGGGGGTCATGACAGAGATGTAACTAAATCCTTGGGGGTTATCTAGGTCATCATCATCATTTTCAGAGCTTTTTCCCAAATAATTAGGATCAGCTAAACGAATTATGGTCCGTATAGCTTTTCTCACTACTTCCAACTATGTCCATTTGGCCCTACCCGTTGTCCTTTTTTAGCCTTTAACTTGAACTAATTCACACCTTCTAACAAGTGATGTATTGGGCATGCACTTCCTAACAAGTGATGAATTTCTTGGCCGTCAATCTTAACTATTTTCTCATATATACTTCTATTATAACTAAACTTGTATGCTATATATTCTATTTTAGTCTGCCTGATTTTTGAAACCTTTAGATTCTAGAGCATCCTTTCAAAGTAGTAACTTTGTGTTGACAACATTTTGGATCTCATCGATCAAAATTGTCGTCTGTAAATGACATGCACCACAGTACCTCATCTTGTAGGTGCCTAATTAGGTCATCTATAAACTAAACTAAGAGATTAGGGCTCATTGTGGATCCCCAATATAGACCTATCCAGGTACCTTTGATAATCTTAGTTTGGTTCTCCACACCATACTACTTGCCCACATTTGTTGTATTAAGTTGCAATGTAGAGGCTGAGATTAAGTGTCATGTAATTTTATGAAAATAAGTTATATTTCAAAATAAGCATTGTAATGACATCTATGTCATATTTAGAGTTGTACTTTGTATTTAATCAAGCTCAATCTTAGTTTTAGTGAGTGGGAAAAGTTGTTAGGACCAATTGAAATGTTTTCCTCTGTATTTCTGAAGTCATTGTAATCTTGTAATTGTGGTTTATGCCGAAATAATAGTGGCTGTATTTTCGTTTTTGATCTTGTATTTTTTGAGTTTGGGTAAAAAAATACCCTGGGGCAGCGCCCCTTCAATATTCCTAGAAGTGGTATCAGAGTTATTCAAGAGTGTCTGTTTCCCACTCTTGCATCTAGTTTGTAAACCTAGGCTCTCCACAAATCTAGAAATGGCACACACTACTTTGGATGCTTTAGCTCGCCCAAAGCCAGAACGTTAAAGAATAGGGGGTCACATTTGGACTTTTAAAGTGAACATCCACGTGCTCAAAGTTGTCGTCGTGAGTTTTGGTCCCTCCCATGCTTCTTTTGAAAGTAGGACAATCTGATTTAGTACTGTTATAATTTTTTTTTTTTTTCTTACTGGATCATTCGCAATGATCCAAGTACAATAAAATATCACTTTGAGATAAGCAAATAAACAATAAAACAGTTCGCACTTGTTACCATTTATTACAACTCCTTTATTCAAATAACAAAAACTTGACACATTGCTTATGAGAATTGAAGAGCACAAAAGGAAATAAAGTAAACCAAATAAAAGTTGTTGGAGATTACTTCAACCGGGCTTAGTATACCCCACACTGAGTCTCATCCACCAATAGTGCTTGGGATCAATGATCATTCTCGAATCTACTAAATATGGTAAAATCCTGCAATTATGAGAATATGTGGAACTATTTTATACCAAAGTGCCAATGCTTTAGTGCCTTAACCTGCCTCAAACCCCTTTGGCTTAACCTATAGAGATGAGAGATGAAAGATGTCGACTTGGTGGGGTGTGCACCCTTCTAATTTCCATAAGAGAGAGAGAATACTAAAAAGAAAGAGTGAGAGCATCATAAGTGTGGCATGCCTTCTAGAGAGAGAAGAGAGAAGATTGGAGGTGTAGAGATTTAGGGTAGAGGGGAGTCTGTTTGAGGGTATTTTTCAACACTTGTATCCCCGGTTCGAATAAGGAGAGAGCAATTTGCGACCTAGGTCCACAGGTACCAAAATGCTTGTGGACCACTGAAGCTGTAGGTCAATAAGCCTTGATCTAGATTAAAATTTCGAACAGCCTCAGAATGGTCCAATGGTCTTATTGAAAGCCTCAGCTAATCTATTGGCTCAAGGGTGATACATAGTCGAGTACCTCCATCTAAAGCCGAACAGGTTAACCAAGCGATCAATATGATGACTTCTAAATTGAGGGTCATTGTCTGATATAATCCGGTCAGGCATCCCAAACTAGTATATGATGTGATGTCGCACGAAATTGTCCACCGTCGTACCAAGAACTGGCTTGAGCGGGACTGCTTCGGCCCATTTAGAGAAATAATTTGTTGCAACTAGAATAACAACATGAACCATTGTCGAAAGAGGGTCAATAGCACCTACAATGTCCATACCTCATTATGAGAAGGGCCATGACGCCACTGTAGGGTGTAGGAGTTCTGGAGGCTAATGAAGAAGATTTGAGTGTATTTCGCACACCTGGCACTTTTTAGCATAGTTTAAGGAATCAGCAATCATCGAAGGCCAATAATATCCCAATTTGTGTATCCGTTCATAGAGTTTAGGACCAGATTGGTGTAGTTCACAAATGCCTGAGTGTACTTCTTCGAACACCTTATTTGCCTCTTACGCGTCCACACAACTAAGAAGAATACCGTCAAATGATCGTCTGAAGAAAGCATCTCCTTCGAGGAGGGTATACTTGGTAGACATTCAACGTACACTATTGCGTTTAGCACAATCTTTCGAGAGCTTGCTATGTTTTATAAAACTAATGATGGGATCTCTCCAATCTTCTACCTGCTTGACTTCCACGCATATTGGGTCGAAGAATTCTAGTTCTTGGTTACGAACCTTAGCTCCTTGACTCCGTGACATTTCTTGTTCAGTCTTGATTACTTCTTTAGCTGATAGAAGTGCTCTGAATGGATAAGGAGGGCATTCGGGGAAGAGATTTCCCTCATCATCCTTATCTACCTCAGTTCTTAGTTCAATGTGCTTCCATTCTACCACCTAGACAAGCGTGGGTCCTAATATGGATAATTGAATTGTAGCCTTGAGTTTTGTAAGTGCATCAGTCAGCGAGTTTAGCCTCCTAAGGATGTGACTCAAGGATACATCCTCAAACTGGGTCATATAAGATTTTGCAGTATCATGATAAGGCTTGAGAGTGTCTTTTCTTATGTCATATATTCCTCGAGTTGTCGAATAACCAACTCAGAGTTGCCATATATCTTGAGCTATTCTAATTCTATATCAAAGGCTATCTCCAATCCAATTATAAGGGCCTAATATTATGCTTTGTTATGGGAACTGGCTTAGGTGAGACAGAAAGATAGTGGTAATACTCCTCCTTCTGAAGTCAGGAATACCACTCCGGTGCCTTCTCTGTCAGATTGGAAGGCTCCATCAAAGTACATTTCCCACGCGTGAGTAAGTTCTTGCACAGAATACTTCTTCGTCAGGAGATCACTTGATAAAGGAGATTCTGCCGTTTCGAGGTGTGCTGCGAGAAAATCAGCTAGGGCTTGGCCCTTGATGGCCTTTAGTGGGACATATGTGATGTCAAATTCCATCAACAATAATGCCCACTTAGCAAGCCGTCCTGATAGGCATGGGTGTGTCATGAGAAACTTTACAAGATCTGTTTTGATATAAGTTTCACTTCATGACCAAGCAAGTAATGATGGAGTTTTTGTACTCCGAATATCAGAGCAAGGCACATCTTTTCAATAAGGGGATAATTCTTCTCAGCCCCTTGCATCCTACGGTTGAGATAGTATAACGCGGTCTCTTTCCCCTCGTCATTGTTTTGTGCTAATAATGCTTCAAGCGACTCATCCAAAGCAGTCACATACAAGATAAGTGGCCTTCCCAACACTGGTGTAGCTTCTGGAGGATTGAGCAAATATTGCTTGATGTTATTAAGTGCTACCTGAGACGCTTCATCCTAGATGAATGGGGTATCCTTCTACAACAGGTGCGTGAAAGGCCTGCAGTGACCCGAGAGGTTTGAGATAAACCTGTGGATGTAAGCAAGCTGCCCTTGAAGGGATAGCAATTCTCCCAATGTAGTGGGTGGTGGCATTTTCTGGATTGCCTTGATCTTGACTGGCTCGACCTCCAATCCCCGATGTCATACAATGAAACCCAAGAATTTTCCGGAGTGCACACCAAAGGTGCATTCCAGCGGATTCATTTTGAGCTGATGAAGGCATAATCTTTCGAACACCTTTTCAAGATCTTTTACGTGAGCTTCTTTCTCCTTGAATTTCACCACCAAGTCATTAACATAGCATTCGACCTCCTTGTGCATCATGTCATTAAAGATGGTCATCATTGCTCTCTGATACGTTGCACTGGCGCTCTTCAAACTAAAAGGCATCATTGTATAGCAAAAGACTCCTTTTGGAGTCAGGAATGCGGTGGCTTCCTCGTCCTCTACGGCCAATCGTATCTGGATGTACTCGGAGTATCCATTCATGAAAGATAATATCTGATAATGAGTTGTGGAGTCAATGAGAATTTTCGTAAATGGCAACAGAAAGTCATCCTTGGGGCAAGCAGTATTGAGATCGTGGAAGTCGATGGAGACCCTGATTTGACCATTTTTCTTCTTGACTGACACAACATGTACTTGACTTCGTGAATGAAGCATGCTTGCTTAAGTTTGGTTACCTCAGCATCTATCTGCACTTCAAGATCAAGCCTGAACCTTCTTGATCTCTATTTGACAAGTTTGACAGTTGGATCGATGCCTAGACGATGAACGACGACTTTGGGATCTAAACCAGACATCTCATGGTAATGCCAAGCAAAGACATCTCGATTTGCTCGTAAAAAGGCAGTGAAATCCTTTTTCTCCTCTGGATACATATTTACCAAAATGAAGGTAAGCCTTGGATCAACTTCAACTCCTAGGTTTATTTCTTCGAGTTCATCTATTGTGGCTTGGCCGCCTTCTTCTCATTCTTCTAGGGCTTCCTGCAACTCGTCGTCATTATGTTCAGAGGATTTCCCATTAACTTCAAATGCAGAGGCCCATGATCCCGATATCTCTAGTCTCAATAAGTTTTCAGTGTAGATCATGATTTCTGTACCCTCCTTGAATTGAGGAGTGGAGGGGTCACCTTCAATCATATTAGGGTGTAGGAGACTAGTTTGAAGGTTACAGAGGAATTAAGAAACACCCTTGCAGAGATTATCCGATTCTTGACGGGGTGTTGGCGGTACTTGGTCTGGGCTAGCTGATACTTCACAGACTCGTATCATGTGGCAAGCTTCCTGAGAATAGAATCTATGTCCCCTAGATTCTCTCAGTCTCTGCTCAAAGTTCGGCTCTGGGGGACACTAGGGTTTCTTTGGCTTGGACCTCCTGCGCTTTCCAGTGGAGGAAGATGGTTCAGACCGAGCTTGAGCCGCCAGAGCATCAGCGACTGTTAAGAATTCAGCCGCCTAGGCTAAAGTCTTTCTCAGCCGCCTCCGTTGCGTCTTACTTATGTTGATTCCTTCAAATTCTCGATCAAGGGCTTTGAAGTTTGGACATTGCGAGGTTGTACCTACAAGGGACACCGAAGAGAAGGAGGGGGGAGAAGAAGAAGAAGAAGAGTCAGTAGGTGAGGGGGATTTAAGGTCATTCCCCTCATTGGGTCTATCTGGGGCAGCTTTTTACGTCATCACTAGAATTGAATGTGCGCAGGGAGTCTTTTAGGTCTTTCTCCTACTTAGACCGTTGGGGAGTGCTTTTAACATGAAGGGGGAAGGATGATTGTGTCAGGGATGAAATCCAGCAAGTCGGCAAGGGAGGAAGAGGCCTGAGGAACTCTTGCTCGACCGGCAGTTGAGCAGGCTTGTTCCTTCAGCGAGCCCTTCTTGGGGCCCGTCTCCTCTTGGGTGCATTTGGAGGTGCTTGATTCATCTCACTAGGTTTGTGGCCAACCTTAGCTTGACGGATCGCCTCTCATTTTAACAACTTAAGTCTGTTCGCCCGTGGCAAACTATCCATGGTTGGGAAGTTGAGGGTTCAGCACGATCCGAATCATCATTAACTAGGTCTTGCATTGAGAGGTCCTCTTGCACCGATGGAGCCGTGATCTGGGGGTCCCCTTATGGAAGGTTACAGGATTCATTGCATTCCTGAATTTTCTTCGCAATTATCATATGAAAACTGGAGCATTCGCTCATATTATGTCCCATAACTGATGGTACGAGCACCACTGGTTCTCTGTTCCCTTAGCAACGTGTTTGGGTTGCCTTACTGGCTTTGGTGCAATAGGGCCTAGTTGAAGCATCATGACAAAGAAGGCTTGAAGGAGATCAGGCGCATTGTCTTCATCATTGACACTCACTATGTGAGAGGCTTTTGTTGCCCCAAACACCTTCTTGAGCTCCTCAAGCTTAATCGGACCCTTTTGGATCAAAGCCTCGATGAGGTCTTTAAGTGTATAACAGTCCTCCGTGGGGTGATTTACCCTTCGATGATAGGCACAGTACCTTGCGTGCGTATCAAGACCAAGCTTGGTCAGGAAACTTGCTCTCGAGTAATTCAACCATGTTATGTTCCAGCAGTAGTTTGAGCAATGCAAGCACCCATTCCTTTTCAAAAGGATAAACTTTGTTCTGATGGGTGCTCCAATATCCACTTCGATTAAGGTTCGCGGGTGGAGGCACCCGATTATATGATTGCTACTGTTTGCCTTTCTGAGGTGTTGTCTTTTCTGTGCCGATAGCTTTTGGAGAGGTCCAAAGTTTGGGAGATGACCTTTTTTGGATCGTTAACTGTGATAGCTGCACTGATAACTCCTATTTTTTCGTTGCCCTTGGCGTTGCCTCGAGAATTACCATTTCCCTGGTTGTTTGCCAAATTTGAAGACTGTTCTTGTAACCCATTATGATGGCATGACAAGCTCTCTATGCGAACTGACTTAGAGATTATGTCTAACATGGAGGTTGGGTTAGAGGCCTCAACATGTGGAGCGATCTCAGGTCGCATATTTCGAACGCAGGTTTGAACTTCCTCCTTCTCAAGCATAGGATAGGGATGGCAAGCTGCCAAATCTCTCCACCTTGATATGAATTTATCCACCTGTTTGAACCTCCCTCTCGACCACATAGAAACGCTGATGGAACAATTTCTCCATCTCCTCCGAAGTTTGTACTGAGTTTGGAGGTAGTCGAGAGTACCACTAGAAGGCAGGGCCATCAAGGGTTTCAACGAACTAACGAAGGAGTCTCCCGTTTTCTCTCGCCATGCTGCCTAGAAATGCGCGATATGTTGACAGGGGGATGTTGTTCCATCGAAGTGAAGAAACATCCTTTTCTTATAGTCCTAGGGGATGAGAACCTTATCAATGTAAGAAGGGTACGGCTTCTGGTAAAGCGTTGCCCCCTGTACGCCTGGGATCTGCCTGTTCTTTAGGCCGTGAGTTACCACAGCATCAATGTCTGCCTGAGAGAACGGGTGAGGGACAGAATTGTCCTGTGCGACTGGAGGAGGCTGCCTGCGAGGTACATCTTCCGAATGATGGGAATTGACCTCATGGTTTGCCGAGTGTGATGCGACCACCATGCGGTCAATCTTGTCCATCATAGCTTGGACCATTTGTTCAAACCTTTCCATATGGGCCTCCTGAGAGGCGGCAAGTTCATTTAAAACCATGACGATGACTGTTTCTCCAGGGAGGTCAGGCTTGGATGCCGTCGAAGGTTTTTATGCTTGATGGGTCGCATGTGGCAAGTCAGTCAGTAGGAGATCAACATGCCCTGACTGGACCCGACTCTTGTATGCTTAGCGGGTAAGGACTGGTTCTCGACGGTCTTGGGACTGTGGCTGCTGTGTGGCCGGGTCATCTTCAACGGCATTAACCACGACGCAGGATTCTCGTTCCTCTTCTTTAAGGTTTGTCTTCTAAAGAGGGTAGAAGGGATTCTGATGAAGAAGGTTGTCAGAGCTGGGTGTCCCAACTGTCTTGACTGCTTCTCTAATCAGAATTCGTAAACCCCTGTCGCGCTTGGCTTTGAGACTTTGATGGATCTCATGCTAGAACTGTGAATGGGATTGCGACTGAAGTCAGTCTGGGTCGAGGGAGAAGAAGGACAAGGTCTCTCATGAGGTCTTTGCCCCAGCTCTCTTATAGGCTCTAGGGGCATGACCGAGATTATATAGCTGGTCCAAGACGGTACTCTTGAGGAAGGTCTTCGAGTACCAAAGTTTGAGGTGCTTGCCCGAAAGAGACGGGGCAGGTGGTGGAATAATCGACTCACGATGACGCCCGAGTCGGGAGAGGGGGACAACAGTTTGACGAGGCAACGCGTGTGTGCCCCTTGAAGAAGGATCATGGGCGACTTTGGGGTCTGCCCGGGCTAGAGTTGATTGACTGGCCTTAAGAGGCCGAGAATCACAGACAAGTGTCTGTAAGGAAACAGGTGGAAGCCTGCCCCTTACAAGGTGCGCTAGTGTGTGATTAGTAAGAGGATGAGGTAGTCGCTTCCTATGTACTCGGGTTGGCACAGTGACAACTTTGTCCCGAGAGGTGGGATGCACATGCATAGCGTGTACAGGACCTAACCCAAGGAGGTCCGATCCTGAACACTGGCTTAAGCCAATACGAGAGTTGTCCCGAGTTGTAGCTTGAGTGGGAGGCCCATGAGCCTTAAGGTGTGTGTGAGAGGTCGAGGCCCTAGGGTCTCCGTCTTGATGTGTCGAGCCTCTAAGGATAGAGACTTGTGGTGGTATAGAAGTGTGGGGGGAAGCCTTTCGGCGACCCACAAAAGAACCGACAACTTGTTTGCCTTTTCAGCAAAGGATTGGGCAGCCTTTTGACGTACCTCAACAATATGACCGACAAGTGACTTGCTGGTAACAGGGTGCATGCCGTGGGTGGTGGCGTGTGTGCCACCTATGCAGGGTTCCTTGGCCGAGGTTCCACCAGAGCGAGGAGATGGGGAGTGAGGGATCTTTTAGTCTCACCTCTCATCAATCCAGGTTAGGACCTGGGAGCGGGGTCTTTGCTCAAAAGGAAGGTTGGGAACGAAGTTGGAGGAACTTGTTCCCTGGGGATTTTCACGAATGTAAGGATAAGGAAGTCCTAGATCTGGATAAACAGGTTACAGATCCCATAAGCCATAAGTGTGAAAAACAAAAAAATAAAAGGAGAAACTAACCAAACAAGTACGATCCAACTAAGGGGTAGTAACTCCCTAATGGAGTTGCCAAGCTAGTTAGGAGCCTCGATCTCGCCCTTCGGATCTGGATGATCGGGCGGCATGCATCTTGGGTTTTAAGGGAACTCGGGACTTGAGATCGACCTCTCGGGAACCTTGTTAAAAAACAAGGGCACGTAGACCAACCAATGTGAGAGGAATTTAAGGTGAGTTCGGGACTTACTCATGCTGGCTTGTGTGGGCTCCCTCTTAGATCAAGAAGAAAGTCCCCCTAGTCGTAAAACTAGTTCGAAATAGCCTCCTTTGGCCTGTATTCTCCTGTTTTTGTAATCACACACATGTGGCAAATGTTACAAGACAAGTGGGTCAAGGGACCCCACCTTGCCTTTGGGAAACGTACACGGGCGTGCACATTCAAAAAGAGGAAGAGAAGAATGAGAGAAGAAAGATTAGGATTAGAAGAATTTGACCAGATAGTGAGACTGACACAATGACTGAACTAGTAAGTAATTGACCCGATGTGGCAGTAAAATGGGCTCAGTAACTCAAACCGGCTCAACATAATTACTACTAGATGACGGTATCAATACCGACTAGCTTGATACGATGGTTAGTCCGTCGTGACAATAAAGCGAGCACGATAACTCTGACTGGCACAACAACATTACTGTTAGATAACTGGACTACCATGGAATGTTAGTCTCCGCCTCTCTTGGTCAAACGAAAGGGTAAGAGAAAGAAAAAGAAGAATAGAAAGAGAAAGAGAGAGGAGAAGAAGAAGAAGAAAAGAAGATAAAAGAGAAGAAGAAACAGAGTAAGAGATAAAACAATGAGAGAAGAGGAAGAAAGAGAAGGGAAGGAATGGAGAAGGAGGACATAGACGGCAATGAGATGGGGAGAGAGAAGACTTATATGGCGATGGCTTCCGCCAGCTATGATGTGAGGAGGAAACACAGGCGGCACTAGGCTTATGCTGGTTGTGACATGAGAAAGTGGTAGATGAGACTCAGGCAATGATGGTCCCCCACCGGCTGTGACATAAAGAGACAAGAGAGAAAAAGAATACAGGCGGCGATGTGCTTCCGTCGTCTATGACACATGAGAGAGAGAGAGAGAAGGAACACAGGAGGCAATAGGCTTACACCGGCTATGTCAGAAGAAAGAGAAGAGGGAGAAAATGCAGGTGATGGTAGGTTTGTACCGTCTGTGATAGAAGAACAAGGATGGAAAACACAAGCAGTGCTAGGCTTGCGCTAGCTGTGACAAAAGAGTCAAAAGAGAGAGAAAACATAGGTGATAATAGACTTGTGCCGTATGTGATCAAAGAGAATAAAGAGAGAGAAAGAACAGGCGGTGGTAGGCTTGCGCCGTCTGTTACAAAAGAGAAGAAAGAGAGAGAAAGCACATGTGGCGATAGATTTGTGCTTTGTGATAGAAGAGAAGAAAGAGAGAGAAGTTTGACATAGCCATGGCCAGCCACTCGGGCTAAGGCTCGGCTCACTATTCATGTCTCATGAACAGGAAGGCATCACACCAAACGATAGGTCCCCCATGCGTGAATGGAGAAAGAAAGAAAAAAAGGGAAAGAGACACATGATACACCAGAGGAGGAGGAGAGACAAAGAGATAAAGATGAAAGTAGAAAAGAGATAGGGAGAGACGATAGAGAAAAAGGGTGAGATAGTAATGAGAGAGAAAAGAGGAGAGAGAAAGAGAGATAGAGATGAGAGAAAAAGAGAAGAAGAGAGAGAGATCAAGATGAGAGACAAAAGAGGAGAAGAGAGAGAGATAGAGATGAGAGAAAAAGGAGGAGAGAGAAAATTACCTTATCAAGGGATACAGCCCTTTTCTTTTCTCTACTCTCTCTCTCTCCAAGGGGTATCTATAGAATTAGGTTCAACATGTTTATATATAATTGGGCCCAAACATGGGTAAATGCCAAAAAAATACCTAAATTGATGATATTTACAATTTAATTGAATTAAAGAAAATTAAGAAAATAGGGTGCAAAAACACTGCTTTGCCCCTTCTTAACAATAGATGAAATTCAAGAACAGTCCCTGTTGCTACCTTAGAACTTGCATGATCGTCTGTGACTGATCCGGAGTTGCTTTGAGGCTTGTTTGATTGAAATATGATTGTTTTCTTGTTGAGCTCGGCATGGCGATCAATTTGATACCAACTTCAAGCCATGAATCGTGTTTTTAGGCCACGATCATGAGACTTGAAATTTGCATGAATCTTGAAAACTTTAGATCGATAGTGTGTTCGTTCCTTGATGTATTTCCATGATTTCTTAACTATAATGCACTGAGCATGCCGTCACAATCGTGTGGCAACAAACGGGACGCGATTTGGAGCCTGAATGAAGATTTTCAACTTTTGGGTTTTTGTCGGAATCTAGAATCTGACAGCTAGAATTTGCAGTCACTTCGTCACCTTCATGTGCAAAATCCAACTGTCAATCATGTATGGGGTTCGGACCAATGACGGCCCTATACCTTACGCATATGATGGAATTGGTTTCACGTCGATCCGATGCGCAAGCGCCGTGATTTGGCAGCTCGATCGAGTCATGTTGGTGCTGAATTTTCTGCAACTTCTTCTCGGATCAGCAACTTATCTCTAGCTATTCTCCTTGCTCAGGTGTCTTCACGGGGCGTACCACATTTCGAAATGCTTGTCTTGACGAGATAAACACGCTCAAAAACTTTGAGCGCGATTCGACTCGAGACGGGTGAGATATGGGTATTGAAAGTCACTGTCCATGACTGTAAAAATAGTCACCTTTAATGGTGTTTTGGTCGAGGGTGGCCACACGGGAATAGTGTGTGGCACCTCCTATTTCAATGTTTTGCACATAACTTTGTCCTGGAGTGTCCAATTATCTCGAAACTTGACCCATAGGGGTTTTCATCCATTCTGGATCCAATGGCGATGGTCCCACAGTTGTTTGATGTACCAAAAATATAGTTCCAGTTACAAGTTCCATTTCATTGTGATAAAGGCTAACTTTTCGAAATTGTTTATTTGTGTTCATTGCCTTAGACATGTCAGATTGCGATGAAACTTAGCAGGTGGCCTTTTGAAGTGCTTAGAAAGATCTTGACTAGTTTTGGGGCTCTTTTGAGACTATCAAGAATTCAACTGTTTTGTCAAGCTTTATTGGTCGGCTTCCTCTTTATTCTGCATCAAAGACCAAGGTGCTGAAAAATGTGTTCAAACACCGACCTTTAATGTCATACGGGGCTAGACGTTACCTGTCTTGGCTCTTTTACATCACACGAGTTTGATGTTTTTTCATTAAACAGGTGGTTGTGACTTGGATACACCCGACGTTTTGCGTCATACGGAGCTAGATGTTATCTTTCACAGCTCTTTTACGTCGCACGAGTTTGTTGTTTTCCCTATCTCAGCTCTTTTACCTCACACAAGTTTGATGTTTTCCTGTCTCGGCTCTTTTACGTCGCACGAGTTTGACGTTTTTCCTATCTGGGCTCTTTTATGTCATACGAGTTTGACGTTTTCTGAATTGGAAGTTGGTTGGCAGTTTAGACTCATGCCAACGAGGGGCATTTTTTTTTTAATTTACTTATTTATTTATTTATTGAAATTTTGGAAAATTGATTGGAAGTTTAGGCTTGTGGCACCGAGGAGCAAATCATTCTTTTTTTATTGACTTTTTTTTTGAAATTTTAATTTTTCTAAAAAATTGGTTGGCAGTTTAGGCTCGTGCTACCAAGGAGCGCTTTAAATTTTGCAAATTAATTAAAATGATTTAGAATGGTCTTAAAAACACATAATAACACCAAAAACGATCCCCAGAAAGTCCCAAAATTGAGTCGGGTAAGATTTGAACAAAAGTTTTTGGGCAACACTAGGCGTGTCGCCCAGGTCTGGGTGACATGGTTCTTGTTGCCCACTTAAAAAAAAAAAAAAAAAATTAATTGGAAGTTGGGATAAAAGGGAGAGGTTTTGGGAAAAATGATTTGGGCGACACCAGTGGTGTCGCCCAGGCGACAAGAGGAGTGTCGTGCAGGTGACATGAGGAGTGTCGCCCTCACAGGCTGGGCAACACGCCGGGTGTTGCCCATACAAAAAAAAGGGAAATGGGATTGAAAAGGGACCTTTTAAAAAAAAAAATGTGGGTGACATTGGTAGTGCCACCCGAGCGACACAGTTGATTTCGCCCAAGTCTGAGTATGGAATTGGGCGACACCAGGCATGTCGCCTAGGCCTCCGACCCTCAAAATTCATGTTTATCATTTTTCTGGGTTTTAGGGTTATCTAAACCCGTTGTTGGCCGAAGTGGATAGGTATAGGACGCATTTTGGGTGTGGTTTGTTTTTTTTCTATAAAAATCATCCACCTTCCCATTCTTCTCTCATCTTTCAAACTCAATTTTCTTCTTCCCATCTTCATCTTCTTCTGTCTTTGTCATCCTCCCTTTGATCTTACTGATTTTATCCTTAGACTTTCATGACTCCTAAGAAGGACAATGTGATCTCCAAGGGCAAGGGGAAGGTTCTCGAGCGAGGTTGCAATGGAGGAGAGGAAGAAGCCTCTTCTCTTTTCCCTAAGGTTAGGCACTTCCTTGAAGGTCCGCCCTCTCATATCTTGTAGGGTCTTCGATCAGGTGAAGTTCTTCGACGCGTCAATGGCTTTTCTATTATTGGACCTTGGTTCCGGGATTGGATTCTTTTCGTTCTGCAGTGGCCCGAGCTCATGGTCTTCTGGCTTTAATTTTGATGATAGGCATCTTAAACATGGCCTCTTTTCATGTGAACTTTCCACTCTTTGAAGCTCTTGCTGAGAGGTTCAACCATCAAACACACACCTCCTTCCTTCCTATAGGCGAGACAATGCTAACTTTGGAGGAAGTCGTCAGGATTTTTGCCTTGAACCTAGACGGGAATGCGTATCAACCTTCTACTGCCACCGACGACCATTCTATCATGGGTGTGCTACTATTGGGGGCTTCTTATTCTTCACGTGGTCAGTGGGTTGATATGGAGCTGCTGGTCCGAAATCGAGAGCAATCTCGAGCCGCCGAACAGATCCCTATTTTTCTTTTTTCACTGTTAGGCTCCATTCTTTTTCTGAGTGGTCGTAAGATGGTTCGTAGTTCCCTTATTCCTTTAGTCCATGCCTTCTAAGAACGAGAGGGTTACACCATTGTTTCGACCGTGTTGGCGGGTATTTTCCGGGGTCTTCACGACTGGGTCACACGAGGTGACTGATTTATTGAGGGCAGTGTCTTGATTTTGAAGGTATATTTTTTAATACAATTTTATTTTATTTGTCCCTTGGAACTAAGTTTTTTGTCTAGTTTTGAGCTCTGGAACCCATATTTCTGTAATAAAAATTAACTGGAAAAAGCCCGGCCCCATCTAGGAAGACCTGAGTTGGGCGACACTGCAAGTGTCACCCAGTCTGGGCTGGGCGACACTGCTAGTGTCGCCCAAACCAATTTGTCCTGGATGGCTCCTCTTGGGTTCATCGTTTGTGACCCTTTCGGGTAATTTTTGGTACTGCTTTCTACAAATTTGAGCCTATGAACACATCGGCATTGTCCGTCCTCCTCGATCAACGACGGCTGTATCTACTACTTTGGGATTAATGTATGTCAATGATACCACCCGACCTCGTGACGTCAACCATTAGCGCAGGATTCTTGATGAGTTATCTTCCTTTGATTGGGTGATCAGAGGTCTTGAAAACGTGGCCCTATTGCTGTCTGCTATGGGGCATTCATGTCTTACTCTAGCAGGGAAGCACTTCATAGAGGGGTATTTCCCTCAGAGGGTGCTTCGCCAGTTTCGCCATACTCAGAATTATACTTCTCCAGGAGAGGCGATAGATCCGCGCCCTATCTTTCCGCTTCGACGACACTCTTCCACTCTTCTTGTCAAGGTTGGTTTGTCGTGGAAGGAAAAGAAGTCCTCTTCTAGTGAGGGGTTAGCTAAGCAAGACAAGCCCACAACCACTTCGAACTATGATTCTTGGTGAGAATGTGCCTGCCCTCTTCCACTATGCCCCAGATTTTGGAGACTTCATGGAGAGTCTTCTGCTCCTGTCCAGGACCTCGTGCCTCATTAAGAAGATGGCACCTCTTGTTTAAATAAACGAATCAAATCCAATGAGGACACATCTGACATCAGGTTGGAAGAGGTTGACGTTGAATTGGCTAGATGGGTGGCCTTCGGGGCGAAACTCAAGGAGAAGGATGTTGATCCGAAGCCGAAGACCGAATAGCCAAAATATTTTATTTTCTTTATTTTTTTCTTGGCATGAATAAGTTTATCTCATGATCAGCATTATTTTTCAATAGTTTTATTTTTGTTGAAATTTCTTAGGACAATGGGAATTTCGATCATAGGACCAAGTTTAATCAGTGTAAATGCATGTAATAAGTCCATTTTCAATTGATGAAAAAAGTTAGAATTTTAAGGTACCCAAAATTTTATTTTCTGTTATACTTGATCTCTTTTGTTTTTATTGCCCCTGTTGGGGGGTCCTTTAACTTGTACGTGTGCAATTGATTCGTCGAAGAATAGCAGGGTACTTTCTTTGCACACACTTTTCAAACTGAATTTTTACAAACTTAGCCCCCCTAGTTGTAGGGTTTTTATCTTGAATTTTTGGCTACTGGGTCATCATACGCACACACAGGGATGAGCTTGCCACATTTATCTTCAGGGGATCCAGTCGAGAGAAAGACACTCCCAAACTAGCCAATTTCATTATTGGCGAGGTTCACCTACCTCTGATATATGGTAGTTGGTAGTTATACTCATACAACCATGGAGTGCCTGGCTAATTTCAAGCCTTCATAAAAGCCGTAGAAAGTTGGCTTCGAGAACGAGCCTAGACGACGAACAGTTTAACCACTTGTAGTGATGTAGGAGGAAGTCTTTTCTAAGAAGAGGGTTTTGTTTTTTCAAAATGGATGATTTAAAGTCAATTTCAAAAACATTTCAAAACGGATAGGCCTTACAGTTTTGCCACCTGTGGCCCCTTTGGTGGCCATTTTCTTTATCAAGTTTTACCCAAAGATGATGAAAGGATTTCCTTGTGGGATCGCGAGAATTCAAAAGTCTCAAAGTTGTCTTTTTACCTTTGGAGTTATCATCTCGTGCTTCGCGGGTCCATGAAGAGATCTCTGGATTCTTGTCGGGCTTCCATCTTGGAGAAGTCTCAATGTCCTTCCAGGGTTCATCGAAGTAACTTTGGTCTTCCATTCATGTCACCGTCCTGCATCTTTCTGAGATGGTTATGTTGGGAACCTGCAGGGCTTAGGAGGAGTCTTCGTCCTCAGGGTTTGCATGTGTAGTATTGTTGAAACTTACAAGTACTTGTTTGTACTTGAGTGTTTTGCATCGGAAGCTCCTTCTTGGAGTTTTTTTTTTTTTTCTTTTTACCCGTGATGCCCTTTCAGGTTTTCACCACGTCTAATTTTGTTTCTTTTTTTCATTTTTTTTGTTTTTTTTTTTTTGTTTTCGTCTTTGTGATGCATTTTTAGGTTTTCACCACTCTTTTGAGCCTGTTACGGGTAGTATTTTCTGAGATACATCGTATTAATGGAGTCGTAAAGCTCATACCCCTCCTAATTTTTTATCTTGAAGGAATTGCCTGCGTGCACTCAGATAACCACGCATGGCCCCTCCCAATTAGGTTTGAACTTACCTAAAAGGGTGTGGATTTGCACGAGTGTGGAAGATTTTCTTGAGTACCATGTCCCCTTCTTTGAACTGTCGAGGAACAACTTTTCTTTGGTATACCCTCTTGATCCTACGCTGATAAGCAACGATATTTTGTGTTGCTCATAATCGTCTTTCATCCAAATTAACGAGAGCAGTGATTTGTGCTTCGATCTTTTGTTCCTCATCTGATTTTTTGTGAATAAGCACTCGGAGAGACGGTATCTCAAATTCAACGGGTAGCACTGCTTTCATACCATACACCAATGAGTATGGGGTCATGTCGGTAGGAGTCTTCTCAGTTGTCTGGTTGGCCCATAGTGCCTCATTTAGCTTTTCGCGCCAATTTTTACCACCTTCTATTATTTTGAGAAGTCCTTTGTTCGTGGCCTTTGCTTGTCTGCTTCCTTGAGGATAGTAAGGTGTGGAGAATTTTTGTGTTATCTCAAACCTTTTGCACACCTTAGTGACCCTTTCATTTTTAAAGTTGGATCCATTGTCAGTAATGATCGACTCAGGAACACCGAATCTGAATACAATGTTTTTCTTTATGAAACGGGCAACATGTTGTCCTTCAATTTTGACAAATGATGCGGCCTCTACCGATTTGGTGAAGTACTCTATAGCCATTAATATAAAACGGGGGTCGTTTGAGGCTTTCGGTGAAATCATTCCGATGATATCAAGACCCCACAGAGCAAAGGGCCATATAGGAGGTGTTGAGTTGAGTGGTACGGACGATGCATGGATGAGGTCTCCATAAAGTTGACATTTGGGACAACTCTTAACGACCTTCAAACAATCTTCGAGCATGGTGGTCGAGTAATAGCCTTGGGGCCTGATTTTCTGAGCTAAGGCGACTGCCCCAAAATGACATCTTTCATTATGTAACTCTGTTAATACTTGTCGATTTCTGGCTGATCGAGACACCGTAGAGTGATTCCATCGAAGGATTTCTTGAACAAGAGATCACCTCTTACTAAGAATCCCATAAAAACTCTTCGAATGACTTCTTTATCGTTTTTTGTAGCTCCTTCGGGGTATAACCCATCTTTTAGTAGGGACAAACTATCGTGGAACCATGGTTTTGCCTTAACTAACGCATCTGAAGCCAAGACAGACACATCCCTATTGTTTTCATTTTCTTATTCTATTTCTTCTTCGATCCTTGGTGGGGAAGGGCCACGTTTGTTCTTGATGTTGAATGACAGTGTGGTGATTTCTTGAGGAATATCAACCATTGAGGTAAGGGTTGCAAGGGTATCAGCGAACCGATTATTTTTGCTAGTTACGTGCTGAAAGGTGATTTTCTTAAAATATGGGATCATCGTTTCCACCTTTTCTTGGTAGGGTTTGAGTTTTTCTTCTTTCACCTTCCAAATCCCTTGAACTTGGTTTATGACGAGTAAGGAGTCCCTAATTACTCGTATTTGCTGGATTTTTATTCCCATAGCGTTGTCGTGCCCGGCTATTAAGGGTTCATATTCAGCAATGTTATTGGTACATGGTGTTGGAAGACATTTTTCATCATCATGGTCCCTAGGCAATAAAGCCTAACAAATAATGGAAATTTCGATAGTTTTAGAATGCCCTCAGAACTGATCAAGATCTTCATGAGGACTCCTAAGAGTCTCCGGCCAAGTTTCATCGAATTCCGACATGTCAAACGCAGCGCAGACTGATAAACAGTTTCGGCATAATCCACCTTTGACACCTTGAAACGGACCTTTATAACCAAAACTATATTTTTGATACATCAAGTTGTTGTGGGACCACCGCCATTGGATCCGGCACGGTTAAAATACCTCAAGGGTCAAATTTCAACTTAAACGAATACTCCAAGAAAAAGTTATAGATGAAAGATCGAAAAAGGAGGAGTCGCATACTAATCCCGTGAAGCTACCCTACAATTAAACTCCATTAAAGGGACAGTGATGAATTGTGACTTGCGGAGCTTATATCTCCCACGTTCGAGATCGGATCATGCTCAAACTTGATGGAGCATGTTTGTCTCGTCGAGACGAGCATTTTGATATGTGGCACTCCACGCGATGATGCCCGAGCGCAATGACAAGCAAGAGAGAAGTTGCTGATCAGTGAGAAAGTTGCAGGAAAATCAGCAGCATCGCGCTCGATTGGCCAATCACGCCACTCGTAAGCCCAATCGACAAGAAACCAGTTCCATCACGTGCGTAAGGTCTAGGGCTAACTCTAGTCCGAACCTTGTACATAATGCACGATCGGATTCCGCACACGAAGTCCACGAAGTGGCAACAAATTCCGACCAAAACTCCAAAGTTGCAAAATCTACATCCAGACACGGAATCGAGCTGCGTTTGTTGCCACGCGATCGTGACGGCATGCTTAGTGTGATCCAATGAAGAAATCACAGAAAACATCAAGGAACGAGCACACTATCGATCTGAAGTTTTATGATTAATCCAAATTTCAAGACCCATGATCGTGCCCTGAAAACATGATCCATGGTTTGAAGTTTGTATTAAATCGCTCGTCATGCCCAGCCCTACAAGAAAACAACCATCTTTCGAGCAAACGAGTAGCAGAACAACCCCGGATGATCCATGAAAAATCATGCACGTTCTAAGGCAGCACATGGACTGTTTTGGAATTCTCCAAATTATTAGGAATGGGCAAATTTGTCATTTTGCACTTTATTTTCTAATTTCTTTTACATCAATTAAATCTTAATTTCTAGCAATTAGGTTTAATTTTGATCAATCCACCTATGTTTGGGCACAATATTATATATATCATGTACTACTATTGTACGCAAACCCTTCATTTGCTTAATAAAATTTTTATCTTCCTTATTGTTAGGTCACGTCCTAGGAGAGAGAGGAAGGAGAGAAATTTTTTTGTCGATACTCCTGGGCTTTACGTTTTCCTTTCTTGGGCTTAACGTTTTCCTTTCTCTTTCTTCTCTTTCTCTCACTTCTCTTTTTCTCTCTTTCTCTCTTCTCTTTCTATCTCTTCTTTCACATATGGCAGAATCCTATCGACATCGTGCTTTACTCTTTCTTCCTCTCTTTTTCTCTCCTTCCTTCTCGTAATCCCACATGACCACTAACCCCCATTTCTTTTCCTTTTACCCCTACATGACCACTTTCACCTTGTGCATCCTCAGGTTCACTTGTCCCTCTTTTTTTTGGTAGTCCCTCATGTACGCCTTTCTCTTTTCTCTTTTTCTGTGCACCCTCACCTCACCTTTCTTTGGTGTATCCTCATGTTCCCTCGTTCCCTCTCACAATATGTGGTTTCGTGTGACCACTCCCAAATCCCCTTTTTATCGCCGTCTCGTGCGACCCTCTAACCTATCATCGTGCGACCCTCCAACCTATCGCCGTGCTCCCCTTTTCATAACACTATCGCCGTGCGGCCCTTTCCTAACCCTATCGGTGTGCCCCTTTCCTAACCCTATGGCCGTGCGCCCCTTGCATAACCCTATCGCCGTGCGCCCCTTTTCTAACCCCATTGGCCGTGTGCGACCTATCCTGCCCCATCGCTGTGCGTGAACTCCCCCATGGCGGTGCGCCTCTTCATCCCTTTCTTCATCTTCACAGCCGTCCACAACCCACGTGGCAGCAACCTGCTGCACCCCACCTTTCTCCGCTGCTTCTTTCATCGCAGCGACCACCCATGATCAACCCAAACTCTCCCAGTTCCTTCTCCCATACAGACGCGACTGCCCGTGACTTTCTCTCTTTCTTTCTCACCCCATCTCTCCCCAGCTCACCCCATTCTCTCTAATCACCGCCATCCCCAATTCACTGCTGTCTCTATCCCTCGTCGCTGCCACCAGAGGCCCAACATTTTCTTCCCTCCTCTTCCACCATTACCATCTCAGCCGCTCAACTTCCTCCACCCTGCTGCAACCTCTCGCAGCCGCATCTCCCTTGATCACCTGCTGCGACCACTACAGTAGCCATCGTCTCTCCCGTCTCCTCATATCTCCCTGCTCTCAGCCTTCACCTCACCCCTCTTCTTCTCCATGGCCACCATCTGCCTCCCCTCTCTGCCGCCACACTGCCACCATGTTCTCTTTCTCTCTCTGAGAGTACCTGCAACCTGCTCGCCTCCCACTCTCTCAAATTGCAGCCATTCTCGTTACCTTGATGCTACCATCTCCAGCCACCGCCTCCGTCTCTTCCACCTTGCTGCGTCCACCTCCATCTTCGCCACTCTGTTCCACCCATCTACAGGCACTCGCCCACCTCTTCTTTCCTTCCCGTGACCAAGCTCCGACCTTTCTCAGTCACTTCCGCCTCTCCCGCCCTCCAGCCCCTCTCGGTCACCTTCTCATTTGGTCCCCATGCTTCCCTCTGCATCCTCTCACTCTCCCATTATCTCCCTGTTCTTTCTCTCTCTAGAAGCCACGAACGAAGTCCCCACTTGTTTTTTTTTCGTTTTCGTTGCTCCCTCTTGTTTTTATTTTTTTTTCCGTTGCTTTCTTTTCTTTTCAAAACTTTCCGTCAAACTTTAGTTACATCGCACTGTTCGTCGCGCTTCGCTCAAGCCGTCCCACCTTGAAAACCCAATGCCCCAACTCTCCTTCACTCTCTCTAAAGCATCTTTATTTATTTTTATTTAACTACATACCCTCTCGTTCCAATAAAAACCTAATGCCATCTCATCCAAATGACTTAACACTCAACCGTCTCTCTCTCTCAATCAATTCTTTTTGTTTATATTATTTTATTAACTTACACCATTTTAATTCCTCCACTCTTTTTTTTACTTTATTCCATGATACTATTTCACTTTTATTTATTCCATTCATTTCACCTCACTCACTTTATTAGACCGTACCATACTCTTATTCCATCCATTTATTTTATCATCTCATCTCATTTGATTTCCTCTCAATTTATTTTACTCTTCATTTTACTTTGTCCCACTTCATTTTATTTATTTTAGTTTATTTAATTCTAAATCCATTTTATTTTAATTCTCCTACTTTATTTTCCGTTTATCTTATTTTCCATCATTTTTATTTCACCTTCACTTTTATTTTCACTTTCGTCTCTCTCGTTCTCTCAATCGCTTGTTTGACCAGAGGGCAGGTTGAGCCTCGCGCTCGTACAAGTCTTGTCGTCGAACAGTATTGCCGTCGCGTCGGTCTAAGTTACCGTGCCCGTCTTGTTGCCACGACAGATTTGCTTTTATATCAAGCCGGTCGATGTTGATTTTGACATCGCGTGGCATTATCGTCGTGCCAGTCTGAGTTATCGTGCCCATCTTGCTTCCACGTAAAGTCGATTACCGGATCAATTTTTCCATTGTGCCAGATTAGCCGTCGGGACAGTCTCGTCATGAAGCAGTATTATCGTCGCACCTGTCTGAGTTACCATGCCCGTCTTGCTGCCACGTTAGACCAACCGTCGCGCCAGTCCTGTCACTGGATCAATCGAGTCACCTTGTCGAACTTCTTCTCTCATTTTCATTTCTTTTATCTTTGTATGGCAAGGCAGGGTCCTGTGACCACACCTCTATTTTTTATATGTGCATGTGTTTGCAGAAAAGGAGAAATAAGTCAAGGGAGGCAATTTCAAACTAGTCGTAGGCCATGGGGACTTTCCAACTCGATCTAAGAGGGCGCTCATGCTAGTCAGCCCAAGTGTATCACGGACCCACGTGAGCTAAGTCCCGCCTCACAACCCAAATTCCTCTCTCACTAATTGGATACCTGCCCTTGTTCTGTGAACAAGATTCCCGAGAGAGCGATCTCAAGTCCCGGTTCTTCCGAACCCGAGACACATGTCACCTGATCACCTAGATCCGGGAAGGCGAGATCGAGGCACCTAACCAGCTTGACGACTCCACTAAGGACACGCTACCCCATCATTGGATCATTCTGGTTTGACTTTCCTTTCTCTTTATTTCTGCACAGACCTATATTTGGGGTTACTTAACCCCTTCATCAGAGTCAAAGGGTTTCGTAATCCCCGCACTCGTGAGTCTTCATTGGGAACAGGTTCAGCGAACCTCATGCCCGTCCTTTCTCCTAAGCATCGACTCTATGTTGTGTTCTCAGTTCATCACCTGGATAAAGGTGAGGATGGACCTACAAGTCCCTCACTCCCTACCTCCTTGCAATGGTGGACCTTCTGCCAACGCACATTGCATTGGTGGCACATATGCCACCACACACAGCACGCACCTGTTACCGGCATTTCACATGCTGGTCCCACTGCTTGGGGCAGCCCGGAGGCTGCCGCTCCCTCTCCCGCGACTGACAGTTCATCTGTCATTACTCATGCGGGTCGCCCTGAGGCTACCCCCCATTCTCTATTACTTCGAGCCCCTATAATAAGAGGCTCGACACTAGGAGGAGGTGGCTCTGAAGCCACTGCCTCGTACACACCCATCAAAGCTAGGGAACCATCCATGCAAGCCACACCTCGGAGCAACCCACCAAAGCTAGGGAACCATCCATGGAAGCCACACCCTGTGCGCGTCGAGGCGTAACGCCGCACCGGCTATGTTTTGTGCAGCGCCGGCAGTGTTGTGTGCAGTGCCGGCTATGTTGTGTGTAGCGTCGACTGTGTGGTGTGCAACGTCGGCTATGTTGTGTGCAGCGCTGACTGCGTTGTGTGCAACGCCGGTTGTGTTGTGTGCAGCACCGGCTGTGTTCTGTGTAGCGCTGGCTGTGTGGTGTGCAGAATCGGGTGTGTGGTGTGCAGCGCCAGCTATGTTGTGTGTAGCACCAGCTGTATTGTGTGCAGCACCGGCTGTGTGGTATGCAACGCCGGCTATGTTGTGTGCAGCACCGGCTGTGTGGTGTGCAGTGCTAGCTTTGTTGTATGCAGCGCCAGCTGTGTGGTGTACAGCGCCGGCTGTGTTATATGCAGCGCCGACTATGTGGTGTATAGCGTTGGTTGTGTTGTGCGTGGTGCCGACTTCATAGCGTGCATGGGCAGTGAACACCACTTGTCCCTTGTTGTTTAGTGTGCCTTGAGTTTGCCACTTGTTGACCATGTAAGCCCATATTTGCCACTTGAGAACTCTTGAACACCACTTGTCACTTGCTGCCCTTTCCTCTCTTATAAATAAAGCCCTTTTTATCTCTCCAAGGGCTTTTGTTCTCTCTCCCTCTCCCATGTCCTTATTCTCTCTACCACACATACAGCCTCAGGCTTTGGGAGCTTTACCTTTGAATGGGATCTTGGTGGGGGGTAAACTTAGAGTTCATGTGAGGTTAGTGGATCCATCACCATTGCATTATAGTCATAGGGATGCATGAGTTTTATGCTTGTGAGATGAGTAATGAATGTGTGAGTGATATAGAAATTCCTTTTGGCTTGTTCACTGAATTTTGAAATTTTTGTCCTATAATGGAAGTGGACGCTGATAATGAATGTATGATTCTTAGATTGTGTCAGAAATGCATGTTATGTTTGTACTTTGTGAGAGGATTGTTGTTATCATGTCCTTTACCATGGAATGAAGGTTATGAAATGTGTTCTTGAAACATGTTATATGATACTGTGAAATTCTAGAAATATATGTGTTCTTGAAATAGACTTTTGAATAAACAAACGAGGCCCGATTGATCTCAAATCACCACCATTAGAAATATATGCGAGTATAGTAAAATTTTCAATTACCCAATGCCCAAATTATTTTTAAAAATGAATTTATGATTCAAAATGTATGAATAGGTCACTGTTGGCTGTTTTCCAGAATTTTCACTAACACTGCTGTGGTTACTGATTTTAACTAGCCAAATGAGGTCCATTTTCAATCAAACTACCGCCATTTGAATGGCCTTTGAGTGGGCTAAAACTTGCATGTAGAAATTAGTTAAAAATTCACCTTAGATTAGAAGTTATACACCATTTTATGAAGATATGTCATTGTGGACAGTATTGATAAATTCAGAACTATTACCTTGTTTGGAACGAATCTTTGGACCACCAAATGGAGTTGAAATACTTTTAAATTTTCGTTGTTAGAAAGATATATGTCTTGGCTTAAACTTATACTTTGAAACCGTCACAAATCACTTCACGGTTTGGGAGTTATAGTGTTATGAAGCAGGGTACATCGTTGTCCCCAGTACACAGCTGGTTATAGCTGGTAAACCCTCATCTCTTTGAAACTTGAAGAGGCCAAACATGGTCCAATAGCTTTCAAACAACCCCCATTAAAAATGTAGGTATATCTAGTGTAAAATTAGTTTTGGAACCGTCTTCAAATTCTAAATGAATCAATAGCTATGACCCAATTTACGACTAGATGTCACGGCTTGGAATTGTAGCTATACCACTCATTCTACAATATGGACACCATTATTCTGTGAGACTGATATTGTCATTCTGTAATATTGATCCTATCATTATGTAATACTGATACTGTTGTTCTATGATAATTAGCATGGCCATTATGTGACATTGATTCTACTATATGAATACTATGATATGTGCTATGACCACTACGCAATGGGTCCTCCATTGGTAGTGGGGTTTACTGTACTGGAATATGTGACTTCTGAGTGCGCATGAGGTGATATGTAGCTGTTGGCATACTATGTGTGTGAATGAGTACCTACTGTGTGAATGATGGTACCGTGCAACTTACGTGATATGTGAATGGGTACCTACTATGTGAATAATGTACCTTGCTGCTTACATGATATGTTAATGGATACCTACTGTATGAATGATGGTACCGTGCTGCTTATGTGACATGTGAATAGGTACCTACTGTGTGAATGATGGTACCATGCTACTTACGTGATATGTGAATGGGTACCTACTATGTGAATGATGGTACTATACTGCTTACGTGTATTGTGAATGGGTGCCTACTGTATGAATGATGGTACTGTGCTGCTTACGTGATATGTGAATGGTTACCTATTGTGTGAATGATGGTACCGTGTTGCTTACGTGACATGTGAATGTGTACCAACTATGTGAATGATGATACCGTGCTGCTTATGTGTTGTGTGAATGGGCACCTACTGTGTGAATGATGATGCTGACAGCTAAGATCTTTCCCTAACTCCCCCATGATAGGACGAGAGTCAGGATGTGAATGTGAATAATTGGGAGGGTTGCGCCCCCAAGATCTATATGGGCAGTAAACCATGGGTCCCCTTTTGGTAGTTGGATACTGTGACTATTATGTGATTACTTGGCATGCTTTGAGCATATCGTGTGGCAATTACTGACACCAGTGAGGTGCGCACGGGGTCACATGTGATTTTCCCGGCAAAGCCTTGTGTAAGTTACATCGCCCGAGATGGGTAGTCACCTGAGTTATGGGATTGACCTGATATATATGATTTACTTGAGTTATATTATCGATTTATGAGATATGGGATTGGCCTGATAGATAGGGCTAGAAAGTGGGGTGTGTTTGTTGATTTTGTTATGCTCTCTTCTTTGTGTTGATCTTTTGAGATTGATGGATTGCTCGTGTATGATATCTGATATCTTATATTGTGCCTGCTCTACCATGAAAAGCATCATTCTATAATTGTGATGCACGATTCCTATTTTATGAGTATGGCATAGAACCTTGAGCACTATTGTGAGATTATGTGTTTAGGCAGGGAAGCATGATGATGTGATCTACTTACTAGGCTTTTTAGCTCATTCTTTTGCTTCCACTCTTTTAGATTGTCCACTGCAGGTCGAGGACAACTGGAGGTGATCGTGTTTGGTGGACTGAAAGCCCGTGCTCGACGAGTGGATCTCTATTCTTGTGTAGGTGTTTGTTAATTGTCGGCCATGCAGTGGTTGTTTTATGAAGTTATGTACTTTGTGGTCAGGCATGTAGTGCCTTGGATGAATTGTAATATTCTCGATACTGTACTTATGACTTTCAGAGACTGTATATGGATATGAAATGGTTTTAAATTATCTCGCTTTTGTTGTTGTTTCTTGTGGGAGTTTGTGTTTTTTCTCGTGTTTTTCTTTGATTCCACACCTTTAACATGTGTTGATGCGACTCCCACCTGAGTGACGTACGCGACCTTCAGTCGCGATCCCGCACTCTGTCGCCCTCCGACATGGGATGGTAGGGGTCAAGGGGCGAGGTCATGACACACCCTCCCACACATCCCTTACTACATCCTTCTTCACAAGCCCCCGGTGAAAAGACACCACCCCTTCGAGGTGTCCTCCCAAATCAAGGTGTACCTCGATTTCGACTGTGACGTTTCATAGCAAAGCATGTAACCATCAAGGCATGCGATTACCTCTACAAGGCCATATCACAAAGACGTGTAACACAGTTCCGACTGTGAGGTTTCGAATCATAATATACAACCGTCAAAGCATGAGCCCACCTTTATAAAACCATATATCAAAGAGGTGTACCACAGTTTCTACTGTGAGGCTTCGAAGCATAGCACGCAAATGTCAAAGCATGCACCTGCCTCTATAAAGCCATATATCCAAGAGGTGTACCATAGTTCCAGCTATGAGGCTTCAAAGCATACTATGCAACCGTCAAAGCATGCTCCCGCCTATATAAAGCCATACATCCAAGAGGTGTACCACAGTTCCAGCTGTGAGGCTTCGAAGCATAACATACGATCGTTAAGGCATGTGACCACCTCTACAATGCCATATCACAGAGAGGTGTATCATAGTTTCGACCGTGAGGCTTCAAAGCAAAGCATGTAAGGCATGCGCCCGCTTCTACAAAGCAATATCTCAAAGAGGCGTACCACAGTCTCAACGGTATACCCCTACACCTGATATGATGCTTTCGCCACCCATTGTACCCATTCCATGCATCACCATTACCTCAAGACTCTCATGGTCTCTATTTTTCTAGTTGAGTCACACCACTCATAGCCCTCTTAAGCCTCCAATATACACCCTAACTGCCCATGACCACACTTCTTATTATGCATGCCCTTATGCTAGACCCCATTACCGATGAGCGGGTTCTACCACTATCCCCAATGGGGTTACACATGTGCTCCGGCCTGTCATCCCTAGTGGAGTTACATGAAGCCTCATCCTTCACCCCAAGGAACCACATTCCCTTACCATGCCATGGTCCGTGCTGCATGACCTTAACTGCACGGCCCTAAACTGCATAGTCCAAACTATATGACCCTAAACTGTAGCAGAGATCTAGTCGCACGACCTTAAACTGCATGATCCTAATTGCATGACTCTAAACCGCATAACCATGGTCCAAACTATAAACCTTAAACTGTAGCGGAGATCTAGTTGCACGACCTTAAACCGCATGGTCGTAGCTACATGACTTTAAACTGCATAGCCATGGTCCAAGCTACAAGACCTTAAAACTGTAACGCACAACACAACAAATAGTCCATATGCACAACCTAAACTGTGAAATGGGCACACCGCTTCGCCAGGTGTATTCCATCAACATCCCCAGTCGAGTTAGGCGTATTCCATCAACATCCGCAGTAGAGTTAGGGGTATTCCATCAACATCCCCAGTGGAGTCTGCAAAAGAAAAAGTGGTTTGCCTTACCCCTTCAATCCCCGATGGGTCTGTTTCATACCAACATCCTCAGTAGGAGTCACATCCTATTACGACCCTCATTCTTATCCTTTCAACCCCCAGTGGGGTTGTATCTATGCTCTGGCCTGTTATTCTCAGCAGAGTTACATGCATACCATTACTCGTTATCCCCAGGGAGTCATACTTGCCCTCTTAATCCCTAGTGAAGTACGTCGCTGTTTTCCACTCATCGTAAGGTCACCATCTTCATCTAAAAGCTCTCTGCTTGTATATAGCCTTAGCTATTTTTATCCCCAAGGAGTCAAATTACTATCCACAGGCGTATGCAGCTTCAACTACATAGTGACCCACACCCTGGTCTGTGATGCATGACCTTAAACTACACAGCCTTGGTCCTAGCTGCATGACCCTAAACTGCTTAGCCATGGTCCATGCTGCATGACCTTAAACTGCACAGCTATGGTCCGTACTGCATGACCTTAAATTGCATAGCCATGGTCCGTGCTACATGACCTTAAACTGCACAGCCATAGTCCATGCTGCATGACCTTAAACTGCACAACCATACTATATGACCTTAAACTGCACAGCCATGATCCATGCCGCATGACCTTAAACTGCATAGCCATGATCTGCGTTGCATGACCCTAAACTGCACAGCCGTGGTCGAAACTATATGACCCCAAACTGCAGCGGAGGTCTAGTTGCATGACCTTAAACTGCCTAGTCCTATTTGCATAACTTTAATTTTAATAGCCACGATCCAAACTATATGACCATAAACTATAGTCTACGTCCTAGCTACATGACATTAAAAGGCTTAGCATCATGGTCCAAACTATATGACCTTAAACTGTAGCGGAGGTCTAGTTGCATGACCTTAAACTGCCTGGTTCTAGTTGCATGACCTTAAACTACATACCCACGGTCCAAGTTATATGACCTTAAACTATAGCGCGCATCTTGACTGCATGACGTTAAATGACTTTGTATAGGTCTTGAAGGCACGACCTTAAACACACCCTCACATGCGTGCACACCCCCTTTATGTGCACTTTCATGCACTCTTTCCTTAACCGACCCAATCGTGTGCACGCAGGACCTTCATCGTTTCCCCAGTGCACCCATTCACTTCACAACCTCTATTCATCATTTCCCAGTGAGTCTCACCCATGCTCACAACATGGCAGACCATCTCACCACCCATACTTTCGTCAGCTAGTGGGTCACCACTTTTCACCTACTATTCGTACATCATCCATCTTTCATAGGTAGCCTCATGCCATCTCCCCCAAGTGAGCCAAAACCATAACCATACTCACTCTATAGCCTCCAATGACTGCCATTCATCACTACTACAGTCCAGCTGTATGACCCTAAACTATAGTACACGTCCTAGCCGTATGACATTAAAATGCTTTGCACAGGTCTCGAAGGCATGACCCTAAACATGCCTTCACAAAAAAATGGGCATGGTGTATACCCGGACAAGGGAACACCATGAGTAAAAATGACGGACGGCCATGGTCACTAAACCATGAGTAAAAGAGTTCCGTGAAAACAAAAACCCAGGCATGGTTAAAACCCCAAAAGGGCACTGTGAGCAAAAATGAATGAAAAGGGTGAACATGGCCACAAGGTCATGGGTAAAAGTGCTAAAAAATAAAGGAAGTTGGTGAAAACCGTCTCTACAGTGCCACTTCCCTAGTCCCGGAGAAAACCCATAAAGGGCGCTTGGACCAACAAAAAGCAAGTTGACATGGCATCATAGTTTCAACCGGCACCCAATTGTCAAAACAAGCATAATTCTGCTTATGAGGTCTATAAAAAATCCTCAACTGCCAGCATCCAATCACAATGCACAATGGCTCATGCGAGAGTGAAAGCCTCATAAGATCTCCCACAATTTACCTCCAAAAACAAAGAGAGTCCTTGAGGGTAAGGACGACGACCGAAAGGTCCCTCCAAAATGCTAAAGATCCCTAAGAAGGAAAGAAACTAACAAAGCTAAGGCCTAACCTACTAGAGACTTCAAGATTATTTCTCCCCATGAGGTCGACTCGCCAAAAACCTTCCTTAGCCGATAGGCCCAGATTTTCGGACCTTGTAGAATGGGGGGCACGAGGCCTCCTCGCCAAAATTCCCCCTGGTCGATAGGCCCAGATCTTCTAGATATGTCAGAAGCTCCAAACTAGAACTCGCTGAACGGGACTTACAGAGATACCCTGATCATAAAAAGCAAACTTAGTGTAACAGTAAACAATGCCGACCAAAGGTTCATAGCACTTGGCTGCTAACTCCCAAATTGAGTCTTCAACTGTGAAGAGGTTCTCATCAGGGAGATCCATGTTGATGGGAGTATTATTTGGCAGTGTGTGTTCAGCTAAGTGGTCATCAATAACTTGCCCTTTGATCGATTTTTGAGTGACATATTTGATCTCAAACTCGCTCAATAGCATTCTTCACTTCGCCAAACGTCCGTTTAGGACTGGTCTCTCCAATAAGTACTTGAGTGGGTCTATTTTTTAGATAAGCTTGACTGTATGAGATAAGATATAGTGTCTTAATTTTTGCATAGACCACACAAGTGTTAAGCAATGCTTCTCCACATCTGTGTATCTTGTCTCATAGTCGACCATGGTTTTGCTGATGTAGTATATCATTGTTCTTTTCCACGGTCATCGCATTGTTTTAACATTGCCCCTATGGTCTTGTCTTTCACTGACATGTATAGGAATAAGGGTTTTTCTGGACTAGGAGGACTAAGGATGGGAGGTTTGGTGAGGTACTCCTTGATTTGATCGAATGCTTCTTGGCATTCATTATCCTATATGAATAGGGTATCCTTCTTAAGGAGCCTATTGAATGACGCGCACTTGTCCTCCAATTGTGAAATAAAACGCCTTATGGCTTGTATGTGACCTTGAAGTCCACGTATTTCTTTGATGTTCTGGGGAGGGGGCATTTCAGTGATGGCTCATATTTTAAATGGGTCCACCTCAATGGCCCTTTGGCTCACTATAAATCCTAGTAATTCACCTGATTCAACTCCAAAGGTACATTTCTGTGGATTGAGTTTGAGTTGATATTTTCGGAGTCTTTCGAAAATGATTCTCAGGTTGGTGAGATGATAAGACCTAGTCTTCAACTCGACCAAAATGTCGTCGACATAGTCCTCCATGATGGTATGCATTAAGTCGTGAAAGATACTGGCCATTGCCCTTTGGTAAGATGTCCCTATATATTTTATGCCAAATGACATGACACAGTAGCAGTAGGTTCCCCATTGGGTTATGAATGAAGTCTTTAGTCTGGTCTTCTTCTGCTATGAGGATCTGGTTGTAACCCGAGAAGTCGTCCATGAATGACAACATCTCGTACCCTGCAGTGTTGTCGACCAAGGCATCTATATTTGATAACGGAAAATTGTCATTGGGACATGCCTCGTTGAGGTCTCGGTAGTCGACACACACTCGAATCCTCCTGTCTTTCTTAGGTACAACCACTATGTTGGCCAACCATTTTGAGTAATCGACAGGGGTAATGAACTTCGCCTTGACCAGTTTGTCGATTTCTTCCTTAATTTTGAGCTCAAGGTGGGTCTTTTGACGTCGGAGTTTCTGCCTTATCGGCTTTGCCCCTTCGCTGAATATTAGGTGATATTGCACCAATGTGAGAAATATCATAAGAGGTGTCCCTTATGGGACTCGCGAGAGAAATATTGGGGACTAGACACGCAGGGTGGTTAGATGGCCACCTTGCGCTATTGGAAGATATTTTTTATCGTCATGGGGACCCCACTCAATAAAAGTCTAGCAAAAAGTAGAAATTCTGATAGTCTTAGAATAGCTCCAAAACTAGTTAAGATCTTCATAAGAACTCTCAAAAGCCTCCAGCCAAGTTTCGTCGCAATCTGACATGTCTAAAGCAGTATAGACTGAGAAACAGTTTCGACATAATAGCCTCTAGCACCCTGAAACTGACCTTATGACTAGAGTTATATTTTCAGTGTCTTAATTTGTTGTGGGACCACCGCCATTGGATCAGGCATGGTTGAACCCCCAGGGGTCAAATTTGCTTCAGGACATGCCCCTGACTGGATCCTGCATGATGGGGCCCACTAGGCCATGTCTCCAAAATCCCCTTAGCCGACAGGTCCAGACTTTCAAGCAGGTCAGAAGCCCCCGATTAGACCCCGCTAGACGGGACTTACAAAGATACCCTAATCATCAAACGAAAACCTGGTGTAGTAGCGAATAATGCCGACCAAAGGTTCAAAGCACTCGGCCTCCAAGTAGGCTTGATTTTAGCCAATGAGGTCCTTACAAAATCCTCAAGGTATCAAAATCACGAATAGTTCATCGATGGTGAGGACTTCGACAGGATCCCTCAAACGTCTCTTCTTCCCCTACAAGTCTGCATGGGTGGACCTGTACATTGTGTCCAAACATTTGAGCATTCTAGTTGCAGCATTACGTGGATCTCCTCAGCGTTCACGTAGTCTTAAGGCTGGTCAGGGGAAGTTTCCCAAATGATTGTACTTCTCGATTCTCTCGCAGCACAACATTCGACAGGGCATGCTGTTGGAAGATATTTTTCATCGTCATGGGGCCCCTGCTCAATAAAAACCTAGCAAACAGTGGAAATACTGACAGTCACGGAATAACCCCAGAACTAGTTAAGATCTTCACAATAACTCTCAAAAGCCTCCTTCCATGTTTTGTCGTAATCCGACATGTCTAAGGAAGTGCAGACTGAGAAACAGTTCCAGCTAATCAACCACTTGTACCTTAAAATGGACCCTATAACTAGAGTTATATTTTCAGTGTCTCAATTTGTTGTGGGACCATCGTCATTGGATTCGGCATGGTTGAAATCCCTCAGGCGTCACAAATTTCATCCAAAACGGACATCGCAAGAAGAAGATATCGGCAAAAGTTCGTAACGGGGGGAGTTGCACACTCTTCCCGTGCGGCCACCCTACAACTAGGCTCCAATTAAGGGACAGTCACGAATAGTGACTTGCAACGCTTTTATCTCCCTCATCCGAGATCGGATCGCGTTCAAACTTGTTGAAGCGTGTTCATCTCATTGAGACGAGTATTTCGATATGTGGCACACCCCGCAACGATGCTCGAGCGCGTAGAAAAAGCTAGAGAGCCCGATCGACACAAAACCAATTCCATCGCGTGCGTAAGTTCTTGGGCTATCTCTAATCGAACCCCGTACATGATTAACGGTCGGATTCTGCACATGAAACCAACGAAGTGATTGTAAATTCCATCACCGAAATTCCAGATCCTGGCTAAAATTTCAAATTTACAAAATCTTCGTTCGAGCACAGAATCGAGCTCCGTTAGTTGCCCCACGATCGTGACGGCATGATCAGTGTGATCCAACGAAGAAATCACATAAAAACATTAAGGGACATTCATACAATCGAGCCAAAGTTTCAAAATTCATTCAACTTTCAAGTCACATATTCGTGCCCTAAAAACACGATCCATGGCTCGAAGTTGTTATCAAATTGATCGTCATGCCGAGCCCTACAAGAAAACAATCATATTAAAATCAAACGGGCAGCAAAACGACATCGGATCCTCTAAGAAAGATCACACAAGTTATAATGCAGCAGATAGACTGTTTTGAAATTTCAAAAATTGTTAGAAAGGGGCAAATCTCTCATTTTGCACCCTATTTTCTAATTTCTCTTAGTTCATTTAAATCTTAATCTCCAATAATTAGGTTTAATTTTGATCATCCACCCATGTTTGGGCACACTTCTATATATACCACGTACTTTCATTGTACGCTGACCCTTCACTTGCTTAATAAAAATTTTATCTTTCCTATTGTTGGGTCATGTCTTGGTAGAGAGAGGAAGGAGAGAAAAACTTTTGGGTCGGTACCCCTGGGCTTATTATATCTTCTCTCTTTTTTCTTTTTATCTCTCTTTCTGTCTTCTCTTTCACGGACGATGTAAGCTTATTGCCCTCTATGTTACTTTTTTTTTTTTTTTCTTCTTCTCTCCTTCCCTCATAGTGGTCCCTCGTGACCACCAACCCTTTTTCCCTTTCGTTTCACCCGTGCATGACCACTTTCACCCTGCACACCCTCGGGTTCACCTACTCACTCCTTTTCAGGTAGTCCGTCACGTCCGTTTTCCTCTCTTCTTTTTTCTATACCCTTCATAGTACCCTTTCTTTGGTGCACCCTCAGGGTGACTCCCTCTCTCTCACAACCCATGGTCCCATGAGACCACCATGCCCCAAATCCTTCTTCCCCTGACGCCGCGTGAACCTCCACCTATCGCCGCGCGAACATCCTTCATATCACCGTGCGCACAGCATACCCCAGCGTCGTCTCAGCGCACCATCTTCCCGATTGCCGTCTCGTGCACCCGTTCAATCTATCACCGTCTCGTGCACCCGTCCAACATATTGCCGTGCGCGCAACAAACCTCATCACTGTGTGCCGCTTTCCACACCATTGCCGCACACCACCTCTGTCACTACCTTCTCTCTCTAACTCCCCACACAAGCCACATCGCACCATCCCTGACCAGCAGCTGATCGACCCTCTCTTTCTCGGCTTCCATCTTTGCTCATCTGCGGTCAACCTTAGCCACTTCGTTGCAGCAACCAACCTGCCCATCTCCTCCTCCTCGTCCTCCGTGCTTGGCCACCTTCGCTTCCCTCTCTTTCTTCTTCTTCGCAGCCCCACTCAGCCACCCAAAATTCAGCCCCCTGCTGTGCGCAACCAACCTCACGCTGTCGTGCACAGCCCACTGCTGCCTCCACTTTTTTTTCTCACGCTGCTACCACGCTCACAGTTAGTTCCCCCCTCTGTCCTTCAGCCTGGCACTCCACTGTCACACTACCGACAGCCACCTTCTTCCTCAACCAGCCCAAGTTGCCCCACCATCAGCAACCAGCGACCCATCCACTATCTCCTCTGCTACTCTACAACTAGCCACCGCTTACCTGCCATTCCTTGCTCTCCGTGTCTCCCTTCCACCCATTTCCGCCATTAATTTCTGCAACCATCTCCTCTCTTCCGCCATCTCTGCTGCAACCCGCTGCCCTTACCTTATTTTCTTCCCTCAGCTCATTCCTCTAGCTTGCAACCTCCGCCTTTTCCATCCTCTTCCTTCGCAGCAGCCTCCACCTCATCCTGCTCTCTCTCTGCCACCCCGTCGTTTGCCTCTTTCTCCTATCCTCTCGCAACTCCCACTTGCTGCAACCTTCCGTTTTCTCACTCTCTCTAAAAAACCACAAAAGAAGGCCCATCCTCCCTTTTTTCATTTTTCGTTTTGTTTTCGTCCTCTTTTTGTGATCTTTCGTTTCGTCCCATCCCACTCACATTATTACGTCCAACTCATCCCTTTCTTGAAAACCTGTTTATCTCTTACTCACTCCTAAAGCAAGTCCTTGACGTCTCTCTTTTAATTAAAAACCCAATACTCTTTCATCTTTCTCTCTCATCCAAGGAACCCAACAGAAGCCCTCACTCTCCTTTAATCAATTTCTTCTTTTTTATTATTATTATAATCCTACCTACTTCCTTTCTTCTACTTCATTACCTTTTTCTTATTATTATTATTTTACTTCTTTTATTTTGCTTTATCCTTTCTACCCATTTTGTCTTATTACATCTTATTTTAGTATTATCACCTCTTTTACTTTATTTTATTTACTCCATTTATTTTAGTTTAATTTATCTTTATCTTCCCTATTTTATGTACTTTATTTATTTTATCGTATTTTACTCACCTCTTTTATTTATTTCCACGACCTCATTAATTTTATTTTATTTACCCCTGTTTATTATTCTCATTACCTCATCCTATTTTATTTTAATTATTTATTTTACTTTATTTTATTTACCTCTTATATTTTGTTTACCCATCTTATTTTATTTATTTTCTTTTATCCCTTTTATTTTTCTTTTCTTTACTTCATTTTATATTAATTCATTTTATTCTTATGCAATCTTAACACCATCTTCTAATCTTATTTTATTTCAATTCATCTCTTTCATTTTCATTTCATCTCATTCCACTTTACTTTTCATTTCACTCCATTTTATTTTAATTTACCTTCGACAAGTCTGGGTCCCCAAACCCACTTGTTGGGATGTCTTACGTGTGTGTGTATTTACAGGAAAGGAGAAACACGTCAAAGGAGGCGATTCCAAAGCGGTCATAGGCCAAGGGGCTTTCTAACGTGATCTAAGAGGGCGCCCATGCGAGCCAACCCGAGTGTGTCACGGACCCATGTGAGGTAAGTCCCGCCTCACGACCCAAATTCCTCTCTTACTAGTTGAACACCTGCCCTTGTTCTATGAACAAGGCTCCCGAGAGAGCGATCTCAAGTCCGGGGTCTTCCGAACCTGAAACACGTGTCACTTAGATCTGGGGAGGCGAGATCGAGGCATCTAACCAACTTGGCGACTCCACTGGGGACACGCTACCCCATCGTTGGATCGTTTGTGTTTGACCTTCTTTTCTTTTTATTCCTGCTCGCTATACACACACCTGTCTTCGACGTTGCTTAACCCCTTCATCCGAGTCGGGGGTTTCGTGATCCCCACACTCGTGAGTCTTTATCGGGAATAGGTTCTGTGAACCTCATCCCCGACCTTTCTCCTGAGCATCGACCCTGTGTCGCGTTCCCAGGTCATCACCTGGATAGAGGTTAGGATGGACCTAAAAGTCCCTCACTCCCTACCTCCTTGCAATGGTGGACCCCCCGTCAACGCACCTTGCATTGGTGGCATACATGTCACCACACACAGCACGCACCCTGCTACCAACAACTCACTGGCTGGTCCCACTGCTCGGGGCAGACCGGAGGCCGCCCCTCCCTTTCTCACGACTGACAGTTCATCTGTTGTTGCTTTTGTGGGTCACCGTGAGGCTTCCCCCCATTCTCTATCTCTTCGGGCCCCTGTAACAAGAGGTTCGACACCAAGAGGAGGTGGCCCTGAAGCCACCACATCACACACATCCACCAAAGCTAGTGGACCATCCATTCTAGCTACACCTCGGAGCCACCCTCAAGTTACCTTGGGACACGGTCAAGGTTCCAGTCCTCTTGGACTTGGCCATGCACCTCTTTTGTATGCACACTCCACCACTCGAGGCAACCCTCAGGTTACCTCGAAACATGGTCAGGGTTTGGGTCTTCTTGGACCTAGCCTTGTACCCCTTTCACATGCATACTGCACCACTCGGGGCAATCCCCAGGTTACCTCCGGATACTATCAGGGTCGGGTCTTCTTGACTTGGCCTGCACATACTCATGGCAACCTTCAAGTTACCTCGAGACACTGTTAGGGTTTGGCTCTTCTTCGAACCGGCCCTGCACACCCCTTGCATATACACTACATCGCTCGGGGTAGCCTTGTTACTGCGTCTGCCCGAGCTCATGAGGGGTAATCTCCTAGTACCCCCTCCCAGCACATGCTTGCTCACCTTGTGAGGGATGGTCATATGGCCATTTCATCACACGCACATGCTCACTGCATCGGGTCTCTTAAGGCCAGACATGCAACTTGAGCCCGAGTTGACAACCAGGTCACCCGAAGTCCTTCTGCAGAGGGTGTACACATGCCAATGCCCCGCTAGCCCAAAGCACATCTTTGCACTGTGCACGCACGCATGGATCTAGCATTCCATCCGGTTCCGTAATCACCTCAATGGGTTGGAAGAACAATTCTCCTTTGCTCAAAAGCAGTACTACCTCTCCATTTGGATGTGAGGTGGGGACCAACCTCACCTGGGTCCGTGACTTACTCGGGCTGACTCGGGCAGGTGCCCTCTTAGATTACGACGGAAAGCCCCTAGCTGCTTCAACTGGTTCGAAATCGCCTCCCTTGACCTGCAATCTCCTTGTTTTCTTGAGCCTAGGGGTACGGATCTAAAAGTTCGTCTCTCCTTCCTCTCTCTCTCTCAAAACATTACCCAACCGTAAGTAGAAATAAAGATTTTATTGAACAGAAGTTTGTTGGGCAAAGGGTGTTCGTACAATGGAAGTACGTGATATTATAGAGTTGTGCTCAAACATGAGTGGATTGATCAAACCTAAACCTAATTGCTGAAAATTAAGATTTAATTGAATTAAATGAAATAATAAAATAGGGTACAAAATTACAGATTTGCCCCTTCCTAACAATTGAGGAAATTCCAGAACAATCCTTGCTGTTGCCCTAGAACGTACACGATTTTTTATGGATGATCCGATTTATTTTGGTGCTTGTTTGTCCCAAAGATGATTGTTTTCTTGTAGGGCTCAACATGACAATTAATTTGATACCACTTCGAGTCATGGATCGTGTTTTTAAGCCACAATCATGCGACTTGAAATTTGGATGGATTTTGCAAACTTCGGATCGATAGTGTGCTTGTTTTTTGATGTTTTTTTGTGATTTCTACGCTGGATCACACTGAGTATGCCGTGGCAACAAATGCAGCTCGATTTCGTGCCCAGACAAAGATTTCGCAACTTTTGAGTTTTTGCCGAAATCTATAATTTTGACACTGGAATTTGTAGTTACTTTATTGGCTTCGTGTGCGAAATCCGATTATTCATCATGAACGGGGTTCGGACCAATGGTAGCCCTGTACCTTACGCACGCAATGGAACTAGTTTCACATTGACTAGGTTCGCGAACGGCATGATTTGGGGCTCGAACGAGGCGCGACGCTGCTGATTTTCTTGCAACTTTCTTCATAGATCAACAACTTCTCTCTAGATTTTCTTTACGCTCGAGCGTCATCACGGGACGTGCCACATATCGAAACATTCGTCTTGACGAGACGAACACGTTCACAAAATTTGAGCATGGTCCATCTTGAGACAGGTGAGATATGAGTGTCTAAATTAATTGTTCATGACTGCCCCTTTAGTGGAGTTTAGTTGCAAGGTGGCTGCACGGGAATAGTGTAGCTCCTCCTGTTTTGATCTTTTTCATATAACTTCTTCTTGGAATGTCCGTTTAAGTTGAAATTTGACTTCTAGGGGTTTTTAACCATGCCAGATCCAATGGCGATGGTCCCACAACAATTTAATGTACTGAAAATGTAGTTCTTGTTATAGGGTCTGTTTCAATGTGCGAGAGGTTAATTCTGCCGAAATTGTTTCTTTGTCTGCACTGCCTTAGACATGTCGGATTGCGACGAAACTTGGCAGGAGACTTTTTGGAGTCCTTATGAAGATCTTGGCCAATTCTGGGGCCATTCTAAGACTGTCAAAATTTCTACTGTCTGTTAGGCGTTATTGACCGACTGCTCCCTTTTATTCCACATCGGGGACTTTTGGTGCTGAAAAATGTCTTCAAACAGCATACCCCACCGAATGTTGTGCTTCAGGAGAAGTGAGAAGGACAATTATTCAGAAAACTTCCTTTGGCTTTATTTCTTTTTCTTTCTAGCCCCCAAACTACATGAACATCGAGGAGATCCACGCAATGTTGTAACTAGGATGTTTAGATGTTTGGATGCAATGTACAGGTCCATCCGTGGATACTTTAGGGAGAGAAAAGACTTTTAAGGGATCTGTTGAAGTCCTCACCCTCAAGGGACTATTTGCGATTTTGGCAGCTGAGGATTTTGTTTGGACCTCGTTGGTCAGAATTAGACCTATCCGATGGCCAAGTACTATGAACCTATGGTTAGCATTATTTGGTGCTACACTAGGTTTTCTTTTGATAATCAGGGTACCTCTATAGGTCCCATCTAGCAGGGTCCAGTCGGGGGCTTTTATTGGCTTGTCCTGAAGGTCTGGGCCTGTCAGCTAGGTGGAATTTTGGCAAGGCAGCCTCATGGGCTCCATCTTGTCGAGTCCACTAGGGAGCTTTTTGTTGGCTTGTCCTGAAGGTCTAGGCCTGTCGACTAAGGAAGGTTTTTGGCGAGGCATCACCCTGAAGTCTCTGGCAGCTTGGGTCCTGGCTTTGTTAGTTTCTTGCCTTCGTAGGAGTCTTTAGCATTTTGGAGGGATTGTTTGATCATCATCCTCACCCTCAAGGACTCTCTTTATCTTTGGAGTTGAAGTGTGGGAGATCTTATGAGGCTCTCACTCCCGAGTGAGCCATTTTGAGACTACTACAATGCATCAGCCTGCTTTGTTAGTTCAAGTTCCCTTTGCATGTTTTCACTTGGACTGAGGAAATGGCACCGTGAAGATGGTTTTCACCAACCTCCTTTATTTTTTGGCTCTTTTACCCTTGCGGCCATGTCCACCCTTTTCATCCATTTTTGCTCACGATGCCCTTTTTGGGTTTTCACTGTGCCCAGGTTTTCATTTTCACGGAACTCTTTTACTCATGGTTTTATGGCCATACCCGCCCGTCATTTTTATTCATGGTGTTCCCTTGTCTAGGTACACACCATGCCCGTATTTTTTTTTTTTTTTGTGAAGGCGTGTTTAGGGTCATGTCTTCGAGGCCTGTGAGAAGGCTTTTAACGTCATGCAGCCAGGACGTGCACTATAGTTTAGGTCCTACAGCTGGATCGTGGTTATGATGAATGGCAGTCTGTGGAGGCCATGGAGTTAGTATGGTGATGGTTTTGACTCACTTTGGGGAGATGACATCGGCAGAAAGTGAAAGTTCTAGCTCTCAAAATCTTGAATATTTGGTGAGTTCATTACAATATCTATAATATTTACATAGTGCATATGTTGCAATGAGAATCTGCATATTTAGAGTTATTACGACATTCAAAAATATATATATCCATTTATATGTGTTTCTTTTGATGATGCCGACTACTAATATATTTATATTTCTGCAGCTTCTGTAACTATCTCTGCAATTGTAAATATTTAGAAACAGGATTTTTGTGTTTTTAACTAATTTCATATTATATTGATTCGCATAACTCCTATTACCATTAGAGCTCTGTAAATATATATGTAACTTAATATCTTTGCTACTTTATTTCGGTGAACCCAAAAAAATACCTCAAAAATCTAAAAAAAGCGTACTCAAATACATAAAAGATCTAGAGAGAATCACACTGACATAAGGTTGAAAAGAAGAAGTAGGGTCCATAACAAGAGTCTCTATTGTGGAATACAATGACTCTTTCTCTAGAAAAGCATTTAAATAAAAGTAATACTAGTTCCTACTCTCATGCATTAAAAATAGAATATGAACCCCCAGGATTTTTTTTGGGAAAGGACAAGTAACTTTGTCATATACGGAACCTCCTATAGAAATTTGGGAACTTTTTACAAGTAACACATCGTATTACTGAAATTTTGAAAATAAATTCGAGGATACAATAGCGATTTCCAACATACATTATTTGGATCCCTGAAATGATTGAAAAATGTAATCAAGGAAATAGTATTTATACATTCAAGATTAGAGGCCCGGTATATCACTATGCTCCACCATAAGTACCTGTGGATCATCAACCTAGATTCTTATAAATTTATTACTATGATCCTGAAAAAGAAACTACTAATAGGTTGCAAAATCTCAAACAATTAAGTTCTGACTTTATAAAAACTATTCATGAAATACATTCTCAGTATAATCCTTTCGTGAGTAAATTTAGAGCTCTTATTGAACTGGGTAATCTTGACGGGTATAACATTGTTCTACTCGAAAATAGTAATTTAGATTAATGAGTATACAACAAACCTTCCACATCAGAAGCAGCCATGATCGGGATTGATGGAAATGACGACAATGAATGTAGACAATGGTGTGTATGGATTAGATCACGATCTGGTCAACTAATAATTATTCCAGATTATTTTGGCTGTTATGATCCTCTACAATATCCTCTGTTATTCCCTTTTGGTGAAGTTGGATGAGAAGATAATATACTTAGAAATGAACATTATATAGATGGGCAATGAAAACTTGTTTTGTGTAGAGAATATTATTTTTAGAAAATGCAAATCCGGTCTCATGAGAGAAATTTGTTGTTACATGCAGGAAGACTGTTTCAACAATATATCGACTATTGTTACATGCAGGAAGACTGTTTCAACAATATATAGACTATTGTTACATGCAGGAAGACTGTTTCAACAATATATAGACTATTGTTACATGCAGGAAGACCGTTCTCATGAGAGAAATTTGGTACAATACTTGCATATATGTATGTTATTGACATTCAAAAAAGAGGTTTACCACATATACAAATGTTATTAATTGTGGGAAATGAAAATAAAATAAAATCAGTTGAGGACATCGATAGAGTTGTTACAACAGAATTACCAAATAAAGAAATAAATCCTATCCTTTATGAAATAGTGAAAAAACATATGATTCATGGACCTTGTGGTTCAGCTAAAGGAGTAACACAATACATTAAAGATGCAAAATGTAAATTTCATTGCCCAATAAATTATTTAGAATATACAATATTATCTTATGAAAATTATCCAGGCTATAAATGGTCAAGACAATATTCACCTTTTATGCTTATTGAAAATATAATTGACAACAAGTGGGTTTTTCCATATAATCCTTTATTATTATGAAAATACAGTTGTCACATAAATGTCGAGATATGCTCAACTATTAAGACCATCGAAGATATATATATATATATATATATATATCAAAAAAGCATGACAAAATATAAGTTATTGTTTACTTCAGATAGTGATAATATAGTCACAAATGAGATTACCAACTTCTGTGATACACGTTGGGTCTCTCTACCAGAAACTACATGGAGGATATTTGGATTTGAGTTCAGCCACATGTGTCCTTTTGTCTATCGACTGCCGTTGCATTTACCATATGAACATTCAATACATTTCAAAGAACACTAATCTTTACATATGAGATTACCATCTTCTGTGACGCACGTTGGGTAATCTTTACAAATGAGATTACCAATTTTTGTGATGCACGTTGGGTCTCTCCACCAGAAACTACTTGGAGGATATTTGGATTTGAGTTCAGCCACATGTGTCCTTTTGTCTATCGACTGCCACTGAATTTACCATATGAACATTCAATAAACTTCAATGAACACCAATCTTTACATATCTTAAGAGATCCTGATATATGTAAAACAAAGTGAACAATGTTTTTTCAGGCGAACAAGTATGTCATATAAATTAAAATTTATTACTCTTCAATATTTTGTAATCCTTTGTGATAAATAGTTTTAGGCATTTATTACTGTTAAGTTATTCTCCTATTACTACACGCAAATTCCCTAAGAGGAGAGAACGACGTACCAAGGTTTTCCTAAAATTATACATGGAGTGAAAAAATTGAATCTGGTCAAACAGAGCACAAGGAAATGTGAAAGAAATAATTGATCTTGCTAACGCAATGGATGGTGATAAATATTTCCCACGGTTTCTATTGAATTATATTAAAGGACCCGCCCCATATAAAAGCCCTCTCACCATAGAATTATATATGTCAAACTTGTTAACGAAGTGCTGAAAGAAGACATCTTCTCGAAGGAAATAATGACCTCCTAGAATTCATTGAAAAATGCATTAACTCTAAAATTCCATATGCTTTAGGACATTTATTAAATAATTATATTAACATACTTTGACCCAAATAGTAATAAAAAACTTTAAAATTTTGCCTGTAATCGTAATGTAATAGTTGATGACCTCAAATCAACGGATATTGAAGATGACATTATTGGGGAGACCTTGGTTGGTGAAATAAATATCCCCATGACGCATTTAGGTAAAACATTACTCGACTTCCAACTTCCAAGACCTGGGTGTCACTTTAGAACTAATCAGGATGTCTCAAGTATTATAAAAGATCAAAAAATCATTAAAGTCCAAAAAAAAGAAGGAAATTTTACATTTACATGTAAATACCGATCAAAGGTATGCATATAATATAATTATTGAGGCAATTGAAAATAGTCAGTCAGATTGTTATTTCATAGATGGACCTGGTGGAATAGAAAAGCCGTTCAATATCAATCGATAATAGCGACTATTCGTAGAAAATGACAAATTGCATTAGCTACTGCATCATCAGGTATCATAACTACTATTTGTCTCGATGGAACAATAGCACATTCAAGATTTAAAATCCAATAATTGCATCAACATGTACCATCGAAAAACAAAGTAATTTGGAAAAACTTAGAAGGCAAAAAACTTCAATCGTATGGGACGAGTCACCAATGATGTCAAAATATGCCATCTAGTTTTTAGACCGATTATTACAACATATAATAAGTGATATTTTGTTTTGAGGAAAAACAATACTTGGAGGTGATTTTAAACAAGTTCTATCTGTAATTCCAAAAGGTACAAGAACATATGTAGTTAACTATTGCCTAAGTTCTTTCTATGGACTCAAATTAAAGTCCTTAACCTAGAAATAATATCCTGATTTTGCTTCTTTTTTACTGGGTATTGGAACGGAACAGAAAAAACATACGATACTTTTTTTTGTTAACCTACCAAGTTATACGATGTATAAAGATAATAATAACATTAATTCAATATACAATATTTCAAGCTGATATTTAATGACCTCAATACTATACACAGTCAAATTCTCCACTCATTATAGATTCATGTATATTAGCAACAATCAAATTCTCCACTCACTATAAATTCATGTATATTAGCAACTATAAATGAAACTGTAGATGACATATATGACAATGTCATATCATATTTTCCAACGAAAGAACGTACATATTATAGTTTTGACTCTCGCTATTGATGATAAATACAATTTTTATCCTAAAGAATATCTTAACACTTTAAAACCAAGTGGCCTGCCGCTGCATACATTAAAACTCAAAAAGAATGAACCTATACTATTACTTCGCAATTTAAATCCACAACAAGCCTTATGCAATGGCTATCAACTCATTTGCAAAGCATTTCACATAAACACAATTGAAGCTCAAATAACCATAGGCAATAATTCAGGGCAAATAGTTTTCCTTTCAAGAATTCCATTGCAACCATCGGGCGATTTTTGATTACCTGTACATTTCAAAAGAAAAAATCTCCTATTTGGCTAGCTTTTGCAATGACTATTAATAAATCTCAAGGCTAGACAATCCAGAATGTATGTATATACGTACCCGAATATTTATTTAAACATGGATGACTTTATGTTGCATTGTCAAGAGGAACTTCTACTAAAAGTAAAAATATCTTTATCTCACCAAGGATAATTGAGAACAAAAAAGAGTGCTACACAGAAAATATTGTTTCCACTGAAGTTTTAACCTAGAAACAATTATTGGTAATTTTTTCTAAATTTTTTTCATATAAAATCTTTCTTTCATAAGAAATGTGATACCATGTTGTTAGTATTGTTTTTCGACTTGTGACATAGATAGCATTATGTTTAGTATTATAATATTGGATAATACAAATTGCGTCATTTGTACTACTGTTGTGTTATAGCGGACGCCTACAACCTCATCAAATATGGATGCATGTATATCAAATTTCAACCAATTACGACGAAACCAGAGAAATGTCTCTTCGTTATGTAGACTATACCACGTGACATTCATGGCGACATTCAAGAACGATCCTGATAAGCACTTCCTGAAATTGGTATTTCTTGATGAACAAGTATCTAAACTAAGCTCAAATTTGTCCTCATATATAATAGTTATTTCATAGTTCCTTAATATTTACAAGGTCGAGAGATTAGCGGTACAATTTTTGGGGACGCTATCCAATTATTTATCCCAGAGCTTAAACAAGGATCGATCTATAGAATCTAAAATGTTAGATGTATTATCACTCTTGTACAACATAGATTGATTCCTCAGCTCGACATTGTAATACCTACCAAAACGACAATGTCCGAGGCAAAAACCACAATAAATTTTCTCACAATTAAGAATTATAATTTTGTGGTTTTTAATTCTCTTTCTGAATTCATGGATCAGGTGAAAGCACTAGGTAATAATATACATATTCAAATATTTCGTCTCACATTCTTCAGGGATATCTTCCTCAAATATTTGAAATTTGAGTATCTCTTCTATTATATAATAGAAGTCATTACGTCTTTGCATGTAAATATATCTACTATTTGGTGTTCTTATCATTTGTATAGACATTGTTGCCATTATCAGCGATATCGGCGAAGTTATCGCCTCAACAAATTCAATTTTGAGAAATATAAGGGTCATGAATGAAAGATATTAAGTATTTCGAATAAATATTTCACATGAATAACAACACTATTTGGTGGTTTCTATCTTAAGATTTCGTTTCATTCATTACATAGGAACGAAAATGTCCTGGGGGCCTTATCAGGAGAGCATGCCCAAAAGGATTTTAACCGTTCCCTGATAAAAAATCCAATCATCTTAGTTTACAGGAAGTTCCAAAGATTTAAGGAAGGTAAATTCCTTGAAATCCCAGCTATTTATTAAACATGTTAACACCCTCATCTTGCTTATCTAATCTACTAGATATTCGGGGAAGCTCCACACAACTAACAAAGATAATTACATCTTCAAGAGATCCAATGTTTCAGTCTTTGGTCTCTCTGTTTGTTAAAAATGCATTTCATGTTATTAATCTATATTCAACTATTTATTATATCATTCACTCTTTAAAATACATTAATTATATATATCTATATATATATATGTATATACATATATATGTATATGTATATATATATACATACATATATATATATATATATTTATATATATATATATATATATATATATATATATATATATATATATATATATATATATATATATATATATATATATATATTTATATATATATATATTTATGGAAATGTCTTCCCAACGCCTATAGGCGAAAATAAATAGTGATTTCGCCTTCCCTCGTCACCGTACAAATTTCATTGCGCGGTCAAGATTGTTTGGTAGTGTTTTATTTTTCATTTATTTTCTACAAATTAGAATGAACTGAAATTTGGAAGCTATGTACATCTTATAGGGGCGTATCTAATAAAATTATAGAAAAAATTATCCATAATAACGCACTTGACCAAAATACCCCTGAATGTTTCGGCGGTATTTTAGTCAATTTGTTTCATTTAAAATATTTTTTTTATATTTTTACAAGATTCCCCTATTTTGATAAATACAGACTCCAAATTTCAAGTCATTCAGATTTGTAGAAAAAAAATGAAAAATAAAAAATGAAACACCACTGGAAAATCGTGACCGCGCGATGAACTTTGGACAGTGATAGGGGTAGGCGAAACCATAGTTCATTTTCACCTATAGATGTTGTGTAGTGTTTTCATATATATATATATATATATATATGCACGCATACACACACACACATACACACATGGAAGAGACTACAAAACGGCTATAGCCGAATATGAACAATATTTTCGCCCATAGGATCGTCCCATCTAATTTTTTTGGATGGCTTGGATTAGAGACCGTCACGGATATAGCATGTCCATGGCGGGCTTTCTTTCATACCAATTTAATGCAAAAAACATAGGGGGACAGCCACGGCTCCCGTAGGTCCGTGGCAGGTTTTATACAAAATCGTCAAGAAAATACCGTCACCGACATAGCATGCTTATGACAGGGGCGAAACAATGTAGCAATATGCCTATAGCCGTTTTAAGACTTTTCCTGCATATATATATATATATATATATATATATATATATATATATATATATATTCCCGTAAGTCCGTAGTAGGTTTTATGCAAAACCGTCAAGGAAATGCCATCACGGACATAACATGTCTATGACATGGACGAAACAATGTAGCAATTTGCCTATAGGTGTTTTACGACTTTTCTTGTATATATATATATATATATGCACAGTAATACTTATAACCTTCTTGCTTCGGCTTTTACAAAGCACTATTGACAATGTCAGAAAGGTATATCTTCTTGGTATGGTCTACCTGATATTCCATAAATTTGTTATTGCATAATTTTATTACATTTTCTAATTTAAATTAAAAATAAATTCACATATACCAAATAATATCTAATCAATGCATGCATTTCTTACTAGAATTTTATTCTATATGTTTCATATTTATTTTCAATAGAACAATAAGTATTTAGTACGTACAAATCTACGTATCTAATACGTAACAGTCTAGGCCAGTGTTGGCGGAAGTTAAAGACACCACCGTGTAGATAATCCCAAGGGCGAAATCTTCGTACATTAGTTGCTAGAAATGCTCAGAGGGAATGCCTCCTGAAGCAATAGACACCTTTGATTGTTCCTCATGCCAAACTCATAATGAAAGCCAAAAAAAAGGTACAGTAATTGATAGTATACAAATTCATTATGCTTATTCTTGTTAAACAAATGTTCCTGACGTTCTTTCAAAATGTAGACTTATGACATATGTTCTGGTAAAGGACGACGAAAACTACGCCCTTAGAGTGACTTTATCAATGGACAAATAGATTAATTGATCGGCATGTTTGCCGCCGAAGAATGAGTTTCGGCTGAGGTATAAAGTGTTTCGTAAATATCTTATATATGTTTTACTTTTGGACCTAAGAAACCATTCACGTTATAAATTTTAATATGCAACCTCTATTAAACCACAGGAAAATGCTAATGAAACTATGGAGAGAATTCTTCAGAGGATGAAACACCAATATAGTCATTTCATTATGAAAATTTGTTCACCAGTGCGGGATACGGCGCTACAACCAAGTCACCTGGTTCAGTGACTTATTTTAGATGATGATACAGTAGAAGACAACCTCCTCTCAAGAAAGTGCAGCCTCGTCTTAAGAATAGAAACTTTTAATCTTTAGGATATGTACGTTCTTGTATGTATTTGGACTTTCCAGACTCTAAATATTTCTATATGTTTTTGTCCAGCCTAGATAACACATTAGTCTCCTAGACATATAGACATTTTGAATTTCTTATTTCTACAAACTCTTTAACATAGTTCGTTCAAGTTACGCAGATATCCATTTTTAGAGTAATTTAATTTTATGATTATTGCAACTTCACATGGGTTATGCACTTCAAACTAAATTACCTTGATACAACTTCTCTTGAATAGACCTTGTCCGTTAGGTATTTATCAAATACTTTTTGTTGTGTTCTATCACCTGATATAAATCTTCTCTATTGAATTTGTTGATATTGATAATGATTAATGCTTGATACGATTTTTTTACTGGTGATCTCTCTCTCTCACTCAGAGGCCAAGGGCAAAGCTCCCCCTCTCTCTCTAGAAAGGAAGACATGAAGAAAGCAAGAAACCAGTTAAACAGCAGAATTTGCTTTTGAATGACTTTTAATCTCTCTCTCTGTTGTGTGTACATAGAGGTGCTGGCCTTAGAGGCATTTCCTGCAATCCTTGGTTCATTGCAGTGACCCGTTTCCCCAAAAAGCACCTCTTTGAATCAAACTTCAAAACTAACCTCAAACCCAAATTGCTATAAAAAGAACGTTACCGGCCTGGGCTTAAGAATGAAAGTAAAGCTGTAACATTAACCTCATTAAAAAACTTCTACTTTTGATATTACAAAATATCATATCGAAGTCTTATGGATCTCTTAACAAAAAAAAAAAATTACGATTCATTCTTGAAATTTAAATTTATAAAGTACCGTTCTATTTTCTTGCTCTTTCAAACTCTCTCTACATCTCTCCTCTTGATGTTCTCTTTATTTACTGTATATGATCATAGTGGACATAGTAGTTCCCCTCTCTATCTCTGCACTCCGTCTCTTCACTTTCTCTCTCTTCTTCTCTCTAGGATGGTTTAAATTTGGTATTGAACACAACTCATTCTTATTAAGGGCTGGTTCACATAGTAACTTAAAGCAAGATGATTGCTCATTAAGGGCTGGTAGACATAGTAACTGAAAGGTAATTAAGAGTGCTTTACATAGTACATAAGAGGTACCTCCACTTCTTGGATTTACTGTTTCGATAAGATAATTTGAATGAATTGATTGAAACTTATCTAGGGCTTAAAATTTGGATCTTAAGAAAATGCATTCTTTTTACTGTATGAACCACCTGACCATTTACATATTTGCTGCCCTGTTTTAAAAGAATTCATGGGTAAGAGCTTCTCTTGCTTTGTTGTACAGCTCAAAAATTGTTCTATACTATTGCTTGTTGTGATGTATGTTTACTGGTCATTTGCATCACTAGAAAGTAAATGTTCTAGCTCTCGAAGTCTTGAATCTTCGGTGAGTTCATTACAAATTTTATAATTTTTACATGGTGCATATGTTATAATGAGAATCTACATATTTAGAGTTATTTCGGCTTTCAAAAAGATATATATCCATTTATATGTATCCCTTTTGATAATGCTGACTGCTGACATTTTTGCAGCTTCTGTAACTATCCCTGTAGTTTTAAATATTTAGAGGCAGGTTTTTTGTGTTTTTTACTTATTTCATATTATATCGATTTCCATAATTCATATCATCATAGGAGCTCCGTAAATATAGATGTAATTTAATCTCTATGCTACTTTTTTTCGGTGAACTCAGAAGAACTCCTCAAAAATCTAAAAAAGAATGTAATCAAATACAGAGATGAT